>NW_020954596.1:38342439-38488167 GCF_900497805.2 Vombatus ursinus
TCTATCTATCTATCTATCTATCTATCTATCTATCTATCTATCTATCTATCTATCTATCTATCTATCTAACTATCCACATACATACATACATACATACACATAATTTTTCCCTCCAACTACCCTAATACTGCAAAAGGCCTCATGAGATACAAATATCATCATTCCATGTAGGAATGTAAATAGTTGAACGTTAATAAGTCCCTTATAATTTCTCTTTTCTGTTTACATTTTCATGCTTCTTTTGAGTCTTCTATTTGGAAGTCAAATTTTCTATTCAGCTCTGGTCTTTCCATCAAGAATGCTTAAAAATACTCAATTTAATTGAATGTGTATTTTTTCCCCATGAAGGACTATACTCAGTTTTGCTGGGTAGGTAATTCTTGGTTTTAATCCTAACTTCTTTGAACTATTGAATGTCATATTCCCAGTCCTCCAATCTGTTCATCATTTTTTATAGCACAATAGTATTCCATCACAATCATATACTATAACTTGTTCAGTTGTCATTTAGTAATTTTTCAGTCATGTCCATCTGTCTGTTAACCCATTTGTGGTTCTCTTGGCATAGAGAGTAAATTAGTTTGCCATTTCCTTCTCCAGCTCATTTTAAAGATGAGGAAACCAAGGCAAATAGAGCTAAGTGATTTTCCCAGGGTCACACAGTTAGTAAGTGTCTGAGGCCAGATTTGAGGATAAGTCTTCCAGGCTCCAGGCCCAGCACTCTATCAACTATGCCACAAGACTGCTAATGTGGAATCAACTTGTTCAGCCCTTCCCCAATTGATAAGCATCCCTTCAATTTCCAATTCATTGCTATCCAAAAAGAGCTGCTATAAATGTTTTGGAACATATTTCTCTTTGATCTCTTTTGGATACAGACTTGGTAGTGGTATTGCCTGTTCAAAGGTGTGCACAGTTTTATAGAGCTTTGGGCACAGTTTCCAATTATTTTCCAAAATGTTTGGATCAGTTCATAACTCCAAGGGTGAACCAATGTCCTGATTTTTCCATATCTCCTCAAGGCATATGTCATTTTCTTGGTTGTAATCCTAGCTCTTTACTTTCCAGAATATCATATTTCAAGAACTCTGATCCTTTATTGAAGAAGCTGCTAGATCTTTTTTAATCCTAACTGTGGCTCCAAGTTACTTGATTTTTTTTCTTGCTGTTTACTATACTTTTCCTTGACCTGGCACCTCTGAAGTTTGGCTATAACATTCCTGAGAGTTTTCAATTGGGGATCTCTTTCAGAAGGTGATCAAGGAATTCTTTCAATTTATATTTTACCCTCTGATTTTAGGCTATCAGGGCAGGTTCCCCTAATATTTCTTTTAATAACATGTATAGTCTCTTTTTTATATGATGGCTTTGAGGTAATCCAATAATTCTTAAATTATATCTCCTTGATCAATTTTCCAGCTCAGTTGTTTTTCCAATGAGATAGTTCAAATTCTATTTTTTTTGATTCTTTTGATTTAAAAAAAATTATTTCTTGATGTTTCATGAAGTCATTAGCTTCCACTTGCTCAATTCTAATTTTTGAGCAACTTTTTTTTCATTGAGCTTTCCAACCTCTTTTTTTCTCATTTGGTCAATTTTGCTTTTTAAGTAGTTCTTCTCTTCAATGGATTTTTATGCCTCATTTACAATTTGGCCAATTTTGTTTTTTAAGTTTTTATTTTCTTCAATATTTTTGCATATCTTTTACCAAGCTACTGACTCTAATTTTCTTGCATAACTCTCATTTTTTTCTCTATTTTTCCTCTACCTCTCTTAATTGATTTTTAAAATAACTTTTGAGCTCTTCCAGGAATTACTTTTTGTGCTTGTTTCAATTCAAATTTTTCTTTGTAACTTTTCATGTAGCTATTTTGATTTCATTGTCTTTTTCTGGATTTGTGTCTTGCTCTTCCCTGAATCCATAGTAAATTTCTATAGTTAGTTTAACTTTTTTGATGTTGTTTTCTTATTTTTGCACTCTATTTCTTGACTTTTAGCTCTATGATAATGTTGGGCTCTGTTCTGGGAGTGGAAGATACAACTGTACCAAACTTCAGGTTTTTCATGCTACTGTTTTCAGAGTTACTTCTGGGGGCCCGAAAGTTTTCAGTTCAGGTAGTATTATCTAAGGAAAGATGTGGTCACTGCCCTCATGGCCTTTGCTCTGGCCCGTAAGCCTGCACAAGCATTTCTCCATGCCAGGATAGATATCTGTAGGCAAATACATCAATGAAATCTGTTCAGAAATTATTAAAAGATCCAAATATTTACCAAAATGTTCATATATATGTATATATATATATATATAATGTGTGTATATATATACACACATATGTGTGTGTATATACATGCATATATGCATACATACATATATATGTATATATATATATGTATATATTTTGTTAGGGTAGCCACTCCCTTACTGAAGGATTGAAAGCAGGAAGGTAAATGAACCATTAATAAACCTGACAAAATTGCTACATTATATTATTGAGAGAAAAAAATCAACCCAAATCTCAAACTTACCACAGTAAGATGAGTTGGAGCCCTTTTTGGAAAAAAAAAAAGCAAAGCATTATGATCTAGTTCTTATTTAGTTTCAATAAGATCATAATGTCCCTTCATGTTTTGAAACCTAAATAATGATTAAGATGGAGCAGTTTTCATTAAAAAATAAAATTTTATCTTAGAATTTTTTTCACTTGAAAATAATTCAAAGTATTATCAACAGTAAAAAAGAAAAACAAAAATAATAATTTTTACCATTTAACTTAAGAGAAATTTATCTCTTAGATATATTCTCCAGTTTCATGGTTAAATCCACTCCTCTGGGTATATTGAATTCTGTTTCTTTTCATTTATTCTTACCTGAAGCAAGATGATGGAATATTACTGAATCTATGTACTTAAATTATTTAGATTCTTCTTAATGTTTCAACTTCCTTGAAAAATGCTTTTAAGAAAGCAAAGAAGATACATTTTTAGGAATAACCAAAATGACATCTATGAAAATTTCTCATGAATAATATTGTCACATTTGAGCAAAGTTGGTGTAAGAATTTAAGTTCAGACCTGTGGTTTCATCAGTGTAAGGAACTCCTCTTATGGAAATTCTCTCTAATGTTACAGATTGATAGATAATCTGTAACTTACAAGTTGTAGAATGCTGGGAAACTGAGGGATTAAAAGTCTTATTCATGGACATTCAGATATACGGATAAAAGGCACCCCTTGAATCTAGGGGAACTTATTAACTTTAAGACCAGCCATTTGTTAACTATTTTATACCGGGCACATAATTTGATACAGAGAAAAAGTGATTAGATACAATCAATACAAATCTAAATGGTAGGGGAAAAAAAAAACAGTGCTTCCCAAGTATTAGTAATGTTTTCTTAGTATAAATTAGCAATTTATACTCCCTGTACAAATACCACCAGCAGCAGCATGTCAGGTAGAATTTTATATTTTTGCCTGCCACTATCCACAATGAATAGAATGTAATCCCTTATATTAAAACTAGTTCTCTCAAGTGTTTGGAGCTATGTTCCCTCCATTGTGTTCCTTGACTAAATACCCCTCCCCTTTCCCCCAAATAACTGAACTCAGTATGGTTTAGCTAAAAAGGGATGTTTTCATCATTTGAAAGTATTCATTCTGTCTGTCAAACATTGTGTGGGAGTATGCCTCAGGCTACTGAAGGCCAGATGAAATGATGTCAAATAATACAATACACATAATTATTTCAATAAACATTATTTTCTCTTTCCATCACTTCTAGGCACTCCAGTTATTCAACTGCATTCAAGTCTTAAATATTAACTTCAGGGCATTTCACTTACACTGAGAAAATAATGTAAATGTACTTATTACTGTTCTTTCAACACATAGGCTATAAGTTTCAAGTGAAATTTTTTTACCCCATTTTGCTACTTAGTGAGTTCAAGGCACCTTGCTCCTGCCCTGTTATGATGAAATAGCCAGTATATTGAGTGAGTAGTTGCCAATTTCTAACATTCAATTAAAGATCTTACCTGGAAAAATGAATAACCATAGGCAATGGAATCTTGCACTACACCAAGTAACTCAAAATGAGCTACTTTTGCCTTTATTTAGGATTGGACTTGACTTAGTAGATACTCAAATATTTATTTAGTGAAAGTGAAGGAATAAACAGGAATAACACAGGAAAAAGCGAAATAAGGTTCTGTAACATTGTTGAGAAATTATTTTTTGAATCCAAAGTTTGGACAAATACTGTTTCCTATATATGGTTGAAAACATTTGACATCATAAAATGTTAGATCTTTCTTAACTTATGAAAGAGTTTTTTATTATTTTTTGCATGAATGATTTATAGAAAATGTAATTTAGGCAATTTCATCACATTTCAATTTCCATTTAAAGTATTAAATTCTAAAAAATGATAAACTTAAAACAATAAATTGTGCAACTTTTTAAAAAGACCTATAACATAGAAGAAAATAGTCCTCCAGATACTAATGTTTCAGTTTCACTGATGTTTAGGTTCACCAATTTATATCTTATCTTGATACACTGTGTGAGATGCTGTTTCATGTCCAGTTTCTGCTAAACTGATTTTACATTTTTCTCAGCAGTTTTTTGTCAAATAGTAAATTTTTGCCACAAAAACTTGGATTTTTTTTTAAATTTTAACAGACATTAGATTGCTGTGGATATTTACTTCTATATATGGTGTACCTAATGTAGTTTGCTAACCAGTCACTCTCTTTCTTAGCCAGTACCAGATTATTTTGACAATTATAGCTTTATAAAATAGTGTGATATCTGGTACTGCTGTTTCCTTTTTTTGACACTTTTTATTGATTCCTTTGATATTCTTGATTATTATTTTTACAGATGAATTTGGTTATCATTTCTTCTCTCTCCAGAAAATTATTCTTTGGTAGTTTTATTTGTATGACATTGAATACGTAATTACATTTAGGTAGAATTATCATGTTTATTATATTGGTTCAGACTACCCATGAACAATTCATATTTCTCCAGTTGTTTAGATCTGTGTGTGTGTGTGTGTGCGTGCATGTGTGTGAAGTATTTTGTAATTATGTTCATATAGTTCCTAGATGTGTCTTGGAAGGTAGATACACAAGTACTTTGTATTATCTGCAGGTATTTTAAGTGAAATTTCTCTTTCTATATCTTCCTGCTGGGTTTAGTTAGAAACATAAAAATTCTGTTGATGATTTATATCAGTTTATTTTATATCCTGCAACTTCACTAAAGTCATTGTTTCAATTCATTTTTAGGTGTTCTTAGGGTTCTCTTTTTATACTGTCATATCATCTGTAAAGAATGATAGTTTTATTTTTTCATTGACTATTCTTGCTCCTTCATTTTTTCCCCTTTTCTTATTGTAATAGCTGATATATATATATACACACACATATATATATATATATATAGTACAATATTGAATAACAATTGTGATAATGGACATTTTTGCTTTAACTCTAATCATATTGAGAAGACTTTTAGATTATCCTCATTATGGATAGTGCTTGTTCTTGGTTTTAGACAGATACCACTTATTTTAAGAAAGATTTAATTTATTTATATGCTTGTGGGTGTTTTTAATTGGAATGGGTCTATTGTCAAAGGCTTTTTCTGTATCTATTGATATAATCATATAATTTTCCTTGTATTTCTTATTGATATGGTCAATTATGCTGATAGTTTTCCTAACATTAAACCAGACTTGCTTCCCTGGTATAAATGTCATCTGGTCATAGTATATGATCTTTGTGATGTAGTGCTATAATGTCTTTGCTACTGTTTCAATTTGTTTTAATTGCTTCAATATATATTAGGGAATTTGTCCTATTATTTTCTTTCTGTTTTTGCTCTCCCCATTTTTGGCATCAAAGTCACTTTTGTGTCATAAAAGGAATTTGGTAGAACTCTTTCATTACCTATTTTTTCAAGTAGTTTGTATAGTATTCATATTGTATTTGAATTTGTATAGTTTTTGTAAGGCATTTGTATTATATTTGAATTAATTGTCCATTAAATGTTTGCAAAATTCACTTGTAAATTCATGTAATCCTGGGGATTTTTTTTTCTCCTTAAGGAGCTCATTGATGGCTTGTGCAATTTATTTTTCTAAGAGTGATTTAAATATTCTATTTCCTATTAATCTGGGCAGTTTATATTTTTGTAAATATTCATCCATTTTGCTTAGATTGCCAGATTAATTGGCATATGATTGGGCAAAATAACTCTTAATAATTGCTTTAATTTAATCTTTATTGGTTGTACATTTGTTTTTTTTTATTTTTGATACAAGCTTTTCTTTTTTTTTTTAAATAAAATTTCCCAATCATTTAGATATTTTATTGCTCTTTTCATAAAAAGTGGCTCTTGGCTTATTTATTAATTCTTATTTTGACTTTAATTTTTGAAATATTTTGATTTTCAGGATTTCTATTTTGTTTTTAAGTGGGGATTTTTAATTTTTCCTTTTACTAATTTTTTTTGGTTGCATGCTCAATTAATTCATCTGCTTTTTCTGCCTTTTACCTATTTAAGCATTTAGAATTTCTCCCTAACTACTGCTTTGACTACCTCCCAGAAATTTGTCTAAGTAGGTTCATTGTTTTCATTCTCTCTAATAAATTTTTGGTTGTTTCTATGATTTCTTCTGTGACCCATTTATTCCTTAGAATTAGATTAGTTTCCAATTATTTTTTATGTTTAATTTGTATTTTCAGTTACAAGTTCCCACCATCCCTTCTCTCCTCCCTCTCCTATTGAGAAAATAATAAATACAATACCTATTGTACATATGAAGTCATGCAAAACATATTTCCACATTAATCATGCATCAAGAGAAAAAAAAAAAAGCAAGAAAATCAAAAGAAAAAAAATGTTTCTCTACCTGCTCCCAGATTCTTTCAGTTCTTTCTCTGGAGCTGGATGGCATTTTTCATATTTAATCCTTTGGAATTGTCCTGGATCATTGTATTTATCAGAGTAGATAAGTCATTCACAATTTATTTTTATTACAATATTGTGATTAAGGTATATACTACTCTCCTGGTTCTGTTCAGTTCATTTTGCTTCAGTCCATACATGTCTTCTAAGATTTTTCTGAAACCATCTTCTTCATCCTTTCTTATAGCAAAATAGTATTCCATCACAATCACATAATATTGGGCTACCTCTTGATTTCCAATTCTTTGCTACCACAGAAAGAATTGTGGGAATGCATACATTGGTTCCCCTTTGGGCATAGTTCCAAATTGCTCTCCAGATTGGTTGGATCAGTTCACAACTCCACCAACAGTGCATTAATGTCCCAATTTTCCCACATTCTCTTCATCATTTGTCATTTTCCTTTTTTGTTGTATTAGCCAATCTGATTAGTGTGAGGTGGTATTTCAGAGTTGTTTTAATTTATACTTCTCTAATAAAAAGTGATTTAGAGCACTTCTTCATATGCCTACATATATTTTTGATTTCTTTATCTGAAAACTGCCTATTCAAATTTTTGACCATTTATCAACTGGGGAATGACTTGTCTGACTCATAAATTTGACTCAATTTTCTATATATTTGAGAAAAGAGGCCTTTATCAGAGACAATTGCTGTAAAGATTGTTTCCCAGATTTCTGTTTTCCTTCCAACCTTGGTTTTATTGGTTTTGTTTGTACAAAAGCTTTTCAATTTAATATGATCAAAATTATTTATTCTACATTTTGTAATACTCTCTATCTCTTATTTGGTCAAGAATTCTTTCTCACCCTATAGATCTGACAACTAGACTATTCCTTGATCTAATTTGATTGCTTCCTTGTCTATGGTAATGTTTAGCAAGATATAGTTTCCTTTCTTATCTTTTTTAAATAGGTCTTTTTTTGCTTTTACTTTGTCTAAGATTAGGATTGCTACAACTGTAGCAAAAAAAAAAAAACAACTTTTTTTTTTCACTTCAGCTGAAGCGTAATAGATTCTGCTCCAGCCCCTTACCTCTACTCTGCATGTGTGTGTGTGTGTGTGTGCTTCAAGTATGTTTCTTGTAAGAAACATGTTGTAGAATTCTGGTTTTTTATCTACACTGATATCTGCTTCTGTTTTATAGGAGAGTTCATTCTTCACATTCATAGTTATGACTACTACCTGTGTATTTTGCTCTATCATATTCTTCTTCCTATTTGTCCTTTCTCTCATTTCAAACTTTCCAACCTCACCAATGTTTTGCTTCTGTCTACTGTTTCCTCTGATCTGCCCTCCCTTATGTCAGTATCCTAACTTTTATTTAATGTCCTCCCCTCCTACTTCTCTGTAAGATGTATTTCTATATTCAATTGATAGTTTATATTATTCTTTTTTTGAGCTAATATTGATGAAAGCAAGGTTCAAGTCATGTCCATCACCCACCCTCCCATCTTCCTCTCCACTGTAATAGGTCTTTCTCACCTCTTCATTTGAGATGATTTACCCAATTTTATCTCTCCTTTCATTCTGCACCCATTGTACTCCTCTTTCTTATCCCTTAGTTTTCATGTCATTCCCTTAAATTTACCTTATACTCATATCCTCTATGTATATTTATTTTATCTGTACTGTTAAGGATATAATTTGTAAGAATTACAATTATCATTTTTCCCATCCAGGGATATAAACAGTTTAGCTCCATTGAATCCCTTGTGTTTTCTTTTCCCTTTTTACTTGCTTATGCTTCTCTTGGATTTTTATATTGGAGATCATTTTTTTAAAATTTAGTTTTGATCTTCTCCTTATAAAGACTTGAAATCCTTCTATCTTGTTGAATGACCATTTTTCCCTTGATGTATTCTGATTATTTTGCTGGATAAGTGATTCTTGATTGTAGTCCTAGTTTCTTTGCCCTCTGGAATATCATGTTCCACGACCTCCAATCCTTTAATGTTGCAGCTGCCAGGTCCTGTGTGATCCTGAATGTGACTCCCTGATATTGGAATTGTTTTTTTCTGGCCACTTGTAGCATTTTTCCTTGACCTGATAGTTCTGAAATTTGGCTGTACTGTTTCATTTTTGGGTTTCATTTTGGGATCTCTTTCCTGAGGTGATTGGTGTACTCTTTCAATGCCTATTTTGTTGTCTGGTTCCAGGATATCAGGGCAGTTTTCCTTGATAATTCTTGAAAGATGCTGTCCAGGTCCTCCTTTTGATGATGCTTTCTGGTAGTCCAGTGATTCTGATGTTGTCTCTCCTGGATGTGTTTTCCAGGCCACTTGTTTCTCTTGTGAGATTTTTTTACATTTTCTTCATTATTTTTTCATTCTGTTGAATTTCTTTGATTGATCTTCCATGAGTTCTTTCTGGGCTTGAGATGACTTCCCATTTTTGGGAGGAGGGTGGAGTTTGCCCATAAGTGTTTTGACATTGTTGTCCTCTTCTGACTTTATGTCTTGGTAGCCTTTCTGGTGCTGAGCTGAGGTCCTGGTGATGGTGTCTGGGGTGTGTTGCCTTTCCAAGTGACTATAGTGAAGCACTTGTGGTCAGCCTCTTCAGGCTACTTGTTTACCTGAGGCTGGTGTGGTGGTCAGGTATTACCTGCCTATTTACTTAGGCATTCTTAGGGTAGACACCTACCTGTTTTCCAAGGGTTGTGCTGAACCATGTAGAGCCTTGGACACTGGAGTCTGCCCATTCCCCTGGCTATGCTAAGGAGCATGGAGTGTCCTGATGTTGGTATTTGCCTGCTTCACCACACTGGAGCTCAGGATCTCCTACTGCTTTACTGAGGTGTGGCTTGCTGCTGGCTTGCTGGGATGCTTGCTTTCTTGGGCTGCATTCCCCTTTCACCCAAGTGAGATCAACTTTTCTTATCTATCCTCCAAAAGGTTGTTTCCTATCCTGTTATCCTACTAAAAGGTTGTTTCACCCATTTTGCTGGTTCTGTGTTCCAGAATTTGTTTTGGGGCTCTATTTTTTTGATTGTTTGGAGGTGAGTATGGGAGAGTTGCAGCAGTTTACTGCTTACTCTGTCATTTGGTTCCCAGAAGTACCTTCTTGATTTTCTTTTGTTTTGTTTTTGTTTTCACATTTCAATTTATTTATTTATTTTTAGTTTTCAATATTCACTTCTGTGAGATTCTCTCCCATCTCCCCCTCCCCCTACCCAATGACAGCTTGAATCCTGATTGCCCCTTCCTCCAATCTGCCTACTATTCTATCACCCTCCCCCCTTCTCTTATCCTCTTCCCCTTCTATTTTCCCATAGGGTAAGATAGATTTCTATACCCCATTGCTGTGTATTTTATTTCCCAGTTGCATGTAGAAACAATTTTTAACATTTGTTTTTAAAACTTTGAGTTCCAAATTCTCTACCTTCCTCCCCCCAGACCTACCCTCATTGAGAAGGCAAGCAATTTGATATAAATTATATATGTGTAGTCATGCAAAACACTTCAGTGATGTTGTGAAAGACTAACTATATTTCCCTCCATCCCATCCTGACCCCCACTTATTCCATTATCTCCTTTGACCCTGTTCCTCCTCAAAAGTGTTTGCTTCTGATTACCCCCTCCCATAATCTGTCCTCCCTTCTGTCACCCCTCCCTCTCTTATCCCCTTCCCCCCCACTTTCCCATAGGGTGAGACAGATTTCCATACCCAACTAAGTGTGTATGTTATTTCCTCCTTAAGCCAAATCTGACTAGAATAAGGTTCTCTCATTTCCTCTTATGTCCTCCTTTCTTTCCCTTCACTGTAAAAGCTTATTCTTCCCTTTCTTATGTGAGATAATTTACCCTATTCTACCTCTCCCTTTCTTCTTCTTCCCTCCAACTACCCTCATGTTACAAATGTCATTTTTCTATGTAGGAATTAAACAGTTCAACTTTAATAAGTCCCTTATTATTTCTCTTTCCTGTTTACCTTTATACTTCTCTTAAGTCTTGTATTTGAAAGTCAATTTTTCTATTTAGTTCTGGCTTCTCAAGAATGTATTAAATCCTTCTATGTCATTGAATATCAATTTCCCCACTCATTGATTACACTCAGCTTTTCTAGGTTGGTGATTCTGGTTTTAATCCTAGCTTCTTTATCCTCTGGAATATCATATTCCAAGCCCCTTAAGGTAGAAGCTGCTAAATCTTGTGTTATCCTGATAGTGTTTCCACATTACATGACATGACATGACAGTGGTCATTTGTAATATTTTCTTTTGGGACCTGGGAAATCTGGAATTTGACTACAATATTCCTGGGGGTTTTCCTTTTGGTATCTCTTCCAGTAGGAGATTTGTGGATTTTTCTATTTCTATTTTACTCTCTAGTTCTAGAATTTCAGGGCAGTTTTTCTTGATAATTCTTGAAAGATGATGTCTAGACTCTTTTTTATCATGGCTTTCAGCTAGTCTAATAATTTTAAATGATCTCTCCTGGATCTATTTCCAGGTGAGTTGTTTTTCCAATGAAATATTTCACATTGTCTTCTATTTTTCATTGTTTTGTTTTTGTTTTATAATTTCTTGATTTCTCTTCAATTTGCTTCATTCTAATTTTTAAGGAATTATTTTCCTCACTGAGCTTTTGGACCTCCTTTTCCATTTGGCCAATTATGTTTTTTAAGGCATTCTTCTCCTTATTGACTTTTTGGATCCCTTTTGCCATTTGGTCTAGTCTATTTTTTAAGGTGTTATTTTTGTCATTTTTCATTATTTTCTTGAATCACTCTCATTTCTCTTCCCAATTTTTCCTCTACTTCTCTTGCTTTACAAAATCCTTTTTGAGATCTTTCATGATCTGAGATCAAATCGTATTTTTCTTGGAAGTTTTGGATGTAGGAGTTTTGACTGTTTTCTTCTGGTTGTATGTTTTGATCTTCTTTGTCACCAAAGTAAGATTCATAGGCTGTTTTTTTTTTTTATGCTGTTTGCTCATTTTCCCAACTAATTACTTGACTTTTTATCTTTATTTAAGGCATATTTATTTATCTTTATTTAAGTTAGGGCTCTGCTTCCAATGTAGATGGCATACTGTCCCAAGTTTCAAGGGTTTTGTTCTGCTATTTTCAGAGATACCTCTAGGGACCTGTAAGTTTTCAATTCTTCCAAGGTGGTATGATCTAAGGAGAGGTGTTTTCTCCTCTCCGGGCCTGTGCTCTGATCAGTGATTGATCCCAAGCACTCTTTTCTGCCCTGGAATTGTGAGGAAGGTTCCCTCTCCACTGCTGCTACAAGCTCTGTTATGCCAGTGCTTCTCCTCACCCCAGAACTGCAACCCAGATCCAAGTATGGGCAAAGCAACAGAATTTTGCCTCAGTGCCAGCAAAGGGATCCCTATAATCTCCTTCTGATCAGTTGTTTGTGAGGGATTGTCTGGTGTTGACTACTGCCAAGTGAAGGCTGTGGCAAGATGGGGTAGGAACAAGATATTAGGAAGTGACCGGAGCTCACGCTCCCGAGGCAGGGGCTGTGCTAGGCAGAGTTGTGGTGAACTGGGATGGGAACTGGATACGGAAAAGTAACCGGAGCTCATGCTCCCAAGGCAGTGGGCAGTGCTATGTGGAGCTGTGATAAGCTGGGGAAGGAACAGGATACAAGGAAGTAGCAGGAGCATGTGCTCCTGAGGCAGGGGGCTGTGCCACGTGGGAGTGGGATGGCAGAGAACGAGTTCCTTTGTCTAGTCCTCCTCCCTAGGTGCAACATCATCCCCAGACATCTCCTTCCTGACTTCCTGGGTCACGTACTTTCCCTTTGTCTATGCACTAACCCCAGATGCCTCCTTCCTGTATCCGGTCCTAGCCTCCTGCGTCACTTCCTCTCCCTTGGTGCGCTAAACCCAGACATCCCCTTCCAGCATCTGATCCTACAATCAATGACTAGTAGGCGGGCTGAGGAGGAGGGGCTAAGTAGGTACTTAAGGAACAGTAGAAATGGGAGCTTGCTCTCTTTTGCTCCTGCTCTCTTGCTCTGGCCTTCCTGCTTGGCCTTGCTGTGATGGCCTCTGAATAAAGCTCGAGTGTTTGCACCTCCTGATCGGCTTGTCTCTGTGTTTATCCAGGTGGGCACCGAAGACTGGTAAGTATGACCTTGCAGCCTGCTCCTTATAGGAGGAGAGTGCATGGCGCGACTGGCACAGTTGTTTCATCCCCTTACAATCTGTGGGTTGAGAGCTCTAGAAGCAGCTACTGCCACTGCCACTGTTGCAGCTTCTGGTACCACCACCGCCGCCACCTCCCCAGGACTGCACTGAACTCCATTCTCATACAGGTACAACAGACCTTTCCCACTGATCTTCTAAGTTTTCTTTGGCATTTGTAGGTTAAGAAGTCTGGAAGCTGCCAGCAGTCCATGATTCAGTCCCCTGAGGTCTGTTTCAGATTTGTTAGGGCCTAGTCTGTGCCAGCATGGCCCACGCTGGACTGCACTCCTCTCCCAGCCCAGCACAACAGACTTTTCCCATCAACTATCCAGGTTGTTTTGGCTGGAAATTTGTTTCACTCTGTCTTTTTGTGGGTTCTCCTACTCTAGAATTTGTTTAGAGTCATTTTTATAGGTATTTGGAAGGGTTTGGGGTGGGGAGTTCAAGCAAGTCCCTGCTTTTACTGTCATCTTGGTTTTACCCCCAGCATACTTTCTGTCTTAGGTTTCTTTTAAAAAGAAACACATGGTGCATTTCTAGAAAGTTGACTACCTGAAGGATGTCTAATATCCAACTTCTTCAATTAGTTTGATTCATTATACACATAAACATACACACATGCATACATATATACATACACACATACATATGTATGTATATATATGTGAATGTGTGTGTGTGTATATATATATATGTATATGTATGTATGTATATATGTATGGGAGGTTCAATCATTACCTGATCCTCCTAACCCATTTACCTCATTCATTGTAAAAATTTCCTTTTACTCTTCTTTTGTGAATAATCATTTTCCTTTTAATTCTTTCCACTTCTCATTCTTTCAGTTCATCCCTCTTTCTCAACCTTCCATTCTTCTTCTGAGATCATTTTAATATAATATAATGACACCCATGACTTCTTTCTAAGTAAACTCCTTCTGTCTTAATGATAATAAAGTTCTTAGGGTTTACATGTGTCATCTACCCATAGGGCAATATAAACAGTTTATCTTTGTAAAGTGTTTTATGATTCTCACTTATTTTTTACCTATTTTATGCTTCTCTTGAGTCTTATGTTTGCCTGCCAAATTTTCTATTCAGCTCCAGTCTTTTCAGGAGAAATATTTGAATGTCTTCTATTTCATTAACTATCCATTTCCTATATATTCAGTTTTGTTCAATAGATTATCCTTGGTTGCAATTCTAGCTCCTTTTCCTTCCAGGATATAACATTCTAAGCCTTCCACTCCATCAAGATAGTAACTGCTTGATCTTGAGTGATCCTGATGTTGGCTCCATGGTATCTGGACTATTTCTTTCTGGAATCTTTTAGTGTTTTCTCCTTGATCTGTGAACTCTGACGTTAGCTAAAATATTCCTAAAAGTTTTCATTTTGGAATTTCTATAAGAAGGCATTTGGTGGACTATTTAATTTCTATTTTATGCTTTTTTCCAATTTTCCTTTATAATTAATAAATGTATGATATCTAGGGTCTCTTTTATTATGGTATTCAGGTAGTATAATAATTCTTAATTTTTTCAATTTTTTTTCTTTTTAAAAGCTGATCAGTTATGCTTGGATAATTTCAGTTTCCATAGTAAATAGAAACTACCTAATTCTGCTAGATGGTTTTACTTTTGCCAAATGATAAATATTCAAAGAAAAGCTTATCTGCATTTATTCTTACATGATAAAAGAAAAACTTATGTTCTTAAGTAGGTCTGACACATTTTCTCCAGACAATAATCAACCACAAACACTTTCAAGTGTTTATACCTTATTTCCATGCTGAAGGGGAAAAGAAAAAAAATATAGTAGCAAATCAAGTTATAAGTGTTCCCAGTTGTATTATGTTATAAGAGGTATTATTTGTACCAGTATAAGCAATATATTTGAATTTAGATTTCTTTTAAAAAGAAACACATGGTGGATTTCTAGAAAGATGACTGACTGAAAGATGTTTACTATCCAATTTCTTTCATTACTTCAATAAAAAAGAGACATTAAGTAAAGCAAAATGACATAAATGATAAAATGAAAGAAAATTAAATGAATCATCAAAAGGAAATCTTTGTAAAATACTCTAACAGAATGATACCAAAAATAAATGAGTAAGCAATCAAAAAGAAGTTCCAATACATGCTAAAATATTATGCAGTAAAAGAAAATGAATTTTTTTTAAAAAATAGAAGAAAAGGATGATACTTCAAAAACAACAGTGGAGCCACAAGTTATGAAAATACAAAAAAAATGCAAGAACCTTAAATTGAGTGAACAAGGAAAAATAGGATTGAAATAAAAATGGAATTATAGCTCACAGAGAAGAAATTTTAAAGCTCATTAAGAAAACAGACTGTTAAGCATAAATAGTGGAAGAATCTCTCTAAATAATGGACCCTCTAAAAAAAGAGAATATCAAATTTGAAATTCAGAATTGCAGAAATAGAACAAATAATATCAAAGTAAAATAAAATTAGATGAATGACTAAAACCTTGATAAGCCAAGGTAAATGACCTTTTAAGACAGAGCTCATGGGAAATATTGCTCTCCCAGAAAAAAGAAGTGTAATTAGAAAAAGGAATTCCATACTAAACCTTAGGAAATCATCTAAGATAACTGTGTAAAATGTTTGGATACCAAGGAGAAAATATAAAACTTCATAATATGTGGCTAACCAACAGAGGAAAACCTTATATTCATCTCACCTAGAAATACAGTGGCCAAGTTCTAGAATTTCAGTTTCAAACAAGGAATTTTGGTAGGCCTTTCATATATTAAAGAAAAGAATTCAAATATCACAAAATAATCCATAAGTGAGGAGGGAATGAAATAAGTGACTGGAATAGGATTATTTGAAAAATAAAAGAAATTGAGGTATATTTCCAAATGGAAGATATTGAAAACATTGGCTTAAACTCTCAATTAAAAATGAATTTTCAACAAGATAGATGTATGGAAATAATTCCTAATGAAGGAAATTATATGAACAAGACATTTGACTTGTAAATTCATCAATATACATTTAAAGAAGGTAAAGATTTTCAAATATTATGAAAAGAAGCAGATAAATAAATTATTATGTATTTCAAAATGGAGACAGTATGAAAGTCTTTTCAAAGTCTCACCATGAGGTGGGCTAAGATTGTGGAGTATGGGTGGAAATCACCTTAGTCCCAACATTTCCCTCCAAACAACTTTTTTAAATGCCTCAAATTAAATTTTGGATTAGCAGAGCCAACAAAAGGTTGCAGTGAGATATTTTTCCAATCCAAGAAAACTTAGGATTTTGGCAGGAAAGGTCTGTAGCGCTGCGGTGGGAGATAGCATGGAACAGCAACATTTGTGATGGGCATTGGGGAGGCTGCAACAGTGCAGCAGCAGCTTTGGGAGCTCTCAATCCACATATGGTAAGGGGTGGGGTGGGTCATACAACTGGTCAGAAAGAGATTACAAAAGACCCTTTGCTGGCATTGGTTGAAGGACTTTGTTGCATTACCTATAAACAGTTTCAGGTTACAGTTCCAGAAAGAAGAGGAGCACTACATTTGTTACCACAGGAGAGCATGAAACCTGATCAGAGTTACAAGGTATAGAGGGGCACTTATGGTCACTCACAAGGGAGCAGGGGTCCTGGTCTCAGTTGTTTCTTTTTTTTTAATTGAATTTTATTTTTGACTCAAACACCAGAACACAAATACAGAATAGAGAAAAGGAAAAAAAAAACACATTGTAAACTTAAATATTGGAACTTGTGGGATATATGGATGTTGCTTCTTTTTGTTATTTCCACAAAAAGCCAAATGAAAACCTTAAGGAATGCAGTCTGGGGGCTAGGTGGAAGTAGAACAAAGGAAATTAGATTAGAATATGAAAGCAACTCTTGGTGGTAAATAGACTAACAGGCTGGAAAACTGGTTCTGAGGTTAATATAAAAAGGGGTGTTCCTAAGCAAAGGCCTAGGTCACAGAATTGAGGGGAGTGGAAAATGTAATTAGGGGCAGAGACTCATTTGGGGAAATTAGGAGCTTCAGATAGGCTGTAACCTCTATAGTACCCAACAAATGGGGAAATGGGAAGGAGATCTGAATGGGGAATAGATAATAAAAAGATGTGCTTTTGTTAATACATGTGCTCCCACATGCATGCTCTTACACATGTGGGATGCCCAGTCTTCTCAGTTTATTAATAGACCTTCTTCCTGATTCAACAATGGCTTCATGGAATTTATGATATTGATATAGATAACAGAACTTAATTACAAAGTAAGACAAGAAAAAAAACATGTGCATAGAAGAACATAAAAGAGGATTCAAATTATGTAATAATAAATTTTCATTTCAAGAAAGCCTGTGTGATAAATACTCTATGTTGTGTACAGAGCTGTCCATCTTTTCTTTGCTTCCTTGTAACTTTTCTTTTGTTCTCTGCTGTGCACTTTTTTTTACTTTGTTCTTTTTTTTCCTTCCCTTCCTAACCGCACTCCCCCCCCCCCCAAGACTACAGTTTGAGTGTGGATATGTTTCTCTATAGCTGTAGACATATACATATAGATAAACATATACATATACATATATACACATATATATTTGCATAGACATATACTTTTCCAAACAAACGCTTCTCCTGATCTTTGTTTTTATGTTTGTACATATCTCTTATTTCCTATCTCTCCTGACTCCTCTACTTTACTTCTACCTTGCTCTTCTATTATTTAGCCTACCCCACTCCGTTTCCCTCCCCCATCCTCCCATTCCCATAAATCTAAACACTTTTCTATAGACCCTGTAACCTACTCCCTCACCTTCTACTCTAGAGATCCCTCCCTTGTCCTCTCCCCCCCCTTATTCCCTCACTGTTTTATTTCTTCTAACTTTAGAAGACTTTTATACTCTTGTAAATAGTTATGTATTGTTCCCTCTTAAATCCATTCCCAATGAAAGTAGGTTACCAGAAGTACCAGCCCTGCTCCCCCATCTAATTCCTTTGTATCAATTGTTCCTCTTGCACCTCATTTGTATAAAATAATTAATCTTTTAAGCTGTTCCTAAATGGTCTTACTTTTTAAGTTCATATCATACTCAGGAATACCCCAATCTTTCTTATGAGCTACCCAATTATTAATAAGAAACTTAGACATACATTTTGCATTTTATATATATAAAAAGTAAATGGTCTGTCCTTATTGAAACCCTTATAATCAGTCTTTGATATATACCTTATGTTTCTCTTGACTCTTCTATTAAGTTCAAGTTTATTTTTTTTAACAAAATCTTTACAGTATGACAGTTGCTCAAATGTTCATTTTTTTTTTCATTCAGGATGATGCTTAACTTTGCTGGGTATGATGTTTTTGGCTGGAGCTCCAGTTCTTTTGCTCTTTGACATATAGTGTTATTAGACCTGCGGTCCTTTTCTGTCTCCACTGCTAGGTCTTGTTTGATTCTATTGTAGCACCATCATATTTAAATTGTTTTTATTTTCTTGTTGCTTTTAATACTTTATCTTTGAGCTGGGGTTTTTGGAATTTGACTCTAATATTCCTGAGTTTTCTTCATAGGATCTCTTTTAAGTGCTGATCAATGGATTTTTTTTCTATTTCCACGCCCTTTCCCACTTGTTCTAATGCTTCAGGACAATTTTCTTTAATTATTTCTTGTGTTATTACATCAAAATTCTTTTTTTATCTTAGCTTTCATTTAATCAAATTATTTTTATGTTCTCTCTTATTGATCTATTATCTAGATCTGTTGTTTTTCTTATATTTCATTTTCTCTTCTTTTTTCATTATTCATATTTTGCTTAATTATTTCTTTATCTCTTATAATTTTTCTGCCTTTGCCTTGCCCAATTCTAATTTTCAAGGTGTCATTTTCTTCCTTGAGATTCTGGATCTCTTTTTTTCTAATTGGTTGAATTTCCCTTCATAGTCTTCTTATTATTCTTGGGTTATTCTTATTTATTTAGTTAGTTAGTTTTCCTCTATCTCTCTCATTTGATTTTTAAAGTCTTTTTTAAGTTCTTCTATGAATTCTTTTTTAGAAAGTGATCATTTGACATTACTATTTGGGATAGAAGGGGGTTTCTTTGCTTCAATATTCTCCTCTGAAGATGAATCCCAGTCTTCTCTATTTCCATAATAGCTTTCTGTGGTTGGATTCTTTCTCCTTTGCCTTTGCATTTTTTTGTAATAATTTTTGTAATTACCTCTAGCCCTAGGGTATGGGGGGATGGTGCCTCTTGCCCCAGATCTTCAGTTCTCCCCTCTATTCTAGAACCAAAGTCAAACCTCCAGCCTCCTGTAAGCGTCCATAGCCAGAGGCATTATGCCCCATTGCTTCTGCATTCACTGGGCATGTGCTGCTTCCTTCTCATCCCCGAGTGCTGACCTTCATGGTCAGCAGAGGTTCCTTAGATCTTCCCAGGCTCAGCCTCCCAACTCCCCTTACCACCCTGTGGGTAAAAGTTCCTGAAACTGAGGCTGCGGCAGCCTCCCAAACCAACTACCCCCAGGGCTTGCCACTTGTTGTTAATGGGGCCCCTAGTCTGAAGATGTTTACTCTTCATAGGGACCAAACCTTGTCCTGGGATTTTTCTTCTGATCTCAAATTGTCCTAGAAAGACCCCCTATGTTGCCCCTAGTATTATTTATTTTTACCCCTACTTTATTTGCCCTAAAGTGCTGTTTTCTTCTCTTTTGTGGGAGAAAATCTTGAGAGCTTGAAATTTCTGACCTACTCCACCATCTTCCCATAATCCTCTGCCTGGTCTCAGTTTTCAAGCAAGAAGGAGCATTAGTACTTGCAGGAGAACAGAGGCTATGGTCAAAGTTCCAGGGTCAAAAGGAGTACTGGGACTTGTGGCTGCAAAGAAGCATGGTCCCTTAGTGGATAAAGACCAGAACACAGGCCAGGAGAATGATGACCACAAATCTCCTTGGACTATGCCATTTATGAAGCATTGATGCCTGTAAACAGCAACACAAAAATACTGACTCATGAGACAGTGCCCCCTCAACCCCAGGAATAGAGCCAAATTTTAATATAAATTGAAAAGTCAAGACATAGGTTAGAAAAATGAGCAAACAACAACAACAACAACAAAATGACCTGATTATAAGAAGTGACATCAAAACACAAACTCAGAAGATATTGAAGTCAAAAACAGCTAGAAGCAGAATCTCAAAAGAAAAAAAATTGTGATTTGGACACAAGCTAAATGAGAACCCTTGGAAGTACTCAAACATGATTTTAAAAATCAGAGAGGTAGAGAAAAAATTGAATAAAGAAGGAAGATTCAAATTAAATGATATGTATCAAGCAAATCTCACAAAACACTGTACTAAGCACTGAGGACAATGTAGAGGATAAAACAACAACAACAAGAAACAACAACAAAAACACAAGATGCCATCACTGTCTGCCCTCAAGGATGGTCACTTCAATACAAGGCATATATTCAAAATTAGAAAATAAGTAAATAATTAAATAATAATACATCCCAGAAGTGGAAGAAATTTCATTCCATAGTATATTAATCATAGTAAAAATAATAAATGATTAATATATCATATTGATTAGTGCTATAGGAATTCTGAGAAAGGATACATAACTGAATGGGGCATATGAAACTCTACTTTTTTGAAACATTAAATATACAGTATTCTTTCTCTTTGATCATTCATTACATACATTATCTTTGTATATGTGTTCATCTCATTTATGTATACATATAAATATATGGATACATATGTACTTACCTTTTTATATACACACATATGTAATTTTGAATAGGAAATCCTTATCTGAGAAACTTAAAGAGTCCCACCCCCATTCAACTGCTTCCCTTCTTACTTTCATGCATTAAAATTGTTTGCAAAGTTTTCATTTACATGTAATCAGTCATCTATCTAATCTTTGTTAAATGCCTTTATCCCCATTAAGAGTACAATCTTCTTAGAGAGGATTCTGAGAAGAAGGCAGAGTAGGTCAAAAAATTCTAAGCTCTCCAGATTTCTACCACAAACAAGACAAAATAGCTGCTCAGAACAATTACAGAGTGGCAAAAACCAAACAAGAGTTTGAGCCAAACCAGGACAACAGGATGATCAGAGGAAAAATCCCAGGATTGATGTTTGGTGTCTGTGAAGTGTAAACACCTCCAGGCTAGTTCTACTAAAACAGCAAGTGGCAAGCCCTGGGGCTAGCTGGGTTTGAAGGTAGCCTCAGCCACAGCCACAAGAATTTTCACCTCCCAGACAGTGTTGAGAGTCTGGTGTCAGAGCTAGGAAAGACTGAGGGAACCTCTGCTTGTAAGAAATACCAGACCCAGCTGTGCTGCCAAGACACAGCCCACAAGGAATCAGCACACACCCTGGGAGGGGACCTTGCAGGCTATGGGCGCTTAGAGGAGAATGGAGTTCTTGGTTTCAGCTCCAGACAAAAAGAGAGAACTGAAAAAGGACCTGAGGCCAAAAGCATCATCCCCCACACCTCAGGACTAGCGGTAATTACAACAAGTATATATGTGTGTGTCTGTGTGTGTGTACACATATACATACATATATACTTACATATACATACACATACACATACACATACATATGTTTTAATGAGCAGGCAAGGGACAAAGATCCCAAACATAAAAAGTTACTATGGGAATAGAGACTGGGTTTCATCTTCCGAGTACTATACTGAAGCAAAAAAAAAAACCTCTATTTCCCCAAGGACAGATATCAAATAGTCACTTGCCCAAAAAGAATTCATAGAAGAACTTTAAAAATACTTAACAAATCAAATGAGAGAAATTGAGAAATTTTTTTTAAATCAATGCAATAAAAACAAGAAGATTATGAAAAGAAAGTTAGTCAACTGGAAAAGGAGATCCAGAATCTTAAGGGGAAAAAAATACTCCTTGAAAATTAGTATTGGGCAAAGGGAAGTCAGCAAAGTTATGAAACCAAGAAATAATAAAACAAAATAAAAAGAATGAAAAAAATAAAAGAGAATGTATAGCTTCTCATAAGAAAAAAAATAACTGATCTGGAGAACAGATCCAGAAGAGAAAGCATAAGAATAATAAGACTTCCTGAAAGCTATTGTCAAAAGAAAAAAAGAATCTTGATACAATAATACAAGAAATAATTAAATTGGCCTGAAGTGTTAGAACAAGAGGGGAAAGTAGAAATAGGAAAGAAAAAAAAACAATCCACTGATCACCACCTGAAAGAGATTCTACAAGGAAAATCTCAAGGAAAAATCATAGCCTAATTCTGAAACCCCCAGCTCAAGGACAAACTATTATGAGAAACAAGAAAAAAAATTCAAGTGTGGTTGAGCCACAGCTGGGATTGCACAAGACCTAGTAGTGACTACATTAAAAGACCATAGATCCTGGAGCACTATATATTGAAAAACAAAAGAACTGGAGTTACGGCCAAAAATATCATACCCAGCAAAAATTAAGCATAATCCTGAAAGGAAAAAAATAATATTTAATGAATTGCCAGACTTTGAGGATTTTATTGCAAAAAAGGACCTGAACTGAACAGAAAAGTTGACATAGAAGATTCAAGAGAAATATAAAGTACACATCAAAGACTAATTGCAAGGGACTTAATAAGGACAGAATGTTTACTTTTTTTAAAAGTAAATGTAAATTGTATGTATAATATTATAATTAGTAATTGGGCAGTCCCAAAGAAAGATTGGGGCAGAGCTGAGTATGATGTGATTCTAAAAAGTAATACCATTTAAGTCTAGGAAAAGGCAAAAAGAGTAATTATGCAAATGAAGTGCAAAAGGAAGAACTGACACAGAGGAATTAGATGGGGAGAGAGCTAGTGGTTCTGGAACCCTATTCTCATTGGGAATGGATTAAAGGGGGAACAATATACAAACACATATGTGTGTGTATGTGTGTGTGTATATATATGTGTGTGTATATATATGTGTGTGTGTGTGTGTGCACGTGTATGTGTGTTTGTATATATATGTATATGTATACATATATAAGTGTAAAAGTCTTCTAAATTCAGAAAAAATAAAAGGCTAAGGGGACAGGGAAGAGGGAGAAGATAAGGAAGGAATTTTAGAGGGAACCCTACTAACATCAAATCTGAGTTAAAGAGAGAAATATATATATTTAGAAGGGAATAAAAGTCTTCTAAATATATAAAGAAATAAGAGGGTGAGGGAATAGGATAAGGGGGTATAGTCAAATGTCTAGATTAATGGGAATGGGATAAAGAGGGAACAACATATATATTTGTACTAAGGCTATAAAAGTCTTCTAAAGTCAGATAGAAACAAGAAGGCAAGAGGAATGGGTGTGGGGGAGAGGATAAGGGCAGGATCTTTGCAGGGTATGTTAAATAACAAAAGGACAAGGTAGTGGATAGAAGTAAAATAGATTAGTCAGGAGGGATAGGAAATAAGAGAGAGGCAGAAACATAAAATAAAGATTAGGAGTAGAATGTATTAGGGAAAAAAACTGTGGTAGTAATCATGATCTTGGCCAAAGTTAAAGCTAAAATAGATTTAATCAAAACAGAAAAATAGGGAAACTATACTATATGTCAGTCAATATTGTTTTAGATTGTTTAAAATATATGATATGTTAATATTAATATGACATATGTAATATAGAAAATATATAAAGTATAAGGTTGGAATATTGCTGTGGTGTAGAAAATGTTGTTGGTGGACTTAGAAAAATATGAAAAGAATTGGACATATGAAGGAAGATGTTATCTACCTACAGAGAAACGGAGGACAAATATGATTTTACATAGATTCATATGAATGTATATGTCTGCATGACTGCGATTATAGATATCTAAGTATATGTATGTCTATATGTTTGTGTATATGTGTGTATATATGTTTGAATGTATATGTATATGCAAACATGCATATGTACATAATGTGCATCCATATATACATATATCCATGATTAATTGTAGCTTTCTTGGGGAAGTAGGAAGAAGGGGAAAAAAAGAACAAAATAAAAGTGCACAGTATAGAAAAAAAAGAAATCTCGCAAGGCAGTAAAGAAAAGATGGACTGCTCTGATCACAATATGTGGTATTTATCGTATAGGCTTTCTTGAAATAGAAATTTATTGCTATATGTTTTGAATCCTCTCTTAAGTTCTACTGTGCACATGGCAATGCTTTCTTTTTCTTTTATTATTTTGTATTTAAGTTTAAAACAAATTAATATTTTTAAAATAGATCATCTACCTATAGCTCTTAAATGTTTTTCATGACAAGATTTTAAATATTATTATCATGTGTACATTTTGAATTTACTGTGGAATATCAATCAATCAACAAACATTTATTAAGCACCTACAATGTGCCAGACACTATGCTAAGTACTAGATATATTATAAGATTTTGGTTGTATCCTAATTTTTGCCACACTGTTTTCCAATTTCCCCAAAAGTTTTTATCAGATAGGTAATTCATTCTTAATAATTTGTTCTTTTTAGTTTATAAAACTCTGGACTATGGAGTTCCATTGCATCATATTCTCCTGTGTCACATCTATTCTATTGATCTACTTCTCTATTCTGTTTTGATTTTTAACCAATACCAAAAGGTTTTGATGACTACTGTATTATAATATAGTTTGGGACTTAGAAGTGCTATTCTCACTTCATTCCCCCATCTTTGTTCATTATTTCCCACACTATTTTTTATCTTTTTTTAAATGTACAAATTAACTTTATTATTATTTTGTTAATCTCTTTAAAATATCTCTTTGGTGGTTTGATTGGTTTATTATTAAAATTATAAATTCACTTTGGTGGTATAGTCCTTTTATTACATTGGCTTGTTTTATTCTTTAGCACCAAATATTCCTCAAGTTCTTTAAGTTGTTTTTAATTTATTTAAGGAATACTTTGCAAATGAATCAATATAAGTATTTGTATGTTTTGACAGATTGATCCTCAAATATTGTAAGCATTTTTTAGTTATCTTGAATGAGATTTTCCTTTCTGTCATGGCATCCTTTATTTTATTTTTTCTGTATAGAATATGCTTTTGAATTTTTGTGGATTTATTTTGCAGTTTACAAATTTCCTAAAGCAATTTATTGTCTCAATTATTGTATTTGATGAATATATAGAAAAACCAAAGAGAAAGCAAATAATAAAGAGATGAATGATATCTTAAGTTGTTTTAAAGTAACTTCAACTTATTAAAATGATTTTGAAAGAATGTGCGTCTATGGTTGAGTGTTGGGTTGTATCTGTGTCTGTCTTTCAGAAAGAAAAGGGGTAGAATAATGATATTAATAATAATAATATCTACAATAATAATAATCACTGCAACATTTACATAGTACTTACTATGTGCCAGGTACTGATCTAAGTGCTTTGAAATTGTTATCTCACTTGATCTTCATAACATCACTGTGAGATAGTTGCTATTATTATTCCAATTTTACAGTTTAGGAAAACAAGATAAATAGAGGTTAAGCCACTTACATGGTGTCACATAGCTATTATGTGAGGAAGGATTTGAATTTGCCTCTTCTAGACTCCAGGCCTGGTGTTCCATCCATTGTGCCACCCAGCTGCTTTTTTTTCTTTCTTTATCATAGCAATGTTTGGTATTTGGATATATAAAATAGGAATACAATTAATGACCATTGCCTTTGAAAGTGCTGGATATACATACTGATTTAAATTCAACTACAAACCAACTTAAGAGATGAACAAGAAAGACATATGTCTAAGAGTGACCTTGCAAAAATGTGCTTGTTTATGTTCTTCTCAAAAGTAAACTGGACTTCCGCTTCCAGGAGCCAAGATGGAGGAGTAAAAAAGTAGTCTCTCTCACCCTCCCCTATCAACCTCCAAAAACCCAGAAAATATCACCCCAGAAAAAACCCTGGAACAGCAGAACCAGAAGAAAGACAGGGTGAAGCAGTGCAGTAGCCCAGGTAGTTAGAGGGATTAACAGGAAAGGCCCCTCTTACCCTGGGGGAAGGGGAGCAGTACTTAACAGGAGTCACCCAGCCAGTTAGTAGAAAGACCCACTTTAGCACACCAGGAGGAGATTCTGGTGCCTTGGCATTCTACAGCAAACGGGTCTCCCAGTGCCTCAACAAAAATAAGGGAAGCAGCACTACAGAGGGCCCCAGATGGATAAGCACCCGGCAGCATTGTCTGAAAGGAGCTGAAGAAAGCAACCTAGAGGTGCCAAAAAGTTCCAGCCTTGTTGATTCCAGCCCAACACCAGGTAAGCTGTCAGAACCCTACAGCCTCCAACTGCCAACTAGGAGAAGATCCCAAAGCCCAGGTGGTTGAGCAGGCAAATGCCAACAGCTAAACCTCCGAATGCCTCAGTGAGGGTGGGGTAACTGGTGGAAACCAGTTTAGAAAATGACCAGGTGCCTCGGCATTCTACAGCAAAGAAGTCTCCCAGTACCTCAACAGAAATAAGGGAGGCAGCACTGCAAGGGGCCCCAGGCAGAGAAACACTTGGCAGCACTTATCTAAAAGAAGCTAAACAAAGCTAAAGGAAAGGAAAAGCAGGCAACTTAGATTTACCTGAAAATCCAGCTGATTCCAGCCCAACACCAGATAAGCTGCTGGAAACTTAGAGCCTCCAATTGCCAACAAAAGAGACACCAACACACAAAGCCAGTGACCAAGACCTAGGCTCCCAACACAAGAAGCTTAGGTCAGTGCCCTCTGCTCCCCAGCAGGAGACCTTAATCTCTTTAAAGGCCAGGGAATAAAGAAACACTATGAGTAAAAAGAAATGTTCTATAGATTCCTATCATGAGAAGAGTGAAGATCAAGACAGAAATTCTGAAGAGGACAACACTGTCATCAAACACACATCTGCAACATCAAAAGGGAATATGAACTGGTCTGAAGCCCAAAAAGCCTTCTTAGAAGAACTCAAGAAGGATTTTGAAAGTCAAATGAGAGAAGTAGAGGAGTCCTTTAAAAGTACAATTGGCCAATTGGAAAAAAAGTACACTGAAGAAAATAAATCCCTTAAAAATACAATTGACCGAATGTAGCACAATTGAAGAAAGGTACAATTGAAGAAAGTACAAAATCTAACAGAAAAAAGCAATATACAAATTAGAATTGAACAAATGGAAACTAATGACTCTATGAGAGAGCAAGAATCAGTCAAACAGAAACAAAAAAGATGAAAATATAGATGAAAACGTAAAATACCTCATGGGTAAAACAGCTGACCTGGAAAATCGATCCAGGAGAGAAAATTTAAAAATTATAGGCCTACCTGAAAGTCATGATGAGAAAAAGAGCCTGGACAATATCCTTCAGGAAATCGTAAAGGAAAACTGCCCTGAAGTCCTAGAACCTGAAGGTAAAATAACTGTAGCAAGAATCCATCACTCCCCACCTGAAAGAGATCCCAAATTGAAAAAGCCAAGGAATATAATAACTAAATTCCAAAATTACCAGATAAAAGAGAAATTACTGCAAGAAGCCAGAAAGAAACAATTTAAATATCATGGAACCACAGTCAGGATTACACGGCACCTTGCAGCCTCTACATTAAAAGACAGTAGGGCATGGAACATGATATTCCATAAGGCAAAGGAGCTTGGAATGCAGCCAAGGATTAACTACCCAGTGAAAATGAGTGTGATTTTTCAGGGAAGGAGATGTATATGCAATGAAGTAGGGGACTTCCAAACATTCCTGATAAAAAGACCAGAGCTCAACAAAAAATTTGATCTTCAAGTACAAGATTCAAGAGAGACATAAAAAGGTAAATGGGACAGAAAGATACAATATGTTGTTGATAAGGGCAAAATGTTTACATCCCTACAAGGGAAGATGACACTTGCAACTCTTGAGAACTACTGTTATTATACAATGTTAAAGGAGTATACATAAAGGGGGTGGATATAAGTTGACGTTGATGTAATGAGAAAAAAAATTTAATCAAGTGGGTTAAATGGATCCAAGTAAGTGGATTAGTCTGAGCTAAGAAAATGTACTGAGAAAGGAAGAGGCAGACAAGGGTAAATTACATTACAGGAAAAGACACAAAAACCTATTAGAGCAGAGGTAAAGAAGGGAGGGGGATGAGCATTGTTTGAACCTTACTCTCATCAGATTTAGCTCAAGAAGGCAAAAACATAATCAGTTAAGGTATAGAAATCTAACTTGTACTATAGGTAGTAGGAGGAGAAAGGGGAAAGACAAGGGAGGGGGGATAGAAGGGAGGGAAGAAGCAATAAGGGTAAAGGGGAAGAAAAGGGAAAGGGATAATAGAAGGGAGGTGGGACCCAAGGAGACACTGGTCAAAAGCAAAATACTAGTGAGGGGGGGGAAAGGAGAAAGGAGAAAGAAAAGCATAAACGGGGGAAAAAAAGGATGAAGAAAAAGACACAGATAGTAATCATAACTGTAAATGTAAATGGGATGAACTCTCCCATTTACATTTATAGCAGATTGGATTAAAAACCATAATCCTACAATGTGCTGTTTACAGGAAACACATTTGAAAAAGAGTGACACATACAGGGTAAAGGTAAAAGGCTGGAGCAAAATATATTATGCTTCAGCTGAAGTAAAAAAGAGCAGGGGTAGCAATACTGATCTCAGACAAAGCAAAAGGAAAAATAGATCTTATCAAAAGAGATAAGGAAGGAAACTACATCCTGCTAAAAGACATCAGAGACAACAAAGTAGTATCATTACTAAACATAGATGCACCAAATGGTATAGCATCCAGATTCTTAGAGGAGAAGTTCAGGGAGTTACAGGAAGAAATAGACAGCAAAACTATACTAGTGGGGGACCTCAACCTCCCCCTCTCTGAACTAGATAAATCTAACCACAAAATAAACAAGAAAGAAGTTAAGGAGGTGAATAGAACATTAGAAAATTTAGGTACGATAGACCTGTGGAGAAAACTGAATGGGGATAGAAAGCAATACACTTTTTTTCTTGGCGGTACATGGCACATACAGAAAAATTGACCATGTACTAGGGCATAAAAACCTCACAATCCAATGCAGAAAGGCAGAAATATTAAATTCATCCTTTTCAGATCATGATGCAATAAAAATTGTATGTAACAAAGGGCCATGGAAAGATAGACTAAAAAATAATTGGAAACTAAATAATCTAATCCTAAAAAATGATTGGGTCAAAGAACAAAGTATAGAAACAATCAATAATTTCATTCAAGAGAATGACAATAATGAGACAACATACCAAAACTTATGGGATGGAGCAAAAGCAGTTTTTAGGGGAAGTTTTGTATCTCTAAATGCTTACATAAATAAAATAGAAAAAAAGGAGATCAATGAATTGGGCATACAACTAAAAAACTAGAAAAAGGATAAATTAAAAATCCTCAATTAAACATCAAATTAGAAATATTGAAAACCAAAGGAAAAGTTAATAAAATTGAAATTAAGAAAGCTATTGAACTAATAAATAAAACCAAGAGCTGGTTTTATGAAAAAACCAATAAAATAGATAAACCTTTGGTTAATCTAATTAAGAAAAGAAAGAAGAAAACCAAATTACTAGTATCAAGAATGAAGAGGGTGAAACTACCACCAAGGAAGAGGAAATTAAAACAACAATTAGGAATTATTTTGCCCAACTATATGCTAACAAATTTGACAATCTTAGTGAAAGGGATATTTATTTACAAAAATATAAATTGCCCAGATTAACAGAAGAGGAAGTAAAATACTTAAATAACCGCATCTCAGAAAAAGAAATTGAACAAGTCATTGATGAACTCCCTAGGAAAAAATCTCCAGGGCCAGATGGATTTACATGTGAATTCTATCAAACATTTAAAGAACAATTAATTCTAATACTATATAAACTACTTGGTAAAATAGGTAAAGAAGGAATCTTATCAAATTCTTTTTATGATACAAATGTGGTGCTGATACCTAAACCGGGAAGAGTCAAAACAGGGAAAGAAAATTATAGACCAATTTCTCTAATGAATATAGGTGAAAAACTTTAAACAAAATATTAGCAAATAAATTACAGCAACTTATCACATGAATAATACACTATGACCAGGTAGGATTTGGAATGCAGGGCTGGTTCAATATAAGGAAAACTATCAGCATAATCCATCACGTCAACACCAAAATTAACAGAAACCACATGATCATCTCAATGATGCAGAAAAAGCTTTTGACAAAATACAACACCCATTCCTATTAAAAACACTAGAGAACTTAGGTATAAATGGAGTCTTCCTTAAAATAATAAATAGCATCTATCTAAAACCTTTAGCAAGCATAATATGTAATAGGGACAAGCTAGAAGCATTTTCAATAAGATCGGGGGTGAAACAAGGATGTCCATTATCACCACTGTTATTCAACATCATACTGGAAACATTAGCTTTAGCAATAAGAGAAGAAAAAGACATTGAAGGCATTATAATAGGCAAAGAAGAAACAAAACTATCACTCTTTGCAGATGACATGATGTTATACTTAGAAAATCCCAGAGAATCAAGTAAAAAACTACTTTAAATAATGAACAACTTTAGCAAAGTTGCAGGCTATAAAATAAACCCACATAAATCATCGGCATTTCTATATATTACCAACAAAGCCCAACAGCAAGAGATAGAAAAAGAAATTCCATTTAAACTTACTGTAGACATTATAAAATATTTAGGAGTCTACCTCCTGAAACAAACCCAGGAACTCTATGAACACAATTACAAAACACTTTTCACGAAAATAAAATCAGATCTAAATAATTGGAAAAACATCAGTTGCTCATGGGTAGGCTGAGCTAATGTAACAAAAATGACAATTTACCTAAACTAATTTACCTATTCAGTGCCATACCAATCAAACTACCAAAAAATTATTTTATAGAGTTAGAAAAAGTAATAACAAGATTCATTTGGAAGAACGAAAGGTCCAGAATATCAAGAGAACTAATGAAAAGAAATTCGGGGGAAGGTGGCCTAGCCATTCCAGATCTTAAATTGTATTATAAAGCAGCAATCATCAAAACTGCTTGTTACTGGCTAAGAAATAGAGTGGTGGATCAGTGGAATAGGTTAAGTATGCAAGACACAGTAGTCAATGACTATAGTAATCTATTATTTGATAAACCCAAAGACCCCAGCTTCTGGGATAAGAACCCACTCTTTGAAAAAAAACTGCTAGGAAAACTGGAGAAGAGTATGGCAGAAACTAGGCATAGACCAAAATCTCATACCATATACCAAAATAAAATCAAAATGGGTACATGATTTAGATATAAAGGGTGATATTATAAGCAAACTGAGAGAGCAAGGAATAGTTTACCTGTCAGATCTATGGAGAACAGAAGAATTCATGACCAAACAGGAGATAGAGAACATTACGAAAAGCAATACAGATAATTTTGATTACATTAAATTGAAAAGTTTTTGTACAAACAAAGCCAATGCAACTAAGATTAGAAGGAAGGTAGAAAATTGGGAAAGAATTTTTACAACCAGTCTCTCTGATAAGGGCCTCATTTCTAAAATATGTAGAGAAGAATTAAGTCAAATTTATAAGAATACAAGTCATTCCCCAGTTGATAAGTGGTCAAAGGATATGAACAGACATTTGTCAGATGAAGAAATTAAAGTCATCTATAGTCATATGAAAAAATGCTCTAAATCACTATTTATTAGAGAAATGCAAATCAAAACTACTCTGAGGTACCACATCACACCTATCAGAATGGCCAACATGACAAAACAGGAAAATGATAAATGTTGGAGAGAATGTGGTAAAATCGGAACACTAATGCATTGTTGGTGGAGTTATGAAATGATCCAACCATTTTGGATAGTAATTTGGAACTATGCCCGAAGGACTATAAAAATGTGCATACCCTTTGACCCAGCAATAGCACTTCTAGGGCTGTATCCCAAAGAGATCACACAAATGGGAAAAGGACTTACATGTACAAAAATATTCATAGCAGCTCTTTTCGTGGTGGCAAAGAATTGGAAATTGAGAGGATGTCCATCAATTGGGGAATGGCTGAGCAAGTTGTGGTATATGAAAGTGATAGAATACTATTGTGCTCTAAGAAATGATGAACAGGCTGAATTCATAAAAACCTGGTCTGATGCTGAGTGAAGTGAGCAGAACCAAGAGAACATTGTACACAATAACAGCCATGTTGTGTGATGACTAATATTGATAAACTTATCCCTTCCTGGCAATACAAGGATCTAAGACATCTCCAGAGGCCTTGTGATGGAAAATGCCTTCCACACCCAAACAAAGAACTATGGAAGCCGAACTGTTATTTTCACTTCTGTTGAGTTTTGTTTCCTCTTTCTGATGATTCGTCCTATTGCTTTTAATTTCTACTTACAATATCACTAATGTGAAAATATGTTTAATATGAATGTAAATGTATAGCCTATATTGTGCTGTGTTGGGGAGGGTGGTGTGGAGGAAGGGGGAGAAAAATTTTAAACTCAAAAGCATATGGAAATGATTATTGATAAATCAAAATAAATTAATAAAAAAATTAAAAAACAAAACAAAACAAAACAAAAAAACAAAAGTAAACTGGAGCCTATCAAAGGCCTGGTCTACTTTGCATACATCACATATTTCAATCTGTGTCACTCCTAAACTAATGCATTCTGGGCACCTATTTTCTTCAAAGTCCAGGTCAGTGAGATTGTGAAAGAAGACAATCACCAATAGGAGAAAGACGGCAGAATCATGAGAAACATATATAATCATCAGATGAAAAGCAACCTATGAGTAAAAAAAAAAATCTCTTAACTTTTAACACTATGTTACTTTCAGTAATATGACTTTTCTTAAGGGTTTACTAACATATGTTCACATAACCAGTTTCCTTAGTAACTGATAGCATGGGAATTAAGTTGTCAACTTTTCTACCATTCAAAATGGTCAATGATCATCATGTCAACTATGGGAGAAACTAGAGGTAGAGAAGATAAGAGGGCCCAGAACTTGCTCTGCCATAAAAGGCAGCTAGCTATTGTACTTAAAGTGGTGGATATCAACCATATGATTTACATATTAATCAGGAGTCTCCAGTTATTTGGAATTCTTAAGACAACATGTAACTTTCGAACACAACAGTTCTTACTGACACTTCATAATTTGTTCCTACTACAGCATGAAAAGGGCAAAAATAACATTTTATACGAGGTAGTTACTCCCCAGGCCCCTGCAAGGCCCCTTTGTCTGTGAAGTGTTTTGTGTTTGTTCTGTTGTTATTTTGGTTCCTGACCCTTTGTGCAACTCTGACCTATTTGTACCTAGTTGACCTCTGACTCCCAATTACTAGCCTAGCATTGGTTCTCTATTATTCTCTGATTTTTGTTATGGAAATACAGCCTGGGTCCAGTCTTTTCAAATGGCTATGAAACATCATCCTCAGGCATTGCTATGGTTCTCTTGGTACTAGCTTAGCACTCTGTTTACCTGATGTCATGAGCAAACACTGTCATATTATTTACTCTCCATGCATCACAACAAATGAATATATCCCCAATAGTGTTTTTTTCCTCCTTTATTCCTTCCTTGAAGAGGAGATTCTTTTTACATGGCTTTTTGGTTATCATCTTCTTATTCAAGGAAAGATGCCGAGAAGCTCAGTCAGTCTAAACATAAACCCTGCTGGATGATTCCATGCAGGTACACCCTTCAGAGTGATTGAATTTGCATGTAAAATCTCCCCTAGAAGCCCTCTATACACAAGAAATGATAGACCTGGGTATATAGCCAATACTGAGAGTCCTGCCAGGAATGGATGGCCAACTATCATTTGACATAGGACCACAGCCATAGGAAACCAACACGGTGCCCTTACCCTACAAATGGCCTTTTCACCCCATTTCAATCACACCTCTCTCTGAGTATTGTGGAAACTGAGTCTACTCTGGTAGCAGAGTATTTTTTTTAATAAACAGGTGTGATATGATCATAATTACATCTCCATCTCTCTTCATCTCTCTCTCTCTCTCTCTCTCTCTCTCTCTCTCTCTCTCTGTGTGTCTGTCTGTCTTTCTCTCTCTCTCTCTGTTTTTTACCTCCCACCTACATCAGATGGATAAATGTAAATCTAGATAAAAAACCTTGAGACAGGTGCTAGTTGTCTCTGTTTCCTCTGCAATAGAAAGTAGATTAAATTTTATCTTTCATTTTTGGGTGGAAATATGTGCCCTTTTGCAATATCTACAAGGAAGACCATACCTTCTGTTTGTGGAAAGAAACTAATTATGACATCCTTTTTTAGTGTTTTTATAGATGAAATCTATAAGCTCAGGCTTCCCATACTGAGCAAATTCCCTGAGGAGTAGTAATATACTTCAAGGTGGAGAGTCTGTTATAGAGAATAAAAATCACACAATTGGGAAATAGATGTCTTTTACATTCTTTCAGTTTACATGGGTTACCATTTTTCCTGTTCTTATCTTCTACTTCCATGAGGCACAGCATTTCAATTGTTCTGTTTTTTGCTTCTCTGCTCATTCTTGGTTTTTCTAGAAAGCCGATCAACTTTCTAGACAAACCAAGAATGAGCAGAGATGTTGACTTTCTCAAGTACCTCAAAAGGCAGGTTTCTCTGTGGCTCTGAAAGTAATATAAACCTGAAATTTAAGCCTTCTAAATGAAACAATGGGTCAATTTTTTTTAAAGGGTAGAAAGCCATAACTCATATAAAAATGGCAAGTTTAACTTCAGGCTATTCAGTAATTATTACAGTGACACAAGTTAATCTCCAGGTTATACAAGTTATTTAAAGCTGCTATTATGAGATTCAAAGTAATTTTTGACTTCTTCATAAGAAAAGCATGAAAATATATCCATCCAAAAGGTCTGGCACAAAGGGTTTCCCTTAAAGTATATGATATTATTGATTATCACCCACCCCCATACTTGAAACTTCCCATTTGATTTCCATGACACAACTACATCCTAGTTTTCATCAACCTCTCGGTTCACTAAACTTTCTCCTTGACTGGCTCCGCTTCTCTGCTCACCTTATAATTTTCTGTATTTGCCAAAATTCTTTCCTTAACCATCCTGATATATACCCTGAGTGATTCCATTTACTCTCAGTGATTCATCTATCGCTTTTATTCAAAAAGTTTCCAAATCTCTTTTCTCGGTTGCAGACTCTCTTATGAGCTCCAGTCCCCTATTCCTAACTGACTCTTAAGACAGGCCCATTTGGAACTCTTACAAGTACCTCAAAATTAAGACAACTGAAATCAAAGATTTAATCCCCCCTCCATCCAAAATAAATGATCTATAACATCTGTTCCTTGAGGGGTAGTACTGTTTCATATTTGTCTTTATATTCCTTTGTGCTTCTTGCTGAAGAATTGAACTGACTCCCCAATTTCCACTAAGTTACCTCTATCATACTAATCTGTCATACTCAAAATCTCATTGGTAGCTTTTATTCTTCTCTGTCCATCTACCTATATTATTAGTCATTTACCATGCTTTCTTGATTCTTACTTTGCAATGTCTCTTCCTTTCCTCTTCCCTTCACATAGGCCCTTAGTTTCCATGCCCACACATTGAAATATCTTATTGTAATAAAGATTACACTGGCCACTACTGCCTGAAGGCTAGATATGTTACATTTCACCTTTTTTCTCTGTGTTATCCAGTATCCTTAATGGGTTTTGAGAGTGACTAGTTTCTCTGCCATTGGCTCTAGCTCTCACCAATGGTGCTTCCCCAATTTTAAGGAGTTCTTAGTTCTATTTAATCACTTAAAATCAGATTAATTTTTATAAAGGGATATTTACTTCAAAAATATTTCAAGAACAGACATACAAATAGCACTCTCTCCAACACCTGTGGCATCATAATCCCACTTGTACTACTTTATGAGGAGAGAAAAGGGATTAGTTACACAGTTTAACTCAGTTCTTATATGATACAGTCTCACTAAATTCCCAGTCCAAAGTTCCATTTATGCTCAAATTCTGGGCACCACAGCTTCTTAGGGATTCTATGCTGTACTGCTTGCAATGTCTAGCCTAAAGTTTTGCTTCCAAAGTTGTCCTAGCTTGAATCTGGGTCAGATACTCCAAATTCTGTGCTAAGAACTGAAAAACAAAAAAGACAAATGAAATAAACTAAACCAAAACGCCAAATTCATTTTTGGGAGCCACAGGGCCTTTAGGGGTGGGAAAGAGATAATCTTTGACCCTATTGTGCTCAGTTAATGGCATCTGTGCTGTGGATGAACAGAACCTTTACCCTCACAGTATATACTCACTCAAAATATTCTGCTCAATTCAAAGCATTGATTGAGAGTGAATTAAGTGACATACAAGGACTACTTTATGATCTACATGGTTAGCACCATGCACTTTTTATGCCTTTATCCCATGCTTTAAAAGCAATTTTCAGTGTGTGATATCTCATATATCTATATCTCATTTCCAGATGTTCAAAGTTTTCTGCCTTTATGATATTTTTATATGCACTTTGCTTTGGCATGTTAGACCAAGGATCTTTTTTTTTTCTTTTGCTTAAAGTATCCTCGTAATCGTCTCAGTTTTTCATACTACTTTGGATTACATTCACAGGTCCCACAACCAATATTGTGTAACACAGCACAACAAAAAATAAAACAAAATAGTTCTTCATCCCTTTTTACTCCCATATTTCATACTTGTGACATATCACATAGAAAATAATGGGTTGCTCTGTGTGAGTCATTGAAATATTTTTCCATTCAAAGAAATTCACTGGCTCCCTATTGCTTCCAGTATAAAATACAAACTGCTACATTTGTCATTTACAGCCCTCCATAATTGACTTTTTTCTGCCCTTCCAGATTTAGTTCATGTTACTTAGCCAAAGTGGTCTACTCATTGTGGTCCATCAGTATCATTTCATCTTCCAGGTTTGTGACCTCACACAAATTGTTCTCCTACATGACATGTTATTATTCTTTATGTCTTGGAATTCATATCCCCTTCATTGCTCAGCTCAGGCATAGCTTCCACCTGAGGCCTTTCCTGATACTTCCACTTGAAGTTATTAGTGCTCTCTCCTGCCACAAAAATGTCTTTTTATGTACTTTGTATTTCCTTATCTATGTACATGCTCTATCTTCTCATGTAAACTCCATGAAAGATTGTCTTATTTTTGTCTATGTATGCCTAGTGACTAGCAAAATGTCTGTCAGGTAGCAAGAGCTTAATAAATGTTTGGTGAATTGAATTGAATTACATATATAAAAACTAAAGGATGTTTTTGCTTCCAAAATTCTATTATACTGACAATGAATATCAGCATGAGATTCAAAGAAAGGAATCATTTCCCTATAAATAAGTAGCCAGTATATATGAATAGTTTTGAATTAAGAAATGCATACTATCAACAAATATTTGGAACATTGTTCCAAATTACTTCTAATAAGAAAATGTAACAAAATATAACTCTATAGTTTTACCTCACACCCAAAAAATTAACAAAGATGGAAAGGTAGAAATAAAAAATATAAGAGTGTCTATAAGAAAACTGGAAAATTATTATTATGTTGGTGATAATGTAAGTTAATCCAAGTATTCATATTTAAAATAAGTGTTTTTCCCCCCTGTGGCCTTAATAATTTGTTGATGATTATCAACAAACATGAATACTTCTGTATAAAAGACTTACAAAAGACTTATAAGGAACTGTGTGTTTCTTTTCTTTATAGTTTATTTTTAAGAAGCACACACATAAATAAATACGTAAAAAGGTAGCAGCAAAGACTTCCATGGTCATAGCCAAGATGAGGAAGTACTCGACTGAGATTTCCCTACATGTCCTCCACCAAACAACTTTAAAATAATGACACAAATAAAATTCTGAAATGGCAGAGCCAACATAAGTCAGGGTGTCCAAGACAACTTAGGAAGTCAAAGGAGAGATCTGTTGAAATGATGCGGGTAGGGGTTGACCCAAAACCCACGTGAATGAAAAACTAGTAATGGGACTATGTGGTGGCAACAGAAGCAGCAGGAGCTTCAGGATGTTTCAAGCCAGAGACAACAAGGGGACTTAACAACTGGTCAAAAAGAGATAACAGTTATAGCTAGCACTGGACATAGCACTAGACACTGCTTGACAACTTCTTTGCCTGTACCTACATCTGGGTCACAGTTCAAGGGCAAAAAGGAGTACTTTTGGTCAAGAGAGATCAAAATGACAGAGGTCAAGAGGGCAGAGGCTCTGAGGAAGAGTATCATTTCTGGCCCCAAGGGATCAAGGGCCTTGAGGAACAGTAGCACTTTTAGTCCCAAGGGAACATGGACACTGAGAACCAGTGTCAATTGCAATTCCAAGGGATCAGGAGCCCTTTCTGGATAAGGATCAATATACAGACCAAAAGAGAAGTGACCACACCTCTTTCCAGATCACACCACCTTGGAAGAATTGAAAATTTCCAAACTCTGAGAACTAATTATGAAAACAGCAGTGGAGAATACCCCCTTGCCACCCACACTGGGAAAAAAGCAAAACTTTAACATAAAATTCCAAATCAAGACATAGGATGGAAAAATGAGTAAATAACATCAAAAAAGAATGTGAGTATAAAAAAGTTACTATGGAGACAATGAAAATAAATATATAATTTCAGAAGAAAACAATGAAGTCAAAATAGCTGCAAGGAAAGCCCCTAAACCCTGGAAGACCTAAAAAGATGTTTTTCAAATTCAATTAAAATTGGCAGAGGAAAAAAAAATAAGTAAAAGAAATGAGTCAAGGGAAGAAATATGAAAAGACAATTAATGACTTGGTAAAAGAGGCACAAGATTACTGAAGGTAATAACATTTAAAAAAAACAGAATGAGACAAATGGAAAAAGAGGTACAAAACTTTACCGATAAAAATAATCCCTTAAAAAACAGAATTGGCCAAATAAAAAAAAAAGAGGTACAAAAGCTAACTGAAGAAAACAATTTCTCCATGAGATATCAAGAATCAATAAAAGAAAGTAAAAATAATGAAAAAAGAAGAAAATGTTAAGTATTTCATCAGAAAGAAAATTGACCTAGAAAATAGATGAACAATAGATTGAAAATTATTGGACTACCTGAAAGCCATGATCAAAGATAGAGTCTAGATATCATATTTCAAGAAATTATCTAGGAAAACTGCCCCGATATCCTAGAATCAGGAGGTACAGTAGAAATTGAAAAAGAATTCACCAGTCATCACTTGAAAGAGATTTCAAAATGAAAACTCTCAGGAATACCATAGCCAAATTCTGTAGACCCCAGGTAAAAGTGAAAATACTTCAAGAAGCCAGAAATAAGTCATTGAAATATCTTGGAGCCAAAGTTGAGATAACAAGATTTACAGGTACCATGTTAAAGGAGCAGAGGGCTTGGAATATAATATTCCAGAAGACAAAAGAGCTAGGATTTCAACTAAGAATACCCTATCCAGCAAAACTGAGCATAATCCCTTATGGGGAAAATGGATATCTAATGAAATAAAGGACTTTCAGGCATTCCCTATAAAAAGATCAGAGCTGAAGAAAACTTGCCTTTCAAATACAAAACCCAAGAGAAGCATGAAAAGGTAAATATGAAAGAGAAATCATAAGATACTCAATAAACTATTAATATTTCTTTATGGGAAAATGATACATGTAATTACTGAAACCATTATTAGGGTTTTTAGAAGAATTCTATATAGACAGAGGGTGCAGGAATGAGTTGATGGCATGATGTAAAAAAAAGACAGACAAGTAAGAAAGAGGGCTGCCTTGGAGGGAGAATAGAGAGGAAGAAGGGGGAAATTTATCACATATAAAAGAGGCATGCAAGGAAGATCTTTTACAATTAATGGGAAATTGGTTTGGGGGGCAACACGAAATGCTACTTCTCATCTGAATTGGTTAAAAATGTAAAATAGAATATTTTATGTATGTATGCATATATGTACATATGTGTATGTATTTAGAGAGAGACAGAGAGAGAAAGATAGAGGCAGAAGGATAAACAGAAGAAAATTGAAGCATACTTTTCTTTTACTTCATTTGCTTTCTTGTTTTTGTATGTCTTTTCTTTTGATATATGGCTAATATGGAAATATTTGGCATGATTTCATATGTATAATCGATATTATATTGCTTGCCTTCTCAGTGGGTAGGGGAAAGGTGGGAAAGAAGGAGAAAATTTAGAGCTCATTTTCAGGAAAAATGAGTGTTAAAAATTTTATATGTAATTAGAAAACATAAATATGCATATAATATATGTGTGTGTGCATATATATACATATATATATATAGTAACAAAGCCTCTGTGTGGGTATTTTTTGTTTTCTCTGTAAGTTTTCTACTTTTGTATTTTTATATATTTCTGTGCTTTTTTGTTTTCTGAGAATTAAAAAAAAGTTTCAAAGGGTTCAAAAGGTGTATTTATCAGTATTCACTAAACTTACCTAAGCAAAAATCCTCTCTCTGAGAAATATGTATAGTCCTACTGAATAAATGCATATATTAGGAATTATTTGAAAGTAAGTTTGAATTACACAAGAAAAAATCAATAAACTCTCTTGACCCAGAAATTCCAATAGAGGGCATATGCCCTAAGGTCCTCAAAAACAGAAAGCATTGTTCTATATATGTCAAAACATTTAGAGAATCATTTTCTGGGGTAGCCAAGTAATGACAACAAAGTAAATGTCCATTGATCTGGGAATAGCTGAACCAATGACAGTATATGCATATAATGGAATATTATTATTCCATAAAATATGACAAATAAATTTGTAGATTCAATGAAACATGTAGCTAGATTTGTATGAGTTGATTCAGGCTGGAATAGAACTAGGAAAACAAATACAATGACTACAGTAACATAGATGAAAAGAACATGAAGGGGATGACAAATACACTTAGGTCTAGATTGTTGAATCTTGGGACATGATCTTGTTATTTGCATATTCCCATTGGGCTGAAATCAATTAGTATATATTATTTAATGATAAATCATCTGCATTTAAACACATATAGCTACTTCACAGAAATCATTATTTATGCTAATCCTTACCTACTTATAATTTTAGTGACAAATCTTGGTCTCAGAAAAAAATATTAGGAAATGTAGCTTCCTTATTTTGTTGAAGATCTGGGGTGTTGTGGGTATGGAATATAGCATAGAGTGTTAGATGTAGTTGTATCATAGGATCAAAATTTAGAATTGGAAGTGTCTTTAGAAGCTAGTCCAAACCCACTATTTTATAATGTGGAATCTCAGGTCTAGAGAAGTGAGGTAACTTGACCCAGGTCACTCAGTTTTAAGTAAAGTAGGCAGTATTTGAACTGAAGTCCTATCATTATAAACTAAGTGCACTTTTTACCTCTATTCATTCTTACATGTAAATTAGTGCATGTTTCTGTTGTTTCACTTTGAAAATTGCAGAAAATACTATAGTTAATTTTGTCCACATGTGTTTTGGAAGATTGTTTAGTCACAGATTTATAGTATCTAGCCATGGGCAATAGAGATGTACCAAGTGTGTGACTCAGGTTTCTTGGGTTATTCTGGAAGTTGGTCTATGATGGGCTGTGCCTGTGGGTTCTCCAACAAGTACCTAAGAAGGGCCAATCTTGTTCTTTCCTTTGTATTACAGTGAAAAATTTTACCAGGTTGGATGAGTAGTCATTTAGATTGTAGGGATTGAAAAGAGCAAGGCATGACTCCATAACTGAGAGAATAGTACATTTTACCAAAATAGATGCTTGTCAAGTGGAGCAACAAGATCTAATTACTTGGCACTGAGTTGTGTGAGCGTGGACATTTCAACTTCTCTAATCCTTCTTGTCCTTGTTTTAAAAATAGAATTATATTACTTATACCTATGTCATAAAGTTGATGTTAAGTTTCAGATATTATAATGTATGTAAAACCCTGTTTAAAACATGGGAGTTTGAAAGTAAAGGAGAGTAAAGTAAAGGCAGAGCCAAGATAGCAGAGTAAGGGCAGGGACACACCTAAGCTCTCTCCCAAACCCTTCCAAATACTTTTAAAAATGACTCTACAGAAATTCTAGAGCAGTAGAACCCACAAAAAAATGAAGTAAAACAAATTTTTAGCCCAAGACAACTTGGGAGATCAGCAGGAAAGGTCTTTTGCACCAGGGTAAGAAAGGACCACACTCCACCGCATGCTGCACCAGTGCAGATTGGGCTGCAGCAAACCAGAGCAGGACTTGGGATGACCAAATCACTGGCAGCAGTGGCAGTTTCCAGACCTCTAAGCCCACATATGCCAAAGAAAACTTAGAAAGTTGGTAGGAAGAAGGTCACACCTGAGTGAGAGTGGAATGCAGTCCAACATGGACTGTGCCAGCACAGCCTCAGCCACAGCAAACCAGGAGCAGGTCTTGGGAGTCCCTGAATCACCATTATCAGCAGCAGTGGCAGTGGCTACTTCTGGAGCTCTCAGCCCACAGATGGTAAGGGGGTTGAAAAACTGGCCTGAAAGAGATTACAGAGGTCTTTTTGCTAGAACTGGGACAAGATTCAGTTGCTTTGCCCATACTTTGATCCAGATCGCAGTCCTGGGTAGAAGTCCCAGGGCCAGGAGGGGCACTAGCACAGTAGAGCTTGTGGCCAGCAGTGGAGGGGCAGAAAAGAATGCTTGTCATCACTCACAAGAGCAGAGCACAGGCCAAGAGAGTAGTAAACACCTTTCCTTAGATAATACAACCTAGGAAGAACTGAAAACTTACAGGTCCCTAAAATTATCTCTGAAAACAGTTGCATGAAACTTCTGAAGCTTGGACAGTGCACCCTCCACCTGGCAGAACCCTACTTTAACAAAGACTTAAAAGTCAAGTAATAGACTGGGAAAGTAGGCAAACCAAACAAACAAACAAATAAAACCTCAGACTATAGAAAAAGTTATTATGGTGACAAGGAAGATCAAAACACACACTCAGAAGAAGACAACAAAGGCAAAGCTATATCCAAAGCCTTTAAGAAAAATACAAATTGGTCTCAGGCCATGAAAGAGCTCAAAAAGGATTTTGAAAATCAAGTAAGAGAAGTAGAGGACAAAATGGGAAGAGAAACTATAGCAATGCAAGAAAATAATAAAAAAATGAGTCAACAGCTTGCTAAAAGTCACACGCATACACACATAAATACTGAAGAAAATAACATTTTAAAAAACACACTAGGCCAAATGGTAAAAGAGGTCCAAAAAGCCAATGAGGAGAAGAATGCCAGAATTGGTCAAATGGAAAAAGAGGTCCAAAAGCTCACTTAAGAAAATAATTCCCTAGAAATTAGAATGGAGCAAATGGAAGTTAATGACTTTATGGGAAATCTAGAAACAATAAAAGAAAATCAAGAGAATAAAAAAAAAGAACAAAGTGTGAAATATCTCATTGGAAAAACAACTTACCTGAAAAATAGATCCAGGAGAGATAATTTAAAAATTATTGGACTACCTGAAAGCCATGATCAAAAAAAGAGCCTAGACGTCATCTTTCAAGAAATTATGAAGGAAAAATGCTTTGATATTCTAGAACCAAAGGGCAAAATAAAAATTGAAAAAATCCACCAATCACCTCCTGAAAGAGATCCCAAAATGAAAACTGCCAGCAATATTATAGCCATAGATAGAAGGGAAAGCTTATTGGGGCAGGGGTTAATCAGAAGCAAATCACTTTTGAGGAGGGACAGGGTGAAAGAAGAGAGAGAGTAACATATATAGGGCTGTGGGGAATAGGACGGAGGGAAACACGGTTAGCAATAGTAACTGGGAAAAAAATTTTTGAAGCAAGTTTCTCTAATAAAGGCCTCATTTCTCAAACACAATCAAGTTTATAAAAATGAGAGTCATTTTCCAATTGATATATGATCAAAATTTTTCTTGAGTTTTTTTTTTTTCTTGTCTATGTTTTCTTTCACAACATGACTGTTTTGGAACTGTTTTGCATGACTACACCTATATAACCTATATTGAATTGATTGCCTTCTCAATGGCAAGGGGTGGGGGTTAGGGAAGGAGAAAAGGAGGGAATTTAGAACTCAAAGTTTTAAAAATTAATGTTACAAATTATTCTTACATGTTACTGAGGAAAATATAATACTAAATTTAAAAAAAAACATGAACGCTTTTCTACAAAGGACTCTGTCTCAACTGTAAAAGTATATGGTCATTTTCCTTTATTTTCTGAGCTTGAACATGCAGTGTTTCTTTGTAACAAATCCTGTCAGTTGTATTCCAAATATTCTTCTTTTTTTTCATTTGGTTGATTTATTTTTTTCTCTACACTTCCCTCTCTTTTGAAATGTTTTACTTATCTACCTTCAGTTGTTGTAGAATGCCGTTGATTAATTTTGTATTCTAAATTTCCCTGAATCAGTATAAGAGCCATATGTGTAAATTAGGAAGCTTATATCAGATAAAGTGATATTCCTTAGCAAGTTAATAAATTTCCTTTACTTTTAGTTTGGCCTCCTATTTTTGACCAACTATCATTGGACTCCTGATGATGAGTCAATACTCTCAATAAAGATCTTCAATGGAAGAGGTTATGGAGCTTGATACAATACATGCAAAAGTATCCATAATATGAGATAGAATATGATGAATTAATCAGAACAGTGCAAACAAAGTGCTATCAAAAAATCAAAGGAATAAAGGATTTGGAACTAATGAGTATTTAGAGGAAGAAGAGATGTGTCTGATTGGGAGTATCCGATCCTTTTAGGATCACAGAAATATAAATCTCAGACTCAGAAAGAGGCTTACAAGACTTCTAGTCTAACTCCTTGATTACTGTTAAATTTTACTACAAAATACTTGACAAGTTAACATAGCCTCTATTTTAATAACTTCAGCAATAAGAAGCTTAGTGTCTTGTGAATTCTGTTGTTGGTTGCTCTAAAATATTTTAGAGGGTTCTCATTTATATTGAACTGCCTTCTTATTACTTACAATTATTGGTTCTAATACCACTTTGTGGAATTACTGAGAGCACTTCAAATTCCTCTTCCTTAAGACAGTCCTTTAAAATATTTGAAAACAATAATTAGATTTTTCTTAATTTTCTCTCCTTTTTTTCCTATATACTTAAATGTGTTTGTGCTTAACTTTGAGATGTAGGATCACTCATCATTGAGGGCTCTGTCATTTTAATCATTTTTGATTGTCAGATCTAGATGGTATCTCTCACTTTACCAGCTCACCAAAAGCATATCTTGAGTGGAAGAGTATAGATGGGCATAAGACAGATTAGAGGTCAATTGGAAAAGACACAAGTAATACAAAAAGAAAAGATTATTGTCTTGAATTGTGAAAAAGATTAGAATAAGCCCACATTGAAATATGACCAAGTAAAAATCAATTACATGAATTGCATGTCAATAAGAATCACCATTTGGGGTAGACAGCAATAAAATGTGCAAGATTTTGGAGGTGCTGCAGAGAAAGAAGGTGCAGAAAAGCCATCAGTTTTCTCATGTCATCATTCTGGAAACATCTCCCAGAGGGTTTTCCAGAGTAATATAACCTTAAATATGACTTTGTGGCCCTGGTAAAAAGATAACTACAGCCAAAGCTACAAAGCTTGCATAAAAAGTAGATAGAAGAAAATTGTTTGGATAATCTAATAAGGTTTAAGCAGTTTATTTCAAAGGAATCTCATAAAGTACATTGTCAGGAAGCTATCATTTTATTCATTCATTCATTAAGCAATTTCAATGTTTGAAACGCTTTGCAAGATGGCAGTGAAAAACTTCAAATAACAGAGGGTCCTTACCTTCATGGAACTTGTAAATTAGGGAAGAGAAGAGAGAGAGAGAAAATGAGAGTTCCTTGCATGAAATCATAGAGTCAGACACAGAGAGATATCTATCATACACCATATTTCTTTAATAGATTGAGAACTAGATAAAAAAGAGTAGTCAATAACTTGAGTCTTTTGACTAGAAACCCAATGTACATTGCTTGAAATACATAATATAATTTACAGTTGAAAGTTGCAAGTTGGCATTAAAACTGCAAGCTTTCAATGTGACCTCTCTGGTGTTATACTATAAGCTATAAGCTTACATTGTAGATAAATCCCACTTACTATCTGCAGTGTTCCATGTATCACCACATACAAAATCTCAGAATCAGAGAAACTCAGGCTTGGATCTAGTCTAGCTTTTAACTTTTAAAGAACTTTTAAAGTTTTTAACTTTTAAAAGAGCTTTTAAAGAACTTCCTGTAGTCTGTGTTTGAAAGGACAACCCACTGCCAATCAAGGTAGCCCATTCTACTTTAGAATAGCTTTAATGGTTCTAAAGTTGTCTGTTATATGAAGCCTAAATTTGCCTTGCTGTGTCTTCCAAATGTTTCTCCTATTTCTGGTATCTGAGCCTAAACAAAACAAATTAAATTCCTTTTCCCTAAGGGAGTCTTTGAAATACCTGATTGTAGTTATCCTGCCAAGAGAGTTTATTTTTTTTTCCATTTTCAGGGTAAACATATCCCCAAACTTCAATATATCTATATCTACATTCAACTGTGACAACACCTTCTCTATATCTGAATGATTTTAAAAATCAAGGTGTGTCCCAAAAATATTAGTGTAATTTTAACGTTTAATAGCAAAAAATCACTCTAGGACTTTTGGTCCAAACTATATTAAGTACTAGAGATATAAAAATAGCATAGTCCCTTGCCTTCAAGGATTTATAATCAAATAGCTGAAAGACAACAAACAGAGAAGAGTATTTTGGTCTGAGGAATCACTTCCAGAAGAAATGGTTCTTTGATTGCAATTCTCAGAACAAGAAAGAATCAAGGAGGTGGGAAGCTATCTACAACGGCATGGCAAAAAAAAAAAAAAAAAAAAAAAAAAGATATGAACTCAAAGCCACTCACCATTTTTGCTATCCTTCTGTAGAAATTTTGTATCTCAGTAATGCCCTTCCTAACGACCAGTACCAAACACAATCCTCTACAGAAAGAAGCAGGATTGTCATCTACCTAGATATGGACATTGTGCCTATCTCAAAGTTGTCTATAATTGTATTAACTCTCTTGAATGCTATGTTCTTACAGAAATTACAGTTCAAGAAAACCCTCAGACTTTTTTTCCCCAGACAAACTTCTGTCTAACGATGCTTTAACCTACCTTGTACTTGTGTTGATTGTTTGAACCTAAGTGTAAGACATTTATTTTTATTAAATTTCTCCAGAGACATACATTTTGTGAAAAGTATAGAAATAAAAAATAGGGGCTTAGTGGTTTCACATCTGTTGGGATCTGCCTTAATGACATATAAGTTTATGCATGTATTTCCTGGCCTTGCTTATATTCCCTGGCAGACCCTATGTAGATACAATATCTCTCTTTTACAATCAGGGGCAAATTTCAATGTATCTAGGTAAAGTAGTTTTTCCAAAGAAGAGCAAGAAAAAATAAGCAAAATATATACTACTCCAAATTTTAGGGATAAATGGATACTTTAGAATTCTTGTATTACTTCCATTTCATTTTTGATTATAAGAATAATTTCCTAGATAGTTTTCCTTTGTTGTGAATATTATTGTTTTTAATCTCACCTCAATCTCATGTTTAAAAATCAGTTTCTAAGAATCAAGATTTCTTAGAAACTCCATTTCAAATAAAATAAGAAGTAATGAAAACACTTCAGGAATTCAATATTATAGCAATATTATACTATCAAAGTGAAAATTAGGGAAGTTATCATCTTCAAAAATATAATTTTACAAGAGAAGAAGCCATCTCCTTCCAACTTTACTGTAAAAAAAAATCACAGAAAAGGACTGAAGACAAGTCTCAATTTACATAAGTTTCATTATTTTTGAAAGTATAGTAAAAAATAAATGCTCTGATATGAAGAAGGACTACCATAAACCAGAAATGGTCATTCCAGAAAATGAAAACTTCAGTTATATTTCCATATGTCATTAACATGTTTACTTCCATATATATATATATATAACTGCTATGTGACAAAATGGATAGAGCACTGGACCTCAAATCTGGAAGACCTGAGTTCAAATTGGCCTCAGACTATTACTAGTTATATGACCATGGGCAAGTCACTTATTCTGTTTTTCAGTTTCCTCAACTGTAAAATGAGGATAAAAATAGCACGTACTTTCCAAGGTTGTTTTCAGAGCCAAAGAAATATTTGTAAAATGCTTAGCACAGTGCCTGGCAGATTGTTTATTGTGGTTTAGTCGTTTTCAGTCATGTCTGACTCTTCATGACATCATTTGGGGGTTTCTTGACAAAGATACTGGAATAGTTTGCCATTTCCTTCTACAACTTATTTTAAAGATGAGGCAAACAGATTTCAGTGGTTTGCCCAGGGGCACACAGCTGGTTAAGTGTCTGTGGCTGCATTTAAACTCAGATCTTCCTGACTCCATGGCCAGTGCACTAACCACTGCACACCTAGTACAACACTAGGATAGTACCTGGAAGGTTGTAAGTGCTATATAAATGCTAGCTATTTATTATTGTGGTTGTTGTTGTTACAGCATTTTCTCTTTCAATAGTTCAATCAATATGCTTGGATATTCAAATATTGCTGCATATACAGTTATCGTACCGTGGGATTTAATTATTCTACAGGAGTAAGTTAGGCACATCTGGCTAGATATATAATAACTTGTAGTTTTTCTTTTCTTTTTGTAAAGTAAATAATTTATGTAAGTTTGAAAATAAATAATGCCATCATTCTAATGTTTCCACCAACTGATACAACTACTTCTTTTAACAAAGAAGTACAGATAAGCAAAACAAACCAAGACATTGGGATTGACTTACAGCACATATTTTATTCTATACTTTATATAAAGTTGTATAAATAATTATTATAAAATTGTATATATAATAATGCAGTTTAATAAATAATTCAAAAGTTTCAACTGAGTTATAACTTGAACCCATATCTTTTGGCTACTAAATCTAGGTCGCTTACCACTACATTGTTCTGTAATTCTGACTATAGTCACAGAAAAGTAATGACTTTTTTGAAAGATTCACCACATGGAAACTGTACTTAGGAATACAATTTTCCTTTTCTCTTCTGCAAAGGGAAAAGGGACATAAAAAAATAAACTTTAGCTGAGTTATCGTGAAGATTAACATCAAAGCACCACTTGTGTGTTCTCATTTCAACGTATAGGAGGCCCTTCAATCCAGAAGGGAATGACATGGCTCCATGCCTATATTCTTTAGAAGCAATTTGCAAGAGTGTTCTATTAATAAATTTGTTTCACCTTAATGTTGAGCCAGATCATCTGAATGATTACACTGCACTATGCAACTAAATCAAGACCTTTGAAAATTGACTAACTCTTTAATCCATAGGGATTTAGAAATCCAAAGCTAAAGTAGCAAAATATCCTAGAAGTGTTTGCTTATTTATCTGTCAGCCTGTCCTATTTGTCTCTATATCTATTTTTCTGTGTTATTAATTTGTTTTTTTTCATTTTTCCCACTAAAGTAATGTATGATATAAATATTCACACATACAACTAGTAAGTGTCAAGTGTTTGAGGTCATATATGAACTCAGGTCCTCCTGACTCCAGGACCAGTGCTCTATCCACTGCACCACCTAGCTGCCCCCAGATATATCTTCCTGACTTTATTTACCCAGGACTAGCTCTTTCCTGTGACCATTTGTAAACATTTTTCATCCATTCCAGGACAAAGTACTTGAGAAACTGTGGTTGTGGTTTTAAAGTCTATTCTTTGTGGGCTGTGGTGACTCTCCACTGTCCTGTTGTACATTATCTTCACTAAGTGCCTACAGTATTTTGGTCCCTCGAAGACCACTCACCAACTACCAGTTTCCAATGTTATCTAATATGAATTTGGTTATAGATTTTCAGAGGTAATTCAGAGCAATTAGAGAGCTGATCTTGGAAACAAAGAAAATCTGAGTTCAATTTCCATCTCCTACCTGTGCTTATCTGGAACAGTTGTCAAGAAACAATCTCTCAGTACCCGGGTCAACTCTGTAAACACTAAGAATGGTTGCTGGTCATAGTCTTCCTGATGACATGGTCCTTTTCCAGAAGGGCAAACCACCACCCGTGAGTAGTCCAAGCTGTCTGAATGGGGACCCAGCTGGCCAGTTCTGGCTGGTCAACTCAGTTCCTCCCCTGTCCTCTCCTCCCTTCCTCTGTCCTCCTTTCCCCTTCCCTTTCCTTCTACTCTCCACCCCTCCCTTCTCTTCTCCTCCCTCCCCTCCCCTCTCCTCTTCTCCCCTCCTCTTCCCTCTTCTTCCCTCCTCTTCCCTCTCCTCTCCTCAAAGGAGGATAAATTTTGATGACTGAAAACTACCTAATTAGCTTGGGGTTTTCTGCCTAGATTTCATTCTCAAAAATCAAGTCTTAAACCCAATTCACTCTGAATCTCATGGATTGGACAAAAAATAGGTCCCTGCCCAAGGATCACTTAATGGTTACTTTTTGAACCCTCTGGGCTCACAGTGAATGTAAATAGTAACTGTTTCTCTTTTGGCCAGCAACCCTGAGGGTCTTCCATTCCCAGTAAGGATTAATCACAATGTAAGTCAAGGCACCTGAGATAAAGACTCAACTATTAGATGAAGAAACGTGTTAGTGTTAATGGTCAGGACTCTTGGCTGTATTTTCAGTTGTATGAAGTGAATAAGTAAAGGCAAACTGCATTTTAATGCTACTATTGGAGGGATGAAGATTGGGACAAAAACCTAGTTAGATGCTGATAATGATGGCATATGGGATAGATTCTATGTGAGTCACAGCTCCTCTGACCTCAGCAACATCATTGCTTTAATCCTTGCAAAACAAAGGGAGTGAGCAATGTTTTCAATATCAATACAAATTGGACTGCCTCAAGCCCAAACACATGTACATTTTCAGTTTAAGGAGCAGCTAATTCTGCCAGTTATTGAAATTTGCTACTGGAAATGGTCTAACCTTTTTCTTTGCCTTCAAAGTCTTTGCATTTAGACATTGATGCTTTCTGTTTGCTCTTCTAGGCTCTCTCTTTTTTGATAATGCACTCAGATTTATAGTAGAATACTCATCAATCAAATTGACATTACATTTAGTCTCCTTTATGAAATGCTTTGGTCTTAATCAAAAAGCACATATTTCCCAATCCTGCTTATGTGACTTTTTAACATCTCCCTTCTCAGGCTTTTGTATCATAATCTATAATGGATGGAATGCTGGACTTGGTGTTAGAAAAGCATGAGTTCAAACCATTTCTGTAATACTTCCTAGACATATGACCAGAGATAATTAACTTAATCTCTATCAATTCCTTCAGTGAGGAAAATCATAACTATAGAATCTACTTCCAAAAGTTGCTATAAGGTTCAAATGAAATAATGTTATGTAAAGGGTTTTGAAAATTTTAAGGCATTCTATAAATGCCAATTGTTATTATCAGTATCATTTGATCAAGGCATTTGAATGTTTAGTCATTCATTAAATCAGTCAGCCAATAGTACATGCCAGGCACAGGAGTGCTATTCCCTATTAATACAGGGACTGTGAAAGGAAATATAAATCTATTGTAGAAATACTGTAATGTGTACTTAGACAAATTCTGATAGAACACTTTTTTTTATTAAAAGTGACTATTGGATTTAACTATTACTGTCCTTAACAAAAGCAAATAAATTAGAAAATATGAAAAGACCTTGGCAAAACTTTTGTTGTTTACCATTAGTGGATTGAGCTAACAAGCTAGATGTGGTTTAGTATAATGAAGCTATTGCAAATGGAAAAGAAATAGAAAAGATGAGGCAAACGATAAGACAGAGTAGTTTTTTTTTTTATCTGGACCTTGAAAGATGGCTAGAATTTTTATAGGAAGAAATGAGGGAGTAAAGGGAACATTTCCAGATAGTATGACATCATAAAATTTGAAGAGGTGTAAAACGGTAGTGGTCTCCACACTGGACCTGGAGTCAAGAGGATTCAAAGGCTCTTTCACCAAATCATCACTTTCCTCTGCAGCATGAAAAAGAGCACACTGTTGAACTGCTGTTGAGGCAATAACTTCAGAGGAAGTTAAGAAACTGGAATTTATGCTTACAGAAATATCTACATGTACTAACATAAAATACCTCAAGCATAAATCAATATACTATACAGAACTGAATTCTTTTCATCTGACAGCAGATGACAATGTCTCAATATACAATGCACAATCATATTTATGATCTGAAAAACATACATGGCGCTATTTTGGCCTTAATTATAAGTGTATGACCTTATATGGTTTATATTCTTTCTTAGAATAGAAAACATAAGATTACTAGCAATAACTCACATTTATATAGTGCTTTACAGTTGTAAAATACTTTTCCTTGCTAAATTCTGTGAGTTATGCAGTGCAAATATGATTATGCTACATTACTGATGAGGAAAACGATTCAGAAAAACAAAACTCTTTGTCCAAGATCACATGGCCAGAATGATAACATAAGAAATTGGCACAGGTACTGGGACTTCCAAGTTGAATTCTCCATCCTCTATTCTTTGTTTGCTCTGAAATAATACTGCCTCGAATAGCATGTTCTCTTGAAAATGATTTGGTTCAATATGTTAGTCATGTGTCATTTAAGATAGTTTTCAAGATATATAAGAAATAAACATGGTTATCTTTGTTCAAAGCCGTTGCCCCTAAAGGCAATAATTCTGTGAGTGCATATAAAAGTCATTGTAAATATCAGTGCATGGTAAGAAGTTTTCTTCACTGGTGGAATATCTGAAAAACAAACAAACAAGAACAAAGTAAAATAAATCACCAGGGATTCAAATCTGGAACCTTCCCACAACCTGCTGTTGCTGTAAGTAATTTGTAGTTCTAAGTGCTGTGATTCTAACTGGTAGGATCAGAATAATGCAGTCTGATTGGGTGGTTTAAAGAGAAAGAAAATAGTTATTTAGTTTAACAGAAAATTGACACAGATGCCAACCTATCTGGTACTTAAATTAATTGCTTACATATTTAGAGTAGATGGGAAGAACCAAGCCTAAAGGTAATATCTGTACCATCTTCACTGCTGAGATACCTTCCAATTGTGTTAAGAGAGAATAAGCACAATTCTCTTATACTGGCAACGAGCCTTCTGGGGCATGAAGAGGAAATAAACCTCCTTCCATCTCTCTCCTGAATTTTCCTTTTACACCTGGATTTAAATGACTGTTTCAGCTATCTTCATTATACACAATGAACCAATTTACCTGAAAGTCTTCCTTCACTAGTACTAGATAGATTTTTAAAAATATATTTTGCTGAAACATCTCTCTCAATAATAGGCATGCCTGAACACAAAATGTGCTCCACTGTTTTCATTGAAATGACCAGACAATTTAGTCAACAATGTGATTAGTTTCTTGTCTAAATTTGACTGGTGATTTGACCAAATTGACTAATGAATTTAGTCATAATGGTTGAAATATTTGTCGTATGTGGCCATGAAGATGAATTTTGTCATTAGGAAGTTTCTATTCATAGTCAAACAAAATGGAATGTTTCTCAATAAAGCTAAAGGTTGTCCTAGTTAGAACATAATCATGCTGATTCATGGTGATTTTTGTGTGTAAAATAGAATAGTTTAAAAATACTTTCCACTACAGATTCCTAAGCATATTTCTACATTAATTATGTGCATAAAGAAATATAAATATATACATATATGTGTGTGTATGTGTATGAGAGAGTCACTATAGTAATTGGAACAAGGTCTTTATGAGTTTGAGGAATTTTAAAATGGGAGGAGGATGATACATTCCATCCTTTTCTTTTTTTTCTTTTCTTTCATTTGGCAACAAATACCTTTATAAATGAATGATTATATTTTAACCTTTAGTCCAAGCTACATTGATACAAAGGTGTCAGTACATGAGACTTACGTGTTCAAAAGAGATTTATTAAAGACCCTTCTTTACACATGACTGAAAAGTGGTGTGGAATGATGTGGGCCTCCAAATTTGGTTGCAATTAGGGCAATTATATAGAAATGGTAATTCCCAGATTAGGGTGGTGATGTGGCAGGTACAATGATGATTTCCCAGCTTCCTTTTCTGGTTTAGGAAAAGTACCATCTCCAAAATCTATCAGAAATGGTAGGTCCACCACTAGAAGGGCAACTGGTAGGAAATGGGGTATTATCTGCCACTTTCACTTCCAGATCTATGCTTTGGGATCGTTCAGCACAGTAACTGATTGTGAGGAATAAGAATGAGAATATGATAGTGGGAATTTGCACTATTTATTAAAAACTATCTAACACAGGAAAGGTCTTATTTCTGATGCCATGTGTATGATGCCTTTGAGGTCCAAAAGAATACTTATTTATGAAGTTTTATTTGTGGACAGAAAAGAAGCATTTCTCATCTGGTTTTAAAATTAAAAGCAAAACAACAACAAAAGAAAACCAGTAACACATACAGGATAGTAGCCACTGACACAAACAAGAATCCTTCAAAGGACTTCTACATCTTAGTCAGTACCATTATAATGGCCTGGAGTTGTGAAGATCAAATGGCATTTTGGAGGCACATCTGGGTTTCTCCTTTGGGATTCTAAATATGAATGATAGCTCAGATTCCACATAGGAGTAAATGGGAATAAGTTTCTGAAACACACACACACACACACACACACACACACACACAAATACTTACAGGGGAAGAAAAAAATGTCTTAATCATTATTTCTGTATAAATGTTTGCATGTACATAGCCTGTAGCAAGTAATGTAAGTTAATTTACATTCCTCAGGATGAGATAGTTGAAGTTACAAAATTCTAAGAAGAAAATGTGTCTTTTATACAATATTGATAGGACAAGAGAAATATAATGAGTCATTATTGAAAGGATTATAGCAGTTAGTTTTATTTAGACTTTTCACATAGGAAGAGAGAGATACATCTAATTTGTTATGAGGGAACCCCTGAATAAAAAAAAGTCCTTCTTACAAAGCAAATCCATATCTGTGCTGTAATTTGTAGGCTTCGAGAGATGCCTATAACACGAGAGGTTAAATGATTTGTTCAGGAACACGCAGAGTCTATAGGAAAGGCAGGACTTGAATCCAGGCATTTTTAATTCCAATCTTAGCTCTTTATCCACTGTCATATTGCCTCTCTATATTTATCTAGCTGGCTAGCTAGCTACCTAGCTACCTATCTCCTGTATAGATCCTATATAAATACAGGTACATATCCTAAATTTTTAGCCAGAAATTAACAATGGAAAATGTGAACATATAAAATTAATAACAATATTAGCTGGCTCTGTTTGTGCCTTTTGTATGCTTTATAGCAATGAAACCAAACTGTCTTACATTGGAAAGTAGCACATACATTTAATACTATTTTTTAAAAAGATGTGTTTAGAACATTCCACTCATATAAACCGAAGTATTTCTATTCTATAGTTATAAGTAGCCTTCTTTCTCCACCCCATATTAGAAAGATGTGATTTTAAACTTCATAGATACAAGAGAAATAGATGAATTAACATTAAAGCTAAAATTATCTCTAGCCTCATTTGAGGAAAAATAGAACAGTGAATATAATCGTTACATCAAAACAAAAACTCTAATCTAAATATAGAAGGTTAATGAATATAATTTCCTTTTCTCTAGACAGATCACCAGCAACCTCTTTTCCCTGTTTCAACTCTTCAACTGTTATATATTCTATAAATCTCTCATTGTAAAAAATGTTCTTTATATTTTAAGTAACAATATTAAATTCTTGGTGTTTTCTGCCTTAATGACCTTGCTAACACTTTATAATTGATTAATATGAAACAAATACATATCAATGGAGTATGAATAATTTATATGCACACATACATATATGTATGTGTATATATACATATAATTCTATGCATAAAAATTAGAGTAACCACACTGAATAGAAACTAAATGCAAGTTAATGAAAAACAAATTTAAATGTGTTTTGTCAAATTTATTTTCTAATTGTCATATAATAAGAATTAATATTATTTCTTTTTCCATATAATTATCCATGAATTTTCCATTTGATTTTCATTTTGCACCTGCATGTCACATAGCTCTTTAAAATATATGAAATGTATGAAAATTAGTATCATTCTTCCTAAAACCAGATGTCCATTTTGTTTTTTGCTTTGTTACTGATATTTTTCAGTATTAATAGGGATCAATCACAGATCTGTGCTAAGGCTTCTAAGGAAGCCTATATTATTTAGTTTTATATAGATCTATCGTGTTCTAATTGTGAAAACACTGGAGAATATTACAGGAGACCTGATTAGTATTATACACAGTGCCACTGATTTGAGAATTAGGGTAAGTCAGTTAGCCTGTGGTTTCCATCTGTACCTATCATTCAGAATGTAGAAAGCAAGAGTAGGCAATTTTCAACTCAAAGGTTGTACCAGGCGCTCACATTAATTTCATTTGGCCTATGACAAGTTTTCTAAATTTGAGAGCTTGTAGTTATCCACTCCAATTTTTTGAAGTTTTCAAAATAGAAATGATAGTGAACTTGTATAATTAAGTGCATTAGTTGACTGAAAACAGCAATATTCTATTCAAAATAGTTCTCTGAGCTGGAGTTTTTTGAAAGGAAATGAATGACTAGGAATATATGTCAATTTGGAATGTAGCAGGGGGGATTCCAGTAGCATAGGATAAGTAGGTGATTTTGAATGTGTGAAAAGTGAGATCTCAAAAAAAAAATGAAAAACAAATAACAACAACAACCTAAAATTGAATGGTTGTGATAATAGAATTGGGCAGGTTGGAACTTCACATAAGTAGTGAATTAGGCTGTGACAATGGAATTAAGAGCTAGATGATGACCTACTTTGATTTTTGAGTATATGGAGAGGTAATTGGCATTGAATATGAGAGTAAAGACCTCCTGGATACAATCTATGGTTTGGAACTTTTTGTGCCAGTATAGAAAGAAACACCTAGTTCAAGGGGAAAAAATAACCTCTGCCCTTTTCAACATTCCCAGGCAAATTATGTTCTTTTATCAATCAGTAAGGAAATATGTAATTGATGACATGTACATTGATAGAAAAATATGTGACACTCCCTCCCCCCTCTCAAAAAAACCCCCCAAAACAAACAACCCACTAAAACAACTTAATAATGAATCTTTTTAACCTCAGTGGATTCCAGGTGATATCAAATAGCTGTGAATCATGGAGTACCATAATTTCATAAGAATAAAAAATTTAAGTGACCCAAAGTATAATGGAAAATGCAAAGTAGAAATAAATTAGACGCCAAATATAGCCTGTAATAACTTAGATTGGAAAAGTCAACAGAAAGATATTTCCAAGGAAATGTAAGACATGATTAGTATCAGAGAGAGAATGGGACACCGCAGCTGAAAAACACAAGCGCTATAGTGCTTTATTTAAGAAAAATGAAAAAAAAATGAGTAAGTTCTGGAGTATTTAGGGTAAAGCTTCTATACATAAAATAAAATACAATAAATTACAAAGGAAACCAACTGTATTATTAAAATACTTGAATAAAAATCATACAGTACTATTAATATTATTTTTTAAAGTGAGAGAGGGTTGTATCTGAACCAAGAGAGGATTAATACCAGTGAGATCTTACATCCCTCAAACTATTATAGTAATAGAGAAATCAGCATATGCTCAGTGCTAGATGAAGTCCACAGGCCTATTAAGCACAATTGGATCTTAGAGGAAGTATAATATGGCCAGCTGCAGGGTCTGAAAATTGGAAATACTTCATTATATGTAACATAAATCCCTTTTGTTGATGTTAGGATCATTTCCTTATGTTCAATCGTCAGTGGATATAGGAAATATCTCCTGATCAAAGAAAATAATTTTTTTAATAAAGCCTTACTATTATAAATTATAACAGTATCAAGTTCTCAAATAGATATTATCAATATATGTATATAAGTAAATGATTTCTATTTACAGTTCAAGTTTACCTGATTGATATGTATGATCTCTCAGCATCAACTTTTATTTTATGTTCCTAAAAGATAACACTTTTGTCAAACCATAATACATTTGAAGATAGAGTCTCTATATAATTTAAAGTCATAAAAGAGCTCCTAAAAGGAAAATCTATTGCACTTTTATTTCTTCTGATGTCATTTCTATCATATCAGAAATGAAATGATGAAAGTCACAAGGTAATCCTGCTGCTGGTATTCTTAAAACAGATGAAAGAGAAAAAGAAAGAGAGAGAGAGAGACAGAGAGAGAGACAGAGAGATAGAGAGACAGAGAGACAGAGAGACAGAGAGAGAGAGAAGTTTTGTTGGAGAGACTTTGCATAACAGAAATTCTTAACATTAGTTTTAATTATTTAAATAACTTAATATTATAAGAAAGCAATGTATAGAACCAAAGCTATCTCCTCTTGATCACTTGTGTTTAAATTGGACAGAGCTATTACTTATAAGTGGATAAGTATATTCTCAAGTTAAAGCTGGTATAAATTGATTTATCAAGGATAATTTAACACTGGTGATATTTTTCAAGTTCCTTATACATTATGCTAGGCAATATATTGGCTAGAATACTGGATTTGGAGCCAGGGATACCTGAGTTTGGATCCTACTTTAGACACTAAATAGCTATGTGGCTTTGGATAACTCACCTAAACTCTTTCATCTTCAGCTTTCTTCCAAACAGAGTTAAGAATAACATTTATATCACATGCTGTCATAAGGATCAAATAAGATAGTGTGTGTAAAGTACCTTATGGCACTTAAAGTGATATATAAATGTTACATAATAATTGTTTATTCTTTGAGCATTTTGTGCTGTGTGTATATATATACAAATATGTATATGTATATGCATATACACACATATATCACATACTAAATATTCTTGACTTCTCCCTACCTATGACACTTGGGAAATCACTATAGGATCCTGCTGGAAAATTGGGAAGAGAATTATACTGATACCTTATGGGATACTCTGAGTGCTTTTTAGTCTTTCTGTGTCTGTTTTTCCTCTAGCCCTCTTTGAATACTTTGGTCTTCCTGAATTTTCTGCAGGGCAAAATAAAGAAAAAAATCCTCCTATATAATATATTCTTATTACCCCAAGTACTTATGCTGGAACTAAAGGTCCCTTTTCCTCAATTTATGAAAACCTAGACATGAGATATACATAAACTATATTTTGAGATTTTCCATAGTGTATACAATGGGTAGGAGAAAAGATATAAATAAAGAATATTACTCTTTTTAGTTTGACTCTGCGATCAAATCTAGTATGTGTGATCCCAAGATGTAGGGTCTTTGGGGGCACTAATTACATAGAATGCAGAAATGAAAGTGGTCTTACTTATTATCTCATCTGTTTCTATTATTTCATTATATATAGCAAATAAGTCATAGGGTCACAATTGAAGGAATATTACACTTTGATCCAAAAGACCTTTGTCAGATTCTTAGCTCTATCACTTACTAGCTTTATAATCTTGAGCAAGTTTCTTTCCTTCTAATGGTTTCATTTTCCTTATATGAAGTTCAGTTGAAAAAGTATTTTCTCTGGAGTCAGAATTAACTTTGAATTTTACTATATGGATAGAATATATGTTTACCTTTCTGTTTCTTAGTATTCTCATTTGTCAAAATGGGGCAGGTATTTACCCTTCTGTGTGAAGTCTATAGACCCCTTCTTAGAATTATGTTTTTAAATGTATTAAATAAAATACATAGAATTACAAAGAAAACCAATTGAATTGAAATATGGTTGTCAGAATATTTTAAAAAAATACGTTCTTTGTTAAGAACCCCTGGATGAGATAATATCAGAAGTCCCTTCCAGATCTAAATTTAGGATCCCATGACTTGTAAAATGTGGATGTTACATTAGACAATCTTGGAGGTACATTTTAGCTTAAATTTATTGTGAAATTTATGGTCCTGGAGACAAGGATAGCCTCAATTTAAACTCAAAGGAGCAAGAGGAGGTTGCCATAGAAAGCTGGCAGGAAGGAAGCAGGCTCAGGCCAAAAAGCAATTGTAGTTTCCACTCTAGCTTCCTTTTGGTAGTGGTAGGAATCCTGGAGAGACTGCATTTCTGACTCTGAGCCAGATCACTTTATCCCTGGGTAAAAGCTAATCTTTTGAATTTAAAATAGCCATCTCAGAATCAAAGAATTCTTGATGTAGCATGAAAGTCTAGAGGTCATTTGGTCCATTTCCTGCCCTTTAAAAATAAGACTGCATGCAAAGCAACCTAGAAAGGTATCACTCAGCTGTTTCCTGTCAAATCTCCTGCAAAGAATCTACTACTATCATTTCTGCGGCTAATTATCAGAAAAACAACAACAAAAAAAGGATCACAACTTAGTTAATAGCAGATTGAGTTTTCAGAAAACAAAAAAGGTAATGAACTTTTTTTTTAAAATATCGATATGATACTATTAACCCACTGTAGTCATAGAATTAACTATCTGGAAAAGATCTTAGTAGACATTGGTATATTCCCCTTGTTTTACAGATGAAATAGGGGGCTGGGGAAGGGAAATGATTGGGCAGAGGATATTCAGCTAGTTATCAACAAATGTGGCTAGAAACAGTTTCTTCTGATTCTTAAGTCTGCTATACCAACATTCTATAGTCTTTTCCCCCCCTTTTTTAGTTTTCTTTTCTCCATTCCCCTCTCTCTTTCTTCTTTTCTTCCCTATCTTCTTCCCTTTCCCCTTCCCCTTTTATTCCCATTTCCCTTCACTTCATTGTTAATTCCTTGTTGTTGTTGTTGTTTTTTAATCTACCTCTTTAGGAAGGCATACTATATTTATATTTGCCACTAAGATAAACCTATATTTCTGAGGGGTAGCAAGCATAAAACATAACAGCCAAGAAATGTAACAGAGCATCATTTCTTCTGGGACAAAATAATTTGTGCATCAATTTGGCTTAAAAAAATACTAAAATTATTACTCCATTTCATTTTAAATAATCTATTAATGGAAGTAGGTACTTTAAAACCCCACTGGAACAAGCCTTCCTACTCCTCTTGCGGTCTATTAGAAAGTGCATTATTGCCTCTGTGGGGAATGGCCTATCTAGCCAAATCCTCATGATACTTGTTAGCTCTAATAAGACAATAATGAAGCACTAATATTTTAGCATCTCATGTGCTTTACTGAACTAAAACAATATTGTAAGCTTTTCAAAGTCCTCTATGTTATAAACATCTGCCTTATGGAAATGATGATCTGTCTGGAGGCTGTATCATTAGCATATCAATGGAATAATATTTTCATTGTACTAAAGAAGTTGCTTTGTCTGCAATACTTAAGAAGGGTGGAGATTCAAAAGCAAATTGGATAGTAGTACAGTTACTATTTGTGTATTTGCCTAGATAAGATTTAAAAATCTAGCCCAAAGAATACCTTGATCCAAGGTGGCCTAAGAGACTTCATTCACTTAACTTAAAAAAAAATAATAATTTCCTAAAGAAATGTTCTCTAATCAAACACCAGAAAATTCATAAGTTAAACATATATTTGAAAATTCTACTCTTATAGGTAGAGCTTTCTCACCAGTTAATCTGAATACCCTTGGGTCCAGAATCACTGTTCCTTTTAATTTAGCATTTGAAGGGAACAATTAGTGTAAAGAGTGAATAATCAATATAGTTAAATTAGACATCAAAAGCACTGAATTTTGTCAGAGCTTGAGGGGGGCTAATCAAAAGATAGCAGGAACCCTAAAGCCATCCTTAAAGGGCTTGGTTTCAGTCAGCTATATGCTAAGTATGAAATAAAGGTGACATCGCACCAGCAGCTGTAGAATATCAAGATGCTCAGAGTAGTGAGCATTGCCAGTTGCTGACTCAAGGAAGAATTACTGTGGAAACATAGGCCTCAAATATCTGGTTACCTGCATTGGTGAAATTGACTGATTTCCAACTTGCCACTTCATGTGGAGATGTGTAGGGACACATTGCAGCTGTGTTTATATAACATGACCAAATTGGCTTTGGAGTGGCGAATTCAATTTTGTTGGCCATCTTCAACACAATCAATCAAATTGACTGTGTGACAGTCTAAATCACTCATTAAGATGGGGTGAAAACAGTGAATTGATCTTGTTCAATTCAGTTCATTTGGTTGTCAGTTTCTTTCATTTCATTGAGGCCAGACCGTGCTTCATAAAACATCCAGCCTTCTATCATGGTCATCTTAACCTATATCCTTCTGCTTCCCTACTTTCCTCTATCTGTAAACTACCTTTGGACTATCCTATTAGAGAAACATCCCTATGTAATCCACTTGCCTTTGGAATATCTACCCTGGGCCAATTTTTTTTTTTAATGGTGAGAGACTCAACACAAACTCAAACCATGTATTTTACCTAACCAGATCTGATCAATAGAGCAAAATGTGTTTCATATACCATCTAGCTGTCTGTCTCAGCCATCTTATCATTTGTTGTACCTTGTATTTACACCCTGTCCTTTCTTTTGATTTCTCCTTCTTAATCTGTGTTCAGTAATCACATTCATAAAGAGTATATTAGTTGCTCTTTGATTAAATTCAAAATCATTAAGCATCCACAGAAACAAAGCTCCAGGTTATGTTTTATCATATATGTTTTGCTTCCCTTTAGAAAGCAAGTGACTTGAAGGCTTGGAATGTCTCATTTTTGTGTTTGCAACCATGGCACTTAGTGTAAAGTTTAGGACACACTGAGTACTTAATATTTCTTTCCTCCCTCACTTCTTCCTTACCTCCCCTCCTCCCTATACTTTCCTTCCTTCCTTCTACATTTTTTTTTAAATCAGGTCATGGATACTTTCATTAGTCATTTTATCAAGAATGCTTGGAACTTAGTATAATCACTTTTGCCTGCCTTCCTTTCCTCCCCTCAAGTAACTGAAAAAAAAATAGAAAAATTCCCACCCCATTGCTGTTTTCAGGAGCACTGAATACTAATAAAGTAGTATCTTCATATGTCCTTCCTTCATGTTATAATTAGGGCATGCACACCAATTTCTGGAGTTTGAGTTTGAAGAATTCAGGGAGAATACTGAGATATAGTAAAGAATTTCTTTTTCTTCTTCTTCTTCTTCTTCTTCTCTCTCTCTCTCTCTCTCTCTCTCACACACACACGCACACACACACACACACACACACACACACACACACACACACACACACCTCTCTCCTTAGCACAATTGATTTAAAAGAGAATACTGAGAATGCTTGTTCCTCACCATCTAGGCTGAAATATGGGGAGTAGCCTAGTAGCATACTAACTACTGCTGAAGTTGGAATCATGAAGATCTGAGTTCAAATCTTACCTCAGACACTTAGCATGATCTTAAAATGTTAGTAGCAGCAATAGCATCAACATCACGGGTATATGACCCATTAGAAATTAATTCTCATATATAATGCTAAAAATAGTGAATCAACTCTTTAAAGAACTGGATCAGGAAGTCTTGCTATATGGGAAATATTTTTCACCTAGAAAGTAGCTAATTTACATCACTATGAATGGCTTGTGAATTCAATGGCATATTCACTATGGAGTAATTCACTGATTTGCCTGAAGGCAGTGGTACAACATTCAAATTATTTCATTCACTGATGTAACTTCAATAACAGTTTGATGGTCAGTAAATTTCTCAATGTTGAAGTGGTAAAATCTAAAACCCAAAATGAATCCAGTGAGTCAAATTTGGGATGCTATGAAAATTCATTCTGGGACTATTTTTTAAAAATAATATAGCTAATAAAGGCCATTATTTGAATGATAGTCTTGAAATTTAAGTGGTACTTATTTGTGCTTTTTGAATTTAATAAGTTTATAGAAAATGCAATGGAAATTAATAGAAAATTCATATTTAATATAAATTATTTAAAAAAGAACTCTAGTTGTTTACTCCATTTTACAAATATAATAGAATCTTGATGCAACTTCACGCTAAAATTTATTTTTATTTATGATTGCCAGTGAAACAAAATTATGAAGCAAATAAAAATGCAATTTTAAAAATAACTCATTTTTATTGTTAACATTTATATAATAATTTACTCTTTCGTATGTTTATACATTATAATTCTTTGGTCTAGGCAAACTGGCTTTTTTGTTGTTCCTCGCATTCAAATTACCATATACCAACATCCATGACTACACTACATTGCTTCCTCAACTTCACCTTTACATCTCTGATTTCTTTCAAAACTCAGTTGTGCTACAAGATCTTTCCTGCTAGCCCAGCATCTATTTCCACCTTCCTGAAATTACACTGTACATATTTTGCTTAAATTTTGTATGCATTAATATATGCCTTGTTGTCTCCCCTGGGTGAGTGCAAATGCCTTGAGGATGAAGAATATTTTATTTTTGCTATTATGCTTCCAGAGCCTAGTACAGTATCTGGCACAGGATATGTGCTTCACAAGTGCTTCTTGTTTAACTGAATGAGAGAGAAAACATTGTAACGACTCTCAAGTACTTTTCTAAAGTGGGTTGCACAAATATTAAACTCATATTTTGAATATGGAGAAACTTTAGGATGGGAAAACTACATGACATGCTTATAATCATATACTCAGGAAGTTTTGTTCCCCCCCCCCCCAGGAAGTTTAAGAGTTGGAAGTGGTATGGATGGGTACAAGAAGGAAAAGTAATTAATTTTATATTTTTCAAAAATACTGTATCTTCTTACATTTTTTTTTAGCATTTTCCCTCAGTTACATGTCAAAACAATTAACATTCATTTTTAAAAACTTTGAGTTCCCTAATTCTCTCACTTCCCCCCTTCCCACCTCCTGCCCCCACTGAGAAGGCAAACAATTTGATGTAGATTATACATGAATAGTTATGTAAAAACATATCCATAATAGTCATATTGTGAAAGAAAACATAGACAAAAAACTTAAAAAAATAAAACTTAAAAAATATGCTTCAATCTGTATTCAGACACCATCAGTTCTTTCTCTGGGGATGGATCACATTTTTCATTATAAGTCCTTCAGAGTTGTGGATCATTGTATTGATGAGAATAGCTAAGTCTTTCACAGCTGATTACTTTACAATATTGCTGTTAATTACAATATTGCTATACTATACATAGTACATTTCACTTTGCATCAGCCCATGCAAGTGCTTCCAGGTTTTTCTGAGAGCATCATGTTCATCATTTCATATAGTACAGTACTATTCCATTATAATCACATACCACTCCTTGTTCAGCCATTCTCCAGCTGATGGGCATCCCTTCAATTTCTAATTCTTTGTCTCCAGAAAAGAGCGGCTATAAATATTTTTGTACATATATTTCCATTCCTTTTTTTTTATCTCTTTTGGGATACAGACCTAGAAGTGGTATTGCTAGGTGAAAGGGTGTGTATGGTTTCATAGCCCTTTGGGCATAGTTCCAAATTGTTCTACAGAATGGTTGAATCAGTTCACAATGCCACCAACAGTACATTAAAGCCTCATTCTTCCAACATTCCCCCCAACATTTATCATTTATCTTTTATGTCCTATTAACCAACCTAATAGATATGAGGTAGTATCTCAGAATTGTTTTAATTTGCACTTCTCATATCAATAGTGAGTTAGAATATTGTTCCATATGGCTATAAATAGCTTTGATTACTTCATCTGAAAACTGATCATATCTTTTGATCATTTATCAATTGGGTATTGGTTCTTATCTTTTATAAATTTGACTCAATTCTCTATATATTTGAGAAATGAGGCTTTTATCACAGAAACTTGCTTTAATTTTTTTTCATAATTACGTTTGCTAGCTGTATTTCCCTCTATCCTATCTCCTCCCTGTTTATTCTATTCTCACTTCTTTAACCCTGTCCCTCCTCAAAAGTATTTGCTTCCCACCAATCTGTCCTCCCTTCTATCACTGCCTCCTTCTCTTATCCCATTCCCCTACTACTTTCCTGTAGGGTAAGACATATTTCTATATCCAATTGAGCAGTTATGTTATTCCCTCTTTGGCCCAATTCTTATGATAATAAGGCTCACTCCATCACCTCCCCTTCTTCCCCTCTAATTGTAAAAGCTTTTTCTTGCCTCTTTTATGTGAGGTGATTGACCCCATTCTACCTCTCCACTTCTCTTTCTCCAAGTACATTCCTCTCATCCCTTAATTTTATTTTTAGATATCATCCCTCCATATTAAACTCAAACTTGTGCCTTCTGTCTATATATACTCCTTCTAACTACCCTAATAATGAGAAGGACTTAAGAGTTAGAAATATTATCTTTCCTTGTACAAATGTAAACAGGAGCTTATGAAGTTCCTTATGATTTACCTTTCCTGTTTACTTTTTTATGCTTCTCTTGAGCCTTGCATTTGAAAGTCAAATTTTCTATTCAGCTCTGGTCTTTTCGCAAGAATGCTTGAAAGTCATTTATATTCTTGAATATCCATTTCTTGCCTGCATGGATTATACTCACTTTTTCTGGATAAGTGTTTCTTGGCTGTAATCATAGCTCCTTTGCCCTCTGGGATATCATATTCTATCCTGTGATCCCTTAACGTAGAAGCTGCTAAATATTGGGTTATCCTGATTGTGTTTCCACCATACTTGAATTGTTTCTTTCTGTCTGCTTGCAATATTTTCTCCTTGACCTGGGAAATCTGGAATTTGGCTACAATATTCCTAGGAGTTTTCCTTTGGGGATCTCTTTCAGGAGGTGATTGGTGGATTCTTTCTATTTCTATTTTGCCCTCTGGTTCTAAAATATCAAGGCAATTTTCCTTGATAATTTCTTGAAAGATGATGTCTAGCTCTTTTTTTGATCATGACTTTCAGGTAGTCCAATAATTTTTAAATTATCTCTCCTGGATCTATTTTCCAGGTTAGTTATTTTTCCAATGAGATGTTTCACATTGTTTTCTATTTTTTCATTCTTTTGGATTTGTTTTACAGGGTCCTGATTTCTCATAGCCACTAGCTTCCAATTACTCCATTCTAATTTTTAGGGAAGTATTTTCTTCAGTAAGCTTTTGGACTTCCTTTTCCATTTGGCCAATTCTGCTTTTGAAGGCATTCTTCTCATTGGCTTTTTGGACCTGTTTTGTCATTTGGGTTAGGCTATTTTTTAAGATGCTATTTTCTTCAGTAGTGTTTGTGTATGTGTGTGTGTGTGTGTGTGTGTGTGTGTGTGTGTGTGTGTGTGTTTCCTTTAACAAACTGACAACTCGATTTTCATGATTTTTTTTTGTGGTGAGGCAATCAGAGATTAAGTGACTTGCCTAGGGTCATACAGTTAGTGAGTATCAAGTGTCTGAGGATTTGAACTCAATTCCTCTCTACTCCAGAGTTGGTTCTTTATCCACTGCACCACATAGCTGCCCCAATTTTCATGATTTTTTTTTAACACTCTCATTTCTCTTCCCAATTTTTCCTCTACCTCTCTTACTTGATTTTCAAAATTCTTTTTGATCTCTTCCATGGCCTGAGACCGATTTATATTTTTCTTGGAGTCTTTGGATGTAGGAACTTTGGCTTTGTTGTCTTCTTCTGAGTGTGTCTTTTGATCTTCCTTGTCACCGCAGTAACTTTCTATAGTCTGAAGGTTTTTTCCATTTTTTGCTCATTTTTCCAGCCCATTACTTGCCTTTTAACTCTTTATTAAGGTAGGCTCTGCTTCCAGGGTAGATGGTATACTGTCCCAAGCTTCAGGGGTTTTGTGCAACTGTTTTCAGAGATACTTCTAGACACCTATAAATTTTCAGTTTTTCCAAGGTGGTATGATCTAAGGAGAGCTATATACCACTTTTCTGCCCTGTGCTCTTGTGTGTGAGAGACCAAGAGCACTCTCTTCTGCCCTGGAACTGAGGAGGCCACTGTGGCCAAAAGCCCTGCTCTGCTGGTGCTCCTCCTAGCCCTGGGACTGCCACCTAGGACTGTGACCTGGATCTAAATATGGGCAAAGCAATAGAATTCTGCCTCAGTGCTAGCAAAGAGACCCTATAATCTCCTTCTCCCCAGTTGTTCAATCCCCTTACCATCTGTAGGCTGAGAGCTCCAGAAGCAGCTGCTACTGCCCCTGCTGCTGCTGATTCAGTTGCTCCCAAGGCCTCCTGGTTTGCTGTGTTTCTGGCTCAGCCTGCACTGATCTGCACTCTACTCTCACCCAGGTATGACAGACCTTTCCCACTCACCTTCTAAGTTGTCTTTGACATTTGTGGGCTGATAGGACTGGAAACTGCCACTGCTGCCAGTGATTCAGTTGGCCCAAAGCATGCTCCTAGTTTGCTGGGGCTTGGTGTGAGCCAGTATGGCCTGAGCTGGATTGTGCTCTTCTCTCACCTTGGTGCAACAGACCTTTCCTGCCAATCTTCTCAACTGCTTTGGACTGGAAATTTTTCACTTCATCTTTTTGTGGGTTCTTCTGTTCTAGAACTTGTTTAGAGTCATTTTTAAAGGTTTTTTGAGGATGTGGGGGGAGAACTTGGGCACGTCCCTGCCTTTCCTTTACTATCTTGGCTCCAAGCCCCAATCCTTTTATATTAAAAAGAATAATTATACTTCATCCTGACAATGTAGAAGTGGCTATCCCAAATTGTAGCCTAGGTTGTTAAATGAAATAAGGAGATTCTAGATTAAAAAACAACTTGATTAAATGCTTTAGAAAACCCAATTGCTGTGCTCAAATATGATGTGAATAAAAAGGGAAAATAATTTAGAATAACTTAGAGTATCAGGGAAAAGGAAAATATTTTAAAATGCTATATTTGATTATTTATGGTTAAGAAAGCAATAGATAATTAATCTGGTACCTTCTATACACTTAATATTTTATAAAGTCTTTCTTTGGGGAGATACAGTTATGATAATAATCAAGATTTCTCCTTTCAAGGTTTAAAATCTAGCTGAGTGAAGAGGATCTTCGTATGTATATGGAATTTGTCAGCACCTCTATTGTGGGATGGCCTTTCCTTCTTATCACTCATATAACTATGTTTTAAGGAAAGGGAAAAAGGAATGTTGACCTCTAAATTATTCCCAGGAGTACCAGAAATGGCTAGAAAGCTAGGCACACCTTTTGGTGATCCCTCTAATCAATCAAATCTAAGCATTAATTGTTACATTATTATGTTAATGGCACTATGCTAAGCCATAGGAATAAAAAAAAAGATAATGGAAAATGTTTTTCCTCAAGAAGCTGACATTTTTAGCTTACTCACTTAATACTTATTACACACTGTGGTAAAAGTGGTTTATGGGGTGTTACAGAAGGACTAGCACCCCTGCTGTGAGGGCTTGCTGAGCACCTTTCTGAGCTACTTATCTACCTTTGGTATCCCCCTTTTACCCATCTCTCACCTGGGTCTACAAGAAGCTGTAGTATGCATAGAAGCTACACCCTAGTAAAACCTTCTCAACATTCAGGTTAATCCAGGTTCAAGGTAACTGATAGGCCTCAAACCCATTTAGGCAGATGTCTACCCATGTATGTGAAGACTTCCTGTGGAAGCATAGACAGATGAGAACAGTTTGTTTTTTATTTTCCAAAGGCTACAAAGGCATCCAAAGAAGGAGGCACTGTGGAAAACTTAAAGCTTGGTCAGACATCAAAGATTCCAAGGTCATCCACTATATCCCAGGCCATCACTAGTCATCTTGGCTTTTCATCTTGTCACTGGACTTCGATGACTATAGAAGAGAAGATGAAGCTGATGACTTTGTGCAGCTCTGCCTCACTTAAATCCAATTCACCCATGAATCAAGGCATCACCCATGATGCCAGTGGTTCTCTTAGAAAATGACAGACAAAAAGCAACTAAAGTTGAGGGAATTATATTATGATTTTTTATATTGTGATTTTTTAGAAACAATCCATTACTTCCTTTATATATGTATACACCCTGTGTGTGTATATGTGCAGGTATATATGTATGTATATATGTATGTATATATGTATGTATATCTATCAAATTACCTGTCAAGTCCATTTTGTGCAATTTTATTAGGAAATTCTTTCTTTCTTGAATTTTGGTATAGACCTATATGGATCGTTTGGCATGAAAACTCCCTCTACAAGAGGATTAACAATTAATAATCAATTTATAACCTTAGAGAGTTTCTTGGCCTCATTCACAGACAATTCTTCAAGTGTTTTGGACTAATGGAAGTTTACAGCTAGTACATATCATTAGCAGGACTTAAATCAAAATCTTCCTAACTCCATGTCTGGCCCTCTAACTGCTGTACCACAATGCCTTTCTCTCCCTTCTTTAAATTAAGTTGAAATAGTTCTCCTTATAACTTTCAGCCATTGATTCTAACTCTTCTCTTTGTCTCCAAGCTGAAGAGTCAACAAACTAATCAAATCCTTCTTCATTTTGTAATCCTTCAAAATGTATAGACCCTTATCATGCCTCCCCCAATCCTCTAGTCTTCTCTTACTCATATCAAAAAGCCTTATCTCCTAATATGACAGTGCTTTTACTTCAATCATTATACTTTGCAACTCTCTCTAAATAAACTCAATTTTGTCATTTTCCTCAAATTGTACTGTTTAGAAATGAAAAAAAAAAATGGTAACCAACCAAAGGAGAATACTGTACAGTAACACTTTCCTCATTCTGGACACTGCACCTTTACTAATGCAGGTTACAATATCATTCCCTTTTTTGTTTTGTTTTATTTCATTTTTGGAGGCAATTGGGGTTAAGTGACTTGCCCAAAGTCACACAGATAGTAAGTATCTGTGGCCAGATTTGAACTTAGGTCCTCCTGATTCCAGGGCTGGTACTCTAACCACTGAGTGACCTAGCTGCCCCACATTAGCTTTTTTGAATGCTACTTTTATTGTTAACTCATACTGATTTAGCAGTAGACTGAATCCCCCAGGTCTTATACATGTTAAATGCTACCAAGCTATGCCTCTCCTATCCTAAATAAGCATCCTCTGTGTAGAAAGGAACTTTATGCTGTTAGTAATATCAAATTCAGATATTCTTTATGTTACAGCCCAAAGCTATGGAACCAGCTGACCACTACATGCCATCCTTATGGATGATTAAAAGGGGAAATAACTTTGCATCAATTGTCAAGGTATTTTGGCTACAAAGGCCTTGCTTTCAAATGAAAAAGGAATGTGGAAGTTATTAGAATAAAGCACAAATGATAACCAGAGTTAAGAAAAAGTTGTTCAAAGTGCAACCACTTAGAATGCAGATCTGAAGTCTAGCAAACTACATAGTATTCAAAAGTTTTTTCTTTATTTGTTTTTATCTTTATTTTCACATTTTGAGCTCATGCAATTGCCAGAAGAAAATGGTGGTTTTGTTGATTTGTTTATATTATCCTTATTTTTATATTATTTATACTGTTTATTGTTTTTCAGTCAAAAGAAACCATTCTGAGAAGCATCTGTATTTATTATTCCTTCATGTAAGATAATAAGTTCAATGAGCATACTAAATATTTTGCATTACATTCACAAGGGCAATTTTCCTGTCCCAGTCTATTTAATAAATTGAATCACCTTAGGCACAATCTTGTTAGGAATTTCCAAACTAGAGATGTTGATAGTTGTGCATTATAATGTGTTTTCATTTTCTTAAAATTGTGGGATGAAGAAATAAATGGTATTGAAAGTAATGATCCATGGCCCTTTCTGTGAAAGGGAAATATTACTTGATCACAATAATATGGCCTCTGTAAGAACATGGACTAATGCTACTATTTATGTTGTATAAAGAAAATAGGTAAGACTGTTCACTATTGTAAATGTAATAATATATTCCTTTTTATGTCGTCACTTACTAAGCTACTTTTTCTTTCTTCCTCCTGTAAACCAATGTGTTCTTCTTCTGAGGACATGACTCCTTTGTTCTGCAGGCATTCCAAATGTAATATAGACTTTGGCATACTCTACCAATTTGAAATGACTTTGAGAATGAGTTCAGTGGTGGAATGTATAGCAAAGCAAGGACCAGCCTTACTAAATTTGAAAAACACATCCCTACATTGAATGTCAAGTGATGATTATTTTGATTGCAGGAGTTGAGAGGACTTTGGATCTACATCAAGGGGAAGGAGTAGCCACAATATTGACATCACATTTTAGAGTATGAGCCTGTTTTGAGGATAGGTAATTTTTTTTTTATTTCAAGTTCTTCCCATGTATTATCTTTGTTTTTCTTCTCCTTATTTTCTCAAGAACAATATTTCCACTGATATCTAAAAAATAAAAAAATAAAAACAATTAAAAATAATCATACAATAATTCATAATTATAGCCCACAACATTGAAAAATATTTTAAAAATTCATTAATAGAGTTATGTTCTATGAACCAATTGTGCACATTCTCATTGCTGACCTCTTGTATCATAAAATATATTAAGCAAATTACTTGTTTAGTAAAATATTCTTCTTGCAACAAATTCGATCATCAGATTTTCATGAAATTTAGATTTTATTATTTATTTGTCCAGAATAATAGCACTTTTTGAGAAATCAATAATTGATAGTCTCACTTGCTTCATTTTGGAGGGGGGTTTGGAGTATATGTAGACTTATTTTCTTGCATAGTGCCTGGAACACAATAAGTGTTCAATAAATGCTTGTGGATTGATTGATTGATAACTTGAGTAATGTGGTTACTGCATTAGCATTCAAATTATAGACAACATAGAGACAGGTGTACTTAACTTACTGTCCATGAAATTTCTTTTAATATTTTGATAATTGAATTCTTTTCTTATTGTATGTATTTAAAAACTTTTTTCTAAGAAGAGATGCAGAGGCTTCATCATAGCACCAAAAGGATAGATCACACGCACACACATACACACACACACTCACACACACACACACACACACACACACACACACACACACACACACAAAGGTTAAGAATAGAGACACAGGAGCAAGGCTCAATAAATTATGGGTAATTGTATGGAGGCAACCATAACTGATATATTTAAGATGGAGGGAAAGCAGAGTTTGCTAACTACAAAATTATAATGAAACTGGAAGATTTGGGTATCTCTATGATATTTGTAACATTTATAGAGTGAGTAAGATTCTTAGGTCAGCCTCTAGAACTTTGGAAGATCATAGCAGCCTTGCTTAGTCTTATACGAATCGTTTAAGACAGTGCCTAGCACAGAGCAGGCATTTACTAATTGTTTATTGACTAACTGGGCAAGTCCATATATTCTTCCAGTTGTGATTGCTATCAGGTATGCAGTGGGGCACAGTGAGCTATTCTTCAGTTTCCCTTCCTCTGGCATCTGATGCTTTATAGTAGCATTAAGTGACAGCCCCTGTGGCCAGGTTGAGAAATTTTCTAATAAGTTAATAATAAAAAGTCTAGAGTCCATTTCTTGTATAGAAATGAGAAAGGAAGAGAAATGAGGAAGGAATTAGCGAGTATCTACTGTTTGTCCAGGCACTATGCTAAGTACTTAACAAATATTATTTCATTTGATATTGCAAAGCTATGAAACTCTGGTCTATCATTTTAGAGGTCTGTTTGAGAAGTCAAATGTAAAATCACAGATAAATATATAGAGATATAGATATATGTATGTATATGTGCATATGTATTATATATTTGAATATTTTATGCATTGTATCTGTAAGTTATATATAACATATATTATCAAAGCAATAAAGTCAATAAGATTCATCTAACACTAATAAGTTGCTAACAAGAACAATGTTAGTTGATTGTGTAGTCACTTGGGCTACTTTCAACATTGCCAGGCTCATCATTTAACTGTCCAGGATTCATAATATTTTAGATATAGAACTGCAAGGGATGTTAGCAGTCATCTTGTTTAACCCTGATTTTACATCTGAAGAGTATGAGCCTTATAATGGTAATATGACTTCATCAATGCCATACAGGTAGTAAGTGATAGAAGTGAGATTTGAACTCACGTCCTCTGACAATACTTCCAGTGAACCTTCCATTGTATCAGGTCACCCCTTGGAATGAATTATTATACTGATCTGGAACAGACTGGGAAAGTTGTTTTTTTAATTTTTTTCTGAAGAATTCCTTGGTTTTATATGTCTTTTTCTTAAAAAAAAAGTAACGTAGGTGAATGGAGGAAGGATAAGAAGAGGAATCTAGTTAAATAAACTCAGGACCATTTTATTTCTAATTAAAGTTTGGTGCATGTAAGAATTTCTCTCTGATTACAGTTTTAATCAAGTTATATCCCTCTGAAGCTCTTTTTTTTTTCTTTTTCTTATACTCAGACACCTAGAATAGAATAGACTATACAATAGGACTTGGAGACTGGAAGACCTGAATTCAAATACTGCTTCAGGCACTTTCAAGCAATGTGACCCTACTCAAGTCACTTTACCTCTCTCAGCCTCAGTTTCCTCAACTTTAGTATGAAAATAATAATAACATCTACCACACAGCTTATTAGATCAAAAGTTCCTTGAAGGCAGTGGCTATTTTTACTTTTATTTATATCCTCCAGAAGATAGCACAATACTTGGAACATTTTGTTGTTGTTAAGTCACTTTGGTTGTGTCCAACTCTTTGGGTTCCCACCTGGGTTTTCTTTGCAAAGGTTTGCCATTTTCTTCTCCAGCTCATTTTACAGATGAATAAACTGAGGCAAACAGTGTTAAGTGACTTCTTCAGGGTGACACAACTAGTAAGTGTCTGCAGCCAGATTAGAACTGAGATCTTCCTGACTCTAGACCCAGTGCTCTATCCATTGCCCCATCTAGTTGTCCGGTTAGAGCAGATTAAGTCATTAATAAACTCATATTTTTGATTTGGTTAAACATGGTTGTTGCAAATATCAAAAGGGATATGTAAAATGATTTGCAAAGCTTAAGAGGAAGAAAGGTTAAAAAGATTTATTTTTTTAAAACAGAAGGAAGGAAGGAAGATGGATAGATAGATGGATTTATTAAAGCCAGGCACTCTGCTGAGTGCTGGGGATAAAATATAATCAAAGACAATCACTGCTCTCAAGGAGCCTATATTTTAATGGAGAAAAACAATACACAAAAGGGAAATGAAAAGGGACTGATAGCACAGGATAAAGGTACCTGCCTAAAGCATAGTTTTGAAATGCAGAAGTCAGGAACATGCTCAGGAAGAAAATGAAGATAAACCAGCCTCAGTACCTACATAAAATGGAGGCTTCTTGAGAAACTCAACAATGGGAAAAGATGGATGGGACTTATGCAAGGATATTTCATACTAAGTGGGCCACGGTAGTGGTATGTTATTCCAGACAAAGAGGACCCAAGAGATGAGAGAAATTCCAGGATAAGCAAGCAGTAGAGGCAACATGGTTTGAAATCCAGAGGAAGTCAGGAACAGGGTTGGGAGAAGAATGATTAAACAATATTTTTTAAAAAGTAATGGATTAGATTTGGGAGTGGGGAGGGAGGCAGTCATTTGGAATGTATGCTAACATGGAAAAAATGGCAAAGCGGTTCTTTTAGATGTGCCTCTGTTTCCACTTTGTGTTTCTACTGGTGCAAAATCTTTGCTGTTCCATATTTGACCAATTTGCCACCTGTGTGAGTACTATGTTGCCAACATAAACATTTGGTTATTAAAGAAGCTATAGATTTAGAAAGATTGATTTGCTCATTTTCCTTAAGCAACACATCTTAAAGCTGATTTTCCAGCTTATGTCTCACATAAATTTTCCTAAAGGGATGGGGTGGGATGTGATATGGAGAAGACTAAGCGACATTTACATCTGTGCTGTGGCATATATAATAATCTAGAAAAATGAATATAACTTAGTTTTGACATATGCAGATACAATTTTCATGCATTGTGAATGTTTTGCAAGGTTTAAATTGTAGAGTTATTTGTCTCTTTAATTTTGTTTTCTCTCCCATGTCTCCTGTCATATACATTAAGTTGTTAAAAGAACCTACAACTTTTACTCATTTTGATTTTAAAACATCTCAGTCCCTACTAGAAGGCAACCAAATAGCATAGTATAGCAGAGAATATCAGAGAGAGATCAAGCCTTTTTGGTCAAATGGCTATTTTGTTTGTAGAAATCAATAGTTGTAGTGGCCATAGAATCAGAGGTGAGAGTTTTATTCTGGATATTCATATTTCCCTGATTTGTGACCTTTAACAGTATCACTAATTCTCCATTTCTTCACATGTAAAAGAGGAAATTGTTTCTTTAAAAAAGCATATTCACAACACATATCTCCAAGGGTCATTTAAAAAAAAAACCCTGTAAGTCCACATATGCTATAAATGCAAGTCAACTCTGTATAAATTTCCCATGGAAATGCTAATTACTATTAGATACCTTCCATGAATACAGTTTGGTAACATCCCCTTCCCAGTTCCTGCCATCATAATTTACCTATGATTTTCCCTCCAGTCAGCATATGATCTTTTCTGTTTATATATAATTAACCAATAGTCTATCTTTGGACATGAAATACTTTTCCTTGAGAGGACAAAAGGTATTCCAACTCTACTCTCCCATTCTCCAATGCTATCATAATTGTGCTATTATCTCTATTACAGTGTATTTCTCTTCATGACACTAATAATCTAGTCAGACCACGTTACTCTAAGGTGTAGCCTTCTGATCCAACTACAAAAGAAGGTTTTTGCCTGAATGCTACTTCTATAAAGAACTTCTTCTTAATCAGCATATACCTCTTGCTTCATTGGCCTTCTTCTACCTGCTATTCTTTACATTGATTTCCTACCCCCAAGGCCTAATATCCTACTACTCTTTTTTTTTTAAAAGAATTTGTTTATTTATTTTTAGTTTTCAACATTCACTTCCATAAGATTTTAAGTTTTAAATTTTCTCCCACTCTCTCTCCTCCTCCCTCCCCAAGACCACATGCAATCTGATATAGGCTCTATTTATACATTTATGTTAAGCATATTTTCACATTAGTCATGATATAAGGAAGAATTAGAACCAATGGGAAGAAGAATCAAAACAAAACAACAAAAGAAAAGGAGAGCAAAGAGTATGCTTCCATCTGCATTCAGATTCTTTCTCTGGATGTAGATAGCTTTTTCCATCATGAGTCTTTTGGAGTTGTCTTAGATCCTTGTAATGATGAGAAAAGCTAAGTTTATCAAAGTCAGTCATCACACAGTGTGGCTATCACTGTGTACAATGTTCTCCTGGTTTTGCTCACTTTGTCAGCAGCAGTTCATATAAATCTTTCCAGGTTTTTCTGAAGTCTGCCTGCTCATCACTTCTGATAGCACAATAACATTCCATTATATTGATATACCACAACTTGTTTGCCCATCCCCAATGAATGGGGATTCCCTCAATTTACAATTCTTTGCTACCAAAAAGGAGCAGCTATAAATATTTTTGTATATGTGGGTCCTTTTACCATTTTTATGATCTCTTTGGGATACAGAGGAGAAGTGGTATTGCTGTGTCAAAGGCTATATATAGACCTTTGGGTATAGTTCCAAATGGCTCTCCAGAATGGTTGGATCAGTTCACAACTTTACCAGCAATGCATTAGTGTTCCAATTCCCCACAACTTCTCCACCATTTATCATTTTCCTGTTTTCTCATGTTAGCCCATCTGATAGGTGTGATGTGGTACCTCAGAGTTGTTTTGATTTGCATTTCTCTAATCTATAGTAATTTAGAGCATTTTTTCATACGACTATAGATAGTTTTTATTTCTTCCTCTGTAAACTGCCTGTTAATATCCTTTGACTATTTATTAATTGGGGAATGAATTGTATTCTTATAAATTTGACTCAGTTCTCTATATATTTTAGAAATGAGCTTTATTAGAGACACTGGCTATAAAAATTATTTCCTAGCTTTCTGCTCCCCTTCTAATCTTGGTTGCGTTGAATTTGTGCAAAAGCTTTTCAATTTAATGTAATCAAAGTCATCCATTTTGCATTTCCTAATGTTCTATCTCTCTTGTTTGGTCATAAATTCTTCCCTTCTGCATAGATCTCATAGGTAAACTATTCCTTGCTTTCCTAGTTTGCTTTTAGTGTCAGTCTTTATATCTAAATCCTGTACCTATTTTGACCTTATCTTGGTATATAATGTAAAGTATTGGTTTATGCCTAGTTTCTGCCATACTATTTTCCAGTTTCCCAAGCAGTTTTTATTAAATAGTGAGTTCTTACCCCAGAAGCTGGAGTCTTTGGGTTAATCAAATAGTAGATTAGTGTAGTCATTGACTGTGGTGTCTTGCATACCTATCCTATTCCACTGATCCACCACTCTATTTCTTAGCCAGTCAAGTAGTTTTTAATGATTGCTGCTTTATAATACAATTTAAAATTTGGTACAGCTAGGCCACCTTCCTCTGCATTTCTTTTCATTAGTTCCCTTGATATTCTGGGCCTTTTGTTCTTCCAGATGAATTTTGTTACTGTTTTTTTCTAGCTCAAAAATGTTTTTGTAGTTTACTTGGGATAGCACTGAATAAGTAGATTAATTTAGGTAGAATTGCCATTTTTATTATACTAGCTCAGCCTACCCATGAGCAACTGATATTTTCTCAATTATTTAAGTCTGACTTTATTTGTGTGAAAAGTATTTTCTAATTGCGTTCATATAGTCCCCGAGTTTGTTTTTGGCAGGTAGACTCCTAAATATTTTATAATGTTGATTGTAACTTTAAATGGAATTTCTCTTTCTATTTCTTGCTGTTGGGCTTTGTTCATAATATATAGACATGCGAAAGATTTGTGTTGGTTTATTTTATATCCTGCAACTTTACTCAATTTGTTTATTATTTCAAGTAATTTTTTATTTGATTCTTTAGGATTCTGTAAGTATACCATTATATCATGTGCAAAGAGTGATAGCTTTGTTTCTTTTTGCCTATTCTAATTCCTTTAATGTCTTTTTCTTCTCTTATTGCTAAAGCTAACATTTCTAGTACAATATTGAATAACAGTAGTGATCATGGACATCTTTGTTTCACCCCCGATCTTATTGGAAATGCTTCTAGCTCATTCTCTTTACATATAATGCTTGCTGATGGTTTTAGATAGATACTACCTATCATTTTAAGGAAGACTCCTTTTATTCCTATGCTCTTTAGTGTTTTAATAGGAATGGGTGTAAATACTTTTTCTGCATCTATTGAGATAATCATATGATTTCTGTTAGTTTTATTGTTGATATGGTCAATTATGCTGATAGGTTTCCTAATATTGAACCAGCCTCGCATCCTGGTATAAATACTAACTGGCCATACTGTATTATCCTAGAGATAAATTGTTGTAATCTCTTTGCTAATATTTTATTTAGAATTTTTGCATCTATATTCATTAGAAATTGGTCTATAATTTTCTTTCTCTGTTTTGGCTGTTCCTGATTTAGGTATCAGTGCCATATTTATATCATAAAAATAATTTGGTAGGACTCTTGCTTCACCTATTTTCCCAAACAGTCTAGATGGTATTGGAATTAGTTGTTCTTTAAATGTTTGATAGAATTTATTTGTCAATTCATCTGACCCTGGGCCTCTTTTCTTAAGGAGTTCATTGATGGCTTGATCAGTTTCTTTTTCTGAAATGGGGTTGTTCAAGTATTTTATTTCCTCTTCTGTTAATCTGGGCAATTTATATTTTTGTAAATATTCATCCATTTCACTAAGATTGTCAAATTTATTGGCATACAGTTTGGCAAAATAGCTCCTAATTATTGTTTTGGTTTCCTCTTCATTGGTGGTGAATTCACTCATTTCATTTTTGATGCTAGTAGTTTGGTTTTCTTCTTCCTTTGGTTTTAATCAAATTAACCAAAGTTTTATTTATTTTATTGTTTTTTTCATAAAACCAGCTCTTAGTTTTATTTATTACTTTAATAGTTTTCTTAATTTCAATTTTATTAATCTCTCCTTTGGTTTTCAGAATTTTTAATTTGCTATTTAATCAGGCAGGGATTTTTAATTTGTTTTTTTTCTAGACTTTTTAGTTACATGTTCAATTCATTGATCTCTTCTTTCTCTATTTTTTTTTTCATGTAAGCATTTAGAGATATAAAACTTCCCCTGAGGACTGCTTTCGCTACCTCCCATAATATGTTGTCTCATTATTGTCATTCTCTTGGATGAAGTTATTGTTTCTATGACTTGTTGTTTGACCCACTCATTTTTTTTAGGTTTAGATTATTTAGTTTCTAATTAATTTTTAATCTTTCTTTCCATGGCTCTTTATTACATGTAATTATCCCACTGCTCTTAATATCTACCTGTCCATGACAGGTTCTCATCCATGCCTAAAAAACCCTAGAATACTTCTAAGTTATTTTAGGTACTCTTATGATTATGGGCCTAGGAGTTTTCTGGAGGAAGTCTTTCTTGTCAGGATCTCCCTGGAATTAAAAAAAAATTAAGAAAAAATTAAGATCATAGAATCACAGTATATGAGCCAGAAAAAAAGCTTAATGGTCACTGAGTCCAACTTCCTCATTTTACAAAGAAGGAAAGAAAGGTCAAATGATTAGTAAGTATTTGAGGCAGTATTTGAACTCAAGCCTTCCTGAAATCCAAGTCCATGGTTCTATCATCTAGCTGCTTATGAGAAATTCCTAGGTATAAATGTTTGGAGGATTTCATTTGCCTTATTTTAGGACTTGCTCATACATTTTTTCTTAAAGTTTTTAATACTATTATAAGAAAAGTAGGGTTAGGCAGTACTTCTCTCTACAAATCAGGAACTTGAACCTCAGAGTTACAGAAAACTCAAGTTTTCTCATTTCTAGATCATGCTTTAACGGACTGGGACCTTTCTTGTAATTTTCATGTTTTCGAATTGTATATAATAAAATGAGCCATAGGCCCCAAACCAGATGGTATCTCATGGTATCATGTCATTCAAATTCTTCATTTTATTTTTGAGGAAACTGAGAGAGAAGGAGGTTAGTGACTTGCCTAAGGTCACAGAGGTAACATTTCCTCTGACTTTAGATGATAGCACAATTTAATTGAACAGATAACCTAAAACTTACAATTAATCTATAATGAACACTTAAGTGCTCTTGAGTTTCTCTAATAAATCTCAGGTCAATCACAGCCCCTCAAGCTTTAATTTTAAATGTTATGGGTTTAGCAAATATTCAAATATCACAATGAGTCTGCCTTGTCTGCTTATAATTTAGTGCCCCACAAGTCATTGTTGAATAGTTGTCATAGGGTTTCCTGGGGTAGCCTGACAAATACTTATTTGACCATATACTTATAAGCTTTGATACTCCTAGGACCATAATTTTTAAAATCACACCTGTGATTTCAGCAATGTAGGGAGCTCTTATTGAGAAATTCACACTATCAAACAAGATGGAACCTTCTTTGTAACTTCTGGACTTAGACAGCTATTTGAGCAATGAAAGGTTAAATAACTTGACCAAGATCACATAGGCAGTATTTGTCAGAGTCAGAATTTGAATCTAGGTGTTCTTAACTCTGAGGCCAGATCTCCATTCACTAAGTTACACTAATTGTTCAGATAAATTGAGTCTTCCAGATCTCATTTTTGCAGATGCTGTAGACCTTAGTAATCACCTCTAGTACCTTAGAAATCACCAGTGGAAAACTGCCTTCTTCTAGATACCCTCTTGCATGGGGATTCTTCCCTTTACTGTAGTCTAAATGTTGAAAAAGCAGGAGTCAGTGGTGAAATTGAAGACAAAAGAACAAACTTCAGTTTTCCAACTGGTTTTTCCTTTACAATATAGAATGTAGCCAATGATCTACTGTGGTTTCTTGCTAATTCTACAACATGGAAATTTTCAGGTGTTTTATGCACCCAGAGGGAGATGGTGAGGCTATTTATTTTCTCTGATTACTACCTGATGTAGAATTATTGAAGGAACGTTTTTAAGGGATGTATTGTGTGAGGATGGAGATACTGGAGATGTTGTTTAATTAAAAAGAGTCTATTATTCTATTCTATTTGCAGGAGCACAGTGATACTTTTTCCCATATAATGTATCATTTCTTTCAACCTACTGAAGAAGACTGGAAAATCTTTAAGGAGTATTTAGGATATGATCAATACTAATAAATTGAAAGTAGATAAAAGAATATATTATTAGCCTGCATAACAGCATCAGTGTCCATTGAATTATTGTATAAATAAACCAAAATTAAATGTTTCTTTAACTAGGCATTGAATCTTCTCCCTTCGGGGGCAATGGTTTTATGCTACACCAATACTTATTGCACCTATAAAATTAATTTCTCATTATATAAATGAGCCTTGTGTTGTGAATACTTAATCCTTTCATAGATGACTCCTAGTCAATTTTGGTGTTCTGGGTGCTTTTATGCTTTAAATTAAAGTAAATAAATTCAAAACACTTATGTTTCAATATTTGGCAGTTGGTTTATGATTAGATACAGTAAATTAAATTTACCATTAGAATAACTCAGTATTCACATCATATAAATGATTGTTCTTCCTAAACATATTATGAACTTCAGGAAGTATATCTGAGAGAAATCAGCAGAAACAATACACTTTACACACCCTGTTTCTTATGGTGACACTATGTAACCAACTTAGTGAGGTAACATAGTCTAGTGGCATCATCATGCATGTATCCACATGATTGTGAGAAAATTATTTAAACTTGCAGAGCTTTAGAGGTATGTGGTTTAACAAGATCTGAACTTGAAGGCAGGATAGACCAGGGTTTGAATCTTGCCAAGCATTTGTTCCATGCCAGGAACCTGGATGCATGCTGAAGGTACAAATACAGAACTGAAAAAACCCCTGTCCTCAAGTAGTTTACAGGGGAGTGAATACAACATATTCACAAAGTCAACTTAGAGCATATAGAAAATGCACACTGATGGTGATGAAAGTGGTGATGATGGTGATGATGGTTTTAAGCAGAGGATTGGGAACCAACAACTTAAGAAAATAAGAAAAGTCTCTTGAAGTGAGCCTTGAAGGGAACTAGAATATGGGATGGGTGGTTGGGGTGTGTGGAATGGAAGGTATAAGAAGCTTGAAAAGTTAGGAGAGGACCAACACATTTGCTATGATGAAAGTATTTTGTAAAGCATTATATAAATGTGGATTATTTTAACTGGTCATCTTTTACCAATGAGAGATCAATCAATAAAAATGTATTTAGCACCTATTATGTACCAGACACTGTGCTAAGCACTAAAGATATTAAAAAGAGCCAAAAGACAGTCCCTGCCCTTAAGGAGCTAAGCAGTAAGGAGCTAACAATCTAATGACATGAGACAACATTCAAACAAATATATAGAAACCAAGCTATATACAGGGTAAGTAGAAAATCACAGAAGGTAGGTACAAGAATTAAGAGGGGTTGGAGAAGCCTTCCTGTAGAAGGTGGGATTTTAGTTGGTGTTTAAAGAAAACCAAAGAGGTCAGTGTTCAGAGAGGAGGAGGGAGAGTATATCAGGCATGTGAGACAGGCAGAGAGACAGAATGATTTGTTCAGGGAACATCCAGGAGGCAAGTGTCACTATGGGAAGAGTATGTGTCAGGGAATAAGACACATTTTTATGTGTCTTACCTTTATTCCAGAAAACTGGAAATGTAGGAGGGTTCTATGTTAGGAAGAGCTTTAAATGTCAAACAGAGCATTTTGTACTTGATTCTGGAGGCAATAAAAAGGCACTGGAATTTATTGAGGAATGGTTTCTGGGATGTAGTGTTACATGATTGACTCTACATTTTAGGAAAATCACTTCATTTACTGAATGTAGGATGGATTGGAGTGGGGGTAGATAGTCAGGCAGACCCAAGGAAAGTCCTCTAGTTCCATCCTTATGACAAAATAGCCATTTGAAAAAAATGTCATAGAATCTATGTAAGAATTTCTAAAGTCATTCACTTGTCTTTTCAGAGTAGAATAAAAGTTTTTTCTGCATATACAGAAGTAAAGCATCTCTGAGAAAAGTCCTAATTTAACTTGTGATCCTCTCAGTCCATAGAATAGTTACACATGACAAACCAATTGATAAACATCCAATATATATTATCAGCTCCAATTGAGTTGATGAGTAGAGGCGCCCCCATCTCTACTCATTAACATATGAATCCTAGTATTATGTATGCAATGGAATTAATTATGTTTTTCAATGTTAAAAGCAGTAAGAGTAATTTGAATTAAACTCAACAAGTATTTGATTAAATACCAAATAAGTGCAAAACACGTTGTTGGTTAACCATTAGCAGGTGCTCAACAGAAAATGTCTCAGTTACTTTGCCTCCAAAAATGGTATAGAACGACTCCTTCAAAGTTCAAAAGCAAAGTTGACAATAATCTTCAAATGAATAATGAAACTTCATTCTATCATATGAATTTACCTCAGTACCACTGTACAGGGTGTTTTGTATATACAGTAAGATGATTAGAGTATTTTTGAAACTTTTTTTAAAAAGTAAAACTTTTCCTGAGAGAGATTTATAATATCCCCATAAAATATGCATTGACCTTTCAATAAGGTTATATTTTCCACTTCTAATTATATCCTGTAAAATATAGATTTTGAATAACTTCAAAAAGAGTTTTAACTCATCTAGAAGAGGCTTTGCCCATTTCTAACAAAAGCTGTGGTTTTTTTCTCCTTTTCAATGTCAAGGAAGTAATTTATCTGTTAAATGGCATGATTGATCCTTTCTGACCAGGGACTTCTCTGGGTGTATGAATCAGTATACAACCACCACCCTCTAAATGTTCAAGTCTGACCCTACAATTAGCTTTCCACTGACATTGGTTCCTAATTATCAGCATAAACTTCTACTTTGAGCTATCCCATAATTAGTTAAATGATACAGTGTCATGTGCTTAAGTATCTTGACTGCTGGCACTCTCTCTAACTACTCAAGGGTCACATTTTCTTGATGAGTTTCATGACCTTGATTTTTAGATAAAGGGATCATTGATTCTGTGTTCCCATTACATTGTTTAAATATGATCTACCCAAACCCAAGGCAGTAGTAAAACATGCAAGTTAAAAAAAATCAAGCCTTCTCCCACCAATTTTTAAAAATCATTTAATTGGTCTTTTTTAAAATACTGCAAGTGATTGGGGGTGGTAATAATGAGAAATAGGAATATATGCAGGGAGAAGACCAAATGTTGTACGTTAAAGTTGGACTTTATGTTTATTCTTATTTATTCCTAATAAATTTCATCTCATTATTTTAGCGCTATAATTGTAACTTCTCAACATCTTTTTTTTTTTTTTTTAGTTTTAGGGGAAACAACAATCTTCAAACAGCTAATGGGTTAATTATACCTACTCATTTTGTGTGATATGCAAATATGAATACATACTATCTGTATATTCATACATGTTACTGGTAAAATGGTAAATGACCTAGGCCAAGGGCAAGTCCCTATTACAGATCCCTAATCCCTATTACATAGTTCCCTTCAAATAATATTATCTTCATAGAGGAGATAATTCAAAGTAGCTTAGTGTTTTAGATTAAGAATTGGAGAAACACACTTGTAGACCATATAACTACTAATAAAAAGAGGCTTACTTAGATACGACACAGAAAGGACACTCAGCAAGGATACAGTACTGATTCATTTGTGTATAACATCCTTGCCTCTGTGGTGTCAATACTATCTAGATAGTCTAACCTTTGAAAGATCAAAACCTGTTTTCCTGTGGGTTGGCTATTAGATATAAACCACCAGGAAAGTATTTCAATGTCAACTTAAAATAATGTGTCTTATTGAGGGTAAAAATATATGTGAAACAATTGATTTCCTCACACCAACACTAACAATGATTAAAGCATACTATGTAAGAGTTACAGCTTTTTTGTGTTTCTTTGAAGTAATATCTATTCTTAAAAAACACAAATAAAAACACAACAAAAGAGAGCAATGCAACATGTCCATCTCATTTTCATCTAGCACTCAATATATCACTAAAGAAAGGTGGAGAAATCGGCCTAATCTGGTTTGATCTGGTTATTATCGGGTGTTCTCATTCAGTCTAATGAGAGGAGGAACATATATGCATGACTATTGTTGTTACAAAATGAAACCACATCCAAATTAGTGTTCACCCCAAGTAATTCACATATACCATTGCAATTCTTATATGTCTTCAAATCAGTACTCATTCACGTCAATGTTATGTAGTTGCAGAATGATGATGGTCTTGCTTCCAGCACTAAGAGCTAATAACTGACATGTACCATATTATAAACTGTCCAATTAGATGCCCCCCCCCATTCTTATTAACTCAATAATGTGAATGTTTTCCTTAAAATATTTCTTTGGTTTGAATTATTCATTCACCTCATTTTTTGCCTTGTATAGCTGTAATCTTACACTTAGATTTTTTTCAAGTTTTGTTTCTTGCTAGCAGATTTTGCTCTGCCTTCTGGGACTAACCAGAACAAGTCTTATGCTTCTCCACATGACAGCCCTTCAAATATTTGAAGACAGCTATCATGTTCCCCTGTCCCCTTAACCCTCCTGTTCTCCAGGCTAAATATGCCTAGTTCCTTCAACAAATATTGATATGGCATGACCCATAGTCTCCTTCTTGTTTAGTATTTCAGACCATCTCTGGCTTGTTTTGTTTTTTTTGCTTGTTTGTGTGTGTGTGTTTTTTTTTTTTTTTCTGAAATGGAATACCCAGAACTGAATACAACAATCCAGGTGATGTTTGAATAGAGCAAATTAAGGGGTTGGGGCAGGTTAGGACCTCCTTCTTTCTGGTAACTATATCTCATTTTTTCCCCCTGAAGTACAGAGCTGACCAGGATACAATCAATTCCAGGGGTTTTCCATTTCCCCTAGAACCAAATATGAGTTCTTGTTGTCTTTTAAAACCCTTCATAACCTGTCTCCAAATTAGCTCTTTTATCCTCATTATACATTATATATCTTCTAGTACTCTACAACCAAATGTTACTCCTGTTTCTCACATATGATTCACCATTTCCCATTTGCACTTTTCTCTTTGTGCTGGTAATATCCCAAGATTGTAATGTATTTTCTTTTCACCTGTGCTTTATAGAATCCTCAAGTTTCTTCAAGATACAGATCAAAGGCCATCTTTTATAATAATCCTTTCCACCCAACTGTTATTTATCCTTCCTCCTGTCCTCATGTTTTCCTATCAGTTACTCTTCTGGATTTCATACTTTTCAGAGAACCATCATCCTGTGATGATCAATCCTTGTAACTCATAGCTCCTCAGACCATTTTCCATTCTGGCTGCAGGACTTCATCCTCTCCATCCTCCTCTCCCTGCCTGGTTATCTTCTCCTCTCCCTCCCTTTTTCAGCTGTTATCTTTTCCCCATTAGATTGTGAGCTCCCAGAGGGCAGGGGCTTTCTTATGTCTTTCCTTATACCTCTGGCACACAGTACCTGTCACATGATAAACAGTTAATGTTTACTGATTCTCCCTCTGACTTCCTAACTCTCCTATATTTAACTACATTATATTTATTTACATTTATTTAACATTTGTTCTGTATATATGTATATGTGTATATGTGTATTTTATGTTATTACTCCTTATAGAATGTAAGCTACCTGAGAGGAGGTATCTTTCCTCCCTCCCTCCCTCTTTCTGTCCCTTTCTTCTTTCTTTTCTTCCTTCTTTGTTTCCTTCTTTACTTCCTTCCTTCCTTCCTTTCTTCCTTCTCTCAGAGTTTAACAGTGTACTTAGCATATAATAAGCACTTAAAAGCTTGCAAATTATATTTGCTGATAAAGGCAAAGAAAGCCTCACTATTTTTGATAGCCATAGTAGTCTATTAAATCATAATGAACTTGCTATTCACTAAAAACTTATCTCAAAATTGAAGTGAATTGACTATGAATCCATCTATATGCTACACTTTTGCAATTAATTTCTTAAAATCAGATACAGATTTTAATATTTATAGTTATTAAATTATATCTTCTTGTACCCAGCCTGTTGCTTTAGCCTGTCAGGGCCTTTTTAGATCTTGACTCTATCATCCAATACTATAACTGTTCCTCCCAGAGGTATGCCATAATCACATTTGATGAGAATGCCATTTATGACTTTCTCCAAGACATTTACTAAAAATAATTGACAGCCCAGCACTGAAGACATATCACAGGAATAATTCACTAAAGATCACCTTCTATGTTGATAGTAATTCAGTAATGAATTTTTTTAAGTCAAGTTACTCAACCAATTCTGAAAATACCTGATTATAATAACATACACATCTCTCCGTCTTGCCTACATGGACAGTTTTAAAGAGACTTGGTCATATATTTTACTGAAGTCCAGAGGTACCTATGACATTTTCCAAAGCTACCAATCTGATAACTCTACTGAAAAAAATGAGTGTAATCTATCATGACCCATCCTTAGTAAAGCTTGTTGCTTGTCAGTGATACCACTTCCACCTCTACATTTTTCATCATCTATAACTTTCCTTATATATTCTATTTATTTTCCCAAAAATATTTGTCAAATTTACTGACCAAGAGTTTGAAGTCTCTATACACTTCCCATTCACTTTTCTTTTTGGAATATCAAAACAACAATGCTACTTCAATCTTCCTCACTTATGGTACCTCTAGAATTATGTCTGCTAATTCTTTTGCAGGCAGCATGAGAGGTAGAGAAGAGAGTATAGGACCTGTATTATGGAGGCCCTGAGTTTAGTTCCTGCCTCTTCCACTTACTAGTTGTGTGACTCTAATCAATCAATTAATTTTTCTTGGCCTCCATTTCCTTATTTCCAAAATGATGAGGTTAAACTCTGTGATATTCTAACTCTAAATCTGTATTCAGCTGAGCCCTGATATATAGATCTTTTGTAAATGGCCTTGTGATTTGGCCTCATTAAAGGTATCTAACTGTACTGTAAATATTTATTCATTTATTTTGAGGTTTTATTCTATTAACCATTCCTATTTTATCCTCTCCAGGGCAAACCTTTTCACTTTAGCAGAGATAACAGAAGTAAAGTTTTGAAAATAGAGGGAAATCATTCTCTAGTGAATTTCATATTGGCATTAAAATAGTGACTTAGACATAGTAGGGAATAGACTATAACAAAATCTTCATCTTTTCATGGAGATTTCTCCAGAGAGTTGAATCTGTCTGAATTACACTTTGTGCTTGAACAAAGTGAAAAAATTGAACCACATAATAGTTTACTATGGGAGTTAAAGTTACAGTCTTCACAAGAAGCCTAATACTATTCTCTACATACACCAGAACCATGAAATAGTGGCTGCAAAGCTTAGCTGTCACCATCACCACTGAGGCAAATAGGAGGAAAAGAAGGAACAATTATTGGACACATTCATGTAATAAATCAACATGTTTCAATGATTTCAGAAGATGGCTTAGCTATAACCATTACCAGTCTTCTCAAATGCATGCCTTAAGTTTTTAATTTTATTGTCTTGCCCTTGAGATGCTTGCAATTTAATATAGGAGAAAAGACAAATAGACACATAATCTATATCATTCTATCTTCCATGTTACTAGAGAGACAGTTGTGCAGATAATTCTGAATAGCAGCTAAAGTCAAATTCACTTGAATTTGGCTTTCATCAGGCTCAGGAGAATAATTGGCACACTGACTACACCAATATAAATGAAAATAACACTAAAAGTCAGCTGAGCTCAGATAAAATTTAATGACCAGGATTGTTTTTAAAGGATAAATGATAGAACAAAATTCTGGAGTTGGTAGTTCAGTGGGATTGTAGAGAGGATAAACTGCCAAATATTGACAGACTCTATTACTGTGTTAGCTTTGCTTAATTGTTTTTCTTTCTTTAGTAGAAACTTGGTGTGAATGTTTTGCAATGTTTATAGGGTAGATCAAGAAATGAACTGGTTGAAAACAATGGGCATTATTAAAATTTGAAGAGAAGATAAAAACATAGATATGTAGGACTGGCTTTAAAATCCATTTTGATATTTACATTTTACTATAATTTTATCTGATGTTCCATCTATTCTAATATTTAAAACAAAATACTGAAACTACACTGTTAAAAATGGACTGAAGGAAAACCAGAACATAAAATTGTGGACTATATTAGGAGTTAGTCAAAAGATAGTACAATTCAACAGATGATTATAAAGTGCACATAAAGCAAGGCACTGTGTTTGATGCCAGGTATACAAAACTGAAAATTTTTTTTTCAAGGCAATCAGGGTTAAGTGACTTGCCCAAAGTCACATAACTAGTGAGTATCTTGTGTCTGAGGCCAGATTTGAACTCAAGTCCTCCTGATTCCAGGGCCAGTGCCCTATCCACTGAGCTATCTAGCTGCCCCAAAGCTGAAAAATTTAACAGTTTATTCTGTCATGAAGTTTATAATCTACTCTATAGTACCTGATTGAGATACAGGGAGTAAGATTTGAGATGCATGCAAGTAGAAAACAAGGTTGCATCCATAGGACTCTAGGAACATTTGAGTAGGTAAAGAACCTTTTCAGCTAGGGGAATTGGCAAAAGCTTTGTGAAGAGGCAGCACCTAAGTTGAGGCTCAAAGGAAGAGAAGAATTTCAGTAGGCAGAGATGAAAAGGGTATGTATTTCAGAAATGGGGAATTGTTTATAACAGAATGTATCAAAGTATGAGTCAACGCAATGAGTTTGGTTAATAGTGTGAAAATTATTTTGATTCAAGAATTAGGGGCATGAAGACTACGGTAAATCACAGGGTCAAAGAATCACAGGTTGTGAGCTTGAAGTAACTTCAGAGATAATCTAATCCCATCCCCTTCTGTTACATTATATAGTCATGAACCCAGAACATAACTTATACATTCATGTTTATATCTATTACCTTTTTATATCTATTACCATTTGCTATGTTACTATTTCATTATTTTATTATTCAATTATTTTATTATTTTACTATCTTACTATTTTACCTACCTCAAAATCTTGTGATGATGGACTAGTGACAAAGCAGCAAGTGCAGATACACTGGGTGCTGTAGTCACAATCCTGCATACAGGAAGTCTAGACCATAGGATCATCTCTTCACTGGACTAAGCAGCAGTGAATATGGCAGCCCCTGAGTATCTCAGAAACCTTCTTAAAGACTACACTAATTATCTCCTAGCATGAGTAAACAACTAGAAAAGGTGCTTCACCTACCCCTGGCCTATTTACTATGGTAGGTGCAGATTCCACCCTGAAGCTGAAAAGAAAAACATGCACAAAAATTTTTTGTGGAGATGATTCTACTCACCATTGGTACATGAAATGTACATATGCTTATGGAAAACAAGAAATCCTGAAAGACAAACCCCTGTTGTGAGAGAAGTAAGCAGGAATTGCATTCCAAATACCAACCCTGAGTAAAACAAGGCAGGCAAATGAAGGCCAGCTTACCAAAGTCAGAGTTGGATAGACATTTTTTATGGAGTTGCCACAGTGATGGGGAGCCTGTGAAGCTGTCATAGGTTTTGCAGCCACATCTAATCTAGTAAACAAGTTTGTATGCCTCACAAAAAGAGTTAACAATAGTCTCATGACAATCTGATTGCCACTTTCAGGAAAGTGCCCTGCCACCACCATCAGTGGATATTCTTCACCATGATGAATCCTGATGAGATTACAAGAAACATTTATGAAGATCTGGAGATCCTCATCATCAATGTGCCAAAAGAGGACAAGCTTATAAATCTATACGACTTTAATGTTCAGAATAAGCATAGACTATCAGACACGGCATGGAGGCCTCGGGAGGTATGGGGTCAGCAACAGCTACAACAATGGTCATTTACTCTTGAAGACTTGTATGTCTCATGACCTTCTCATCACCAACACTGTCTTTCATTTACTTAAATGCAACAAAACTTCATGCATATACCCTTGCAGCAATGTTGGCATTTAATGGACTGTCATTTTAGGAGAAGAGATAAATAGGATGTGAGAGTTATAATTTAGCCAACAGTGCTAGACTGATCATAAACATCCTCTCCAAGCTAAAACCAGCATTTAACAAAAGCAGCAGCCCAGAAGACTCAAAGTCAACAGATTTGGAGGGAAATCTGAGCCAACACACTGATGGTAACAGTAGAATGGAAAAAGAGTGAGCAGCTTTCAGAGATTTTGTGTACAGCATCACATTTATTCATCTGGGCCACAACACTCACAAATATCAGGATTGGTTTGATGAAATTGAGGGGTAAATTCAGAAGCTACTAAATGAAAAAATGAGAACTCTATAGGGTCTACCAGCAAGATAGTGCATCCATCTCTAAGAAGGCAGTGTTTAACTTCATCAAAAATAAAATGTAAGCAAAACTTAGAAAGATGCATGATTTTTGGTTTAGTAAGAAGGAAGATTAAATTGAGTTTTATACTGTTAGTAACAATCCGAAGTGTTTTCATGGTGCCTTGAAGATTTTCTATGGACCAAAGACTGTATTTGCATCTTGTCTACTCAGTGCTGATGGAGCCACACTGATCAGTGATGAGGATATGATCCTGGAAAGATGGGATGGACACTTCCATAGTGTTCTCAAAAGACCACCATCAACCAATGCTGAAACCATTGATTGTTTAAGTCTTGTTGAAGTTAATCCTTCTGTAGCCAAACTTCCAACTGAAGAAGAGATTTTGAAAGCCTTTAGGATCCTTTCATGTGGCAAAACAGCTGATGCTGGTTCTATTCCAGCAGAGAGCTATAAGGCAGAAGGTCCATTGCCCATACAAAAGCTGAAATCTTCTGGTTAAATGGCGAGAGGAGGCTATCCCTCAGGAAATCAAAGATGCCTCTATTATTCATCTATATAAAGGACAAGGAAATTGATCATCCTGTGACAATCACAGGGTATCTTTCTCTTATGATTGCCAGCAAGATTTTTTGCAGAGTCCTCCTTAATCAGCTGAATCTTCACCTTAAAGGTGATCATCTACCTGAGTATCAATGTGGCTTCAGAAAGGGACAAGAAATGGTTGCTGTCTGACAACACCAGGAGGAATGTCAGAAGCAGAACAGTGGTCTGGTTGTAACATTTGTTGATCTAACCAAGGCATCTAATACTGTCCATTGTGAGGGCTTGTGGAAGATCATGATGAAATTTGGTTGCCTGAAGTTCATCAGCATTGTATGTCAGTTTCATGATGGCTCTTACTCTTTCCCAATCACCAATGGAGTGAAGCATTGTCTAGTTGTTCCCATGCTTTTTTACATGATGTTTTCAATGTTGTTGTCAGATACCTTCAATGAGGAGAAAAACAAGATTAAGGTCAGCTACCACACGTACAGAAAATTATTTAACTTGAAAAGCCTACAAGCCAAGACTAAAGTGAAAGGAGATTTGGTACATGACTTTTTGTTCACAGATAGTTGTGTACTCATTATGGCCTCTCAAGCTGAGATGCAAAGAGTATGGATTAATTATCTGTTGTTTGTGCTAATTTTGGCCTAACAGAGGTTCTCCACCATCTATCATCATATCATTCATATATGGAAGCATCAGTTATACCAAGTGGAGAAATTTTGAATGTTGTGGATAAGCTCACTCACCTTGGCAGTATACTTTCAAGGAACATCCACATAGATAATGAGGTTGACATGCAAATTGCCAGAGCTAGCTCAGTGTTTGGGAGTCTCCAAAGGAAAATGTAGGAGAGAAGAAGTATTAGACTGCCTACCAAGCTGAAGGTCTACAGAGCCATTGTGATGACCTTATTGTGGTATGCCTGTGAAACATGCAAAGTGTGCCTGTGCCATGCCAGAAAATTGAACTGTTTCCATTTGAATAGTCTTAGGAAGATTGTGTAATCACTTGGTGAGATAAGGTACTGAACACTGAGGTCTTTCTCAAGCTGAACTGCCAAGTATTTAAACTCTACTGCAGAGCGGACAACTCCAAAGGCCTGGCCATTATTGAAGTGCCAAAAGTGCATTTGCCTAAAAGACTATGTTTTGGAGAATTCACACAAAGCAGGTGCTCACTTGGTGGTCAGAAGAAGTGATACAAGGGTGTTCACAAAGTCTCTCTGAAGAAATTTTTTATTGATTGTGAAATGTGAGAGACACTAGCACAGGATCATCCAATATATTGTGCCTACGTCAAATAAGGTGCTGTGCTTTATAAGCAAAACAGAATTACAATAGCACAAAAGAAATGTGAGATGTGCAAATTTAGAGACATCTCCATCCGAAATGGTTATACAGACTATTTGTTCCTGACTTGTAGTACAGCCTTTGTAGTTTGTATTGGTATCATTAGCCACAAGTGGATACATTGTATATTGACCCCCAACAAGTTGATGTCATTTTGATCTTCTTCAAGACAAAGGACAAACAACAATGTTACCTTGCATGTCAATCAGTGATATTTGATTTTATCAATATGGGAACTCTTTCTGCCACCCCTTCTGTACTGTAGCAGAAAAAGATTGTCTTAGGAGAATTAAAAGCAGGTAAGTGTGTTTGAATGTTCTTACCCTGGACCACTGAGATAGTCAATGAAAGGGGCAGAATTTGAAACCAGGTCTTTACTCTAAATCTAAAATGCTATTCACTTTGGCTCACCATTATATTAGGACATATTCTGAAATTTTATCTATAGTCACATCAGTGTTTCCCTCAGTTTAAACCCTACCTTAGATAAAGAGAGGCTATAATTGTCTGATCATGCACACACATTCTCCTGGGTGCAATAAAAATGAATATGATAAATTCAGGTAATATTAGAAAGAAAAAAGATAGACAGGATTTGACAGCACTTCATATGTAGTGATGAAAGATAGGGAAGAGAATAGCATTTTTCCTAAACCTTGACACTTCAGAGACGGGATAACACAGATATTTTGTGCTTAAAACTACACTAAAGCTTCTCAGATGCACTGTATGCTGTTTGCTTGTTTGTTTAACTTTTATTTTTATTTATTTTAACACTCATTTTTTTTATTTTGATATCCAAGTTCTCACTGTTCCTTAACTCATCCCCCACCCATTGAGAAGACAAACAGAATGATATAATTATACATCTGAAATCATGCAAAACATATTTTCATATTAGCTATGTTGCAAAAACAAACAAAAGGCAAGAAAAAAGAATAAAATAAAAAAACATATTTCCATCTGCATTCAGAGTTCACTGGTTCTCTCTCTGGAGACAGAGAGAGAAATTTTCATCACGATCTTTTGGAATTGTCTGGAATCTCTGCCTTGATATGAACAGCTAAGTCTTCCAGTTGATCATTGTTGCAATATTTCTGCTACTGTGTACAATGTTCTCCCGGTTCTGCTCACTTCACTTTTCATCAGTTCGCATAAGAATTCTCAAGGTTTTTTTTTCTTTTTCTGAAGTCTTCCTACTCATTTTTTAAAGCACAATACTATCCCATCACAATCATGTACTGCAACTTCTTTAGCCATTTCTTAATTGATAAACATCGCTCAGTTTGCAATTCTTTGCTACCACAAAAAAGATCTTCTACAAATATTTTGTTAATTCCACACCCCACCTTTTTTTTCATCTCTTTGGGATGGGGACCTAACACTAGTAGTGATGTGTTAAAGTCAATGCATAGTTTTGCAGCCCTTTGGTTGTAGCTCCAAATTATTCTACAGAATGTTTGGAAAGTTCACAACTCCATCAACAATGTAATACTGTACCTATATGTCCACAGCCCTTTTAGCATTTAGCATTTTTCTTTTCTGTCATATTAGTCCATCTGATAGGTGTACCACTCAGAGGTGGTACCTCAAAGTTGTTTTAATTTGCATTTATCTAATAAATACTGATTTAGAGCATTTTTTCATATGGCTATTGATATGTTTGATGCCTTTTTCTGAAAACCTCTTGTTCATATCCATATGACTATGGCTCATATTTTTTTTAATATAGTTCAGTTTGCTAAATACTTGAGCAATGAGGCCTTTACCAGAGGAACTTCCTGTTAAAATGTTTCATAGGTTCCTTTCTTTTTAATTTTGGCTGGAAAAAGGTTTTAATTACATGTAATTACTTTTTTTGTTACTTCTCATGATCTTCTCTATCTCTTCTTTTATCATAAACTCTTCACTTATCCCTACATCTGACAAGTAAATTATTATTTGCTCCCATGCATTTTTGTCATATCATCCTTTATATTTAGAGCATGTACTCTATTTTGAACTTATATTGGTTTACTATGTGAGATGTTTATCTTTGCTTAGTTTCTACTACACTGCTTTTCAGTTTTTCCAACAATTTTTGTTAAATGGTGAGATATTGCCTCAAAAGCTTGGATCTGTAGGTTTGTTGTTTTTGTTGGTCTTGTTCTTGTTGAGGATGATAATCCCTTCTTCTTGAAGAGGACCAATGACATCACAACTGTGATGTCTTGACTTGTACATGAATTAAATTTGAATGAGGTAGAGCTACACAATGTTGCCAGCCTTACTCTCTTCTCCAGAGAGAAGAATCCAGTGGCAAATGTCAAAAATGACAAAAGTCAAGATGACTGCTGGTGAATGGGGCTTTTCAAAATTAAAATCTTTCCCAGGTCTCAGTTTGTCTGAGACCATGCCTATTCAATTGAGAATTGAGACAAAAGACTGACCAATTTACCAATGCAAACATATCAATCTCAGAGGGGAAAGATCCTCAGAGTTTCTGACTAGAACATAAAGCAAATGCTATTTACACTCATGCTAAGCTATTAAAAGCAAACCAAGGAGCCACAGAGGATTGGGCTTAGTCCATTATTGACCATTAAACGTAAAATAGAATTTAAAGCTCCATTTAAAACAATATGAGGAATTGAGCATAATTATTCAGGAGAAAAGATGGACATTCAATGAAATAGGGGACTTTCAGACTTTCCTAATGAAAAGACCCAAGTTGAACAGAAAATTTGAGCTTCAAATGCAAGACTCAAAAGTAGCATAAAAAGGTAAACAGGGAAAAAAACATATTATTCAATAAGGTTAAACTGGAAAGATGATACTTGTAACTCTTGAGAACTGTATTTTGTTTAGGACAGTTAAAAGGATTATACATAGACAGAGAGTATGGGTATAAAATGACTTTAATGTGATGGTATAAAAAAAATTAAGAGTTGAAAAAAAAGGATTGTACTGGGAGAAAAAGAAAGAAGGAGACAAAATAGAGTAAAATATATCACATGAAGACATACAAAAGACCAATTACAATAGAGAGAAGGAAGGGAGGAGGTAAACATTGTTGAACCTTATTCTCTTTGAACTTGGCTCAAACAAGGAATAAAATACACACTCAGCTTGGTATAGAAATTTATCTTACCCTAAATGGAAGTAGGAGTGGAGGGTGGTGATAAAAGGGAGGACAGATTGAAGGAGTTATTGGTCAGAAGCAAAACAACAGTGAGGAGGAATAGGGTGAAAGGAGAGAGAAAAGTATAAATGGGAAGGGGGTGGGAAATATGATGGAGGGAATTACACAATTAGTAAGCTTAACTGTGAATGTGAATGGGATGAACTCTCCCATAAAACAGAAGTGGATAACAGAATGAATTAAAAACCAGAATCTTACAACATGTTGCTTACAAGAAACACATTTGAAGCAGAGAGATACACACAGAGTAAAGGTAAAAGGCTGGAGCAGAATATATTATGCTTCAGTAGAAGTAAAAAAAAAAAAAAAGCACGGGCAGTAATCCTGATCTCAGATAAAGCAAAAACAAGAATAAATCTAATTAAAAGAGACAAGGAAGGAAATTACATCTTGCTAAAAGGTATCATAGATAATGAAGTAATAGCATCATTAACATATATGCACCAAGTGGTATAACATCAAAATTGTTAGATGAGAAATTAAGTGAGTTACAGGAAGAAATAGACAGCAAAACTATACTAGTGGGAGACTTAAACCTCCCTCTATTACAACTAGACAAATCTAGCCACAAAATAAACACGAAAGAAGTTAAGGAGGTAAATAAAATTTTAGAATAGTTAGATACACTACACCTCTGGAGAAAATTGTATGGGGATAGAAAGGAATATATCTTTTCTTAGTGGTACATAGAACATACACAAAAATTGACCTTGTCTTGGGAACCTCACAGTCAAACACAGAAAGGCAGAAATATTAAATGCATGCTTTTCAGATCATGATGCAATAAAAATTAAATGTAATATGGGGCCAAGGAAAGATAGATTAAAAATTAATCAGAAACTAAATAATATGATTCTAAAGAATAAATGGGCCAAACAACAAATCATAGAAACAATAAATAATTTCATCAAAGAGAATGACAATGAGACAACATACCAAAATCTATGGGATACAGCCAAAGAAAAGGTGGGATTTTTCTGCATTTCCCTGAGGCAGCACTGAAGCACATGGAGGTCTGGCCTCTAGGGGATGCCCATCCTCCCTGAGCTGCACTGAAGAGAATGACAATAATGAGATAACATACTAAAACTTATGGGATACAGCCAAAATAGTTCTTAGGATAAATTTTATATCTCTAAATGCTTACATGAATAAAATAGAGAAAGAAGAGATCAATGACTTAGACATGTAACTAAAAGAGCTAGAAAAAGAACAAATTAAAAATCCCCAATTAAATACCAAAATAGAAATTCTGAAAATCAAAGGAGAGCTTAATAAAACTGAAATTAAGAAAGTAATTGAACTAATAAATAAAACTTAGAGCTGGTTTTATGAAAAAAAAACAATAAAATAGATAAACCTTTGGTTAATTTGATCAAAAAAAAAAAAAGAAAGAAGAAAAATTTCTCATTATCAAAAAATTAAAACAGTGAATTCCCTCACCACCAACGAAGAGGGAATTCAAACAACAAATAGAAGCTATTTTGCCAAACTGTATGCCCATAAATCTGACAATCTAAATGAAATGGATGAATATTTACAAAAATGTAAATTTCCCAGATTAACAGAAGAGGAAATAAAATACCTAAATAGCCCCATTTCAGAAAAAAAAAAGAAATAGAACAAGCCATCAATGAACTCCATAAGAAAAAATGTCCAGGGTCAGATGGATTTACAAGTGAATTCTACCAAACTTTTGAAGAACAATTAATTCCAATACTATATAAACTGTATGGAAAAATAGGTGAAGAAGGAGTCCTACCAAATACATTTTATGACACAAATATTGTGCTGATACCTAAACCAGGAAGAGCAAAAACACAGAAAGAAAATTATAGGCCAATTTCTCTAATGAATTTTGATGCAAATTTTTAAAATAAAATATTAGCAAAGAGATTGCAGCAATTTATCACAAGGATAATTCACTATGACCAATGGGTTTTATACCAGGAATGCAGGGCTAGTTCATTATCAGGACAACTGTCAGTAAAATTGATCATATCAAAATCAAAAGTAACAGAAATCATATGATTATCTCAATAGATTCAAAAAGAGCTTTTGACAACACACAGTACGCATTCCTATTTAAAAAAAAAAACATTAGAACATGTGGAAAAATGGAGTTTTCCTTAAAATGATATCTAAAACCATCTGCAAGCATCATATGTAATGGGGATAAGTTACAAGCTTTCCCAATAAATTGCAAGTGAACCACAGATATCCATTATCGTCATTATTACTCAACATTTTACTAGATATGCTATCTTTAGCAATAATAAAAGAAAAAGACATGGCAGGAATTAGAATAGGCTATGAGGAAGCAAAACTATCACTCTTTGCAGATGATATGATGGTATACTTAGAGAATTGACTAAAAGAACTACTTGAAATAATTAACAACTTTAGCAAAGTTGCAGGATATAAAATAAGCCCACACAAATTATTAACATTTCTATATTTTACCAATAAACCTAGCAGCAAGAGGTAGAAGGAGAAAATCATTTAAAATAACTGTGGACAATAAAAAACGTGTTTTGGATTCTATGTGCCAAAACAAACCCAGGAACTATGTGTACACAATTACAAAACACATTTCACACAAATAAAGTCAGGTCTAAACAATTGGGAAAAATATCAATTGCTCATGGATAGGTTGAGCTAAGTTAATAAAAATAGCAATTCCACCTAAATTAATTTACTTATTCAGTGACACACCAATCAACTTACCAAAAATATTTTATAGAGCAAGAAAAAATAATGACAATATTCATCTGGAAAAACAAAAGGTCAAGAATATCAAGGGAATTAATGAAAATCATACAAAAGAAGGTGGCCTAGCTGTACCAGATCTAAAACTATGTTATGAAGTGGCAATCATCAAAACTATTTGGTATTGGCTAAGAAGTAAAGTGATGGATCAGTAGAATAGGTTATGTACCCAAGCCATAGTAGTCAATGACGATAGTAATCTATTGTTTGATAAACCCAAAGACTACAGCTTCTGGGATAAGAACTCACTATTAAACAAAAACTGCTGGGAAAACTATAATAGTATGGCAGAAACTAAAGATGGAGTAACATCTCACTGCGTACCAAGATAAGGTAAAAATGGGTATGTGATTTAGACATAAAGAGTGATATCATAGGCAAATTAGGAAAGCAAGGAATAGTTTACCTGTCTGATGTATGGAAAAGGGAAGAACATTATGAAATGAAAATAGATCATTTTGATTACATTGAATTAAAAAAATTTGCACAAACAAAACCAATGCAAACAATATTACAAGGAAAACAGAAAACTGGGAAACATATTTTTTTTACAGCCAATGTTTCAGATAAAGGCCACATTTCTCAAATATATAGAGAACTGATTCAAATTTATAAGAACGTAAGTCATTCTTCAGTTAATAAATGGTCAAAGGATATAAACAGGCAGTTTTCAGATGAAGGAATTAAAGCTATCTATTATCATATGAAAAAATGTTCTAAATACTATTGATTAGAGAAATGCAAATCAAAATGACTCTGAGGTACCACCTCACACCTATCAGATTGGCTAACATGAGAAAACAAGAAAATGATAAATGGTGGAGAAGTCATGGGAAAATTGGAACACGAATGTATTGTTGTTGGAGTTGTGAACTGATTCAATCATTCTGGAGAGCAATTTGGAACTATGACCAAAGGGCCATAAAATTATACATACCCTTTCACATAAAAATACCACTACAAGGTCTGTATCCCAAGGAAATCATAAAAAGGGAAAAGAACATACTTGTACAAAAATATTTATATCTTTTTGTGGTGGTCAAGAATTGAAAATTGAAGTGATGCTCATCAATTGGAGAATGGGTGAATAAGTTGTGGTATATGAATGTAATGGAACACTATAATGCTATACAAAATGATGAGGAGGTAGTCTCAGAAAAATCTAGAAAGATTTACATGAACTAATTCTGAGTAAAGTGAGCAGAACCAGGAGAACACTGTACATTGTAACAACAACATTGTGTGATGATGATCTATGATAATCTTAGCTCTTCCCAACAATTCCAAGACAATTCCAAAAGACTCCTGATGGAAACTGCTATCCACATCCAGAGAAATACTTACAGAGTCTGAATGAAGATTAAAGTATAATTTTTTTCTCCCCCTGCTTTTTTTTTCCATTTTCATTCTGATTCTTTTTTCACAACATGACCGAGATGGAAATATGTTTAACATGATTGTACATGTAAAACCTATATCAGATTGCTTGCTGTCTTGGGGATGGGGAGGAAAAGGAGGAAAGGAGAAAAATGTGTACCTCAAAATCTTAGAAAAGGTATGTTGAAAACTATTTAATTGGAGAAAATAAAATACTATTAAGTGGGGGGGGTGGAGAAAAGGCAGACATTCTTACCTGGCAACCGAAAAAAAATCAAACACAATGGACTTTTTTACAGCCTATTTTTGTTTTGCAATTCATTATTTCAAGAAATCAAAAATTTAAATTTTGTAGGGCAAAAGTAAATTGTCCCAGTTTTTTGTAAAATTAATAAAAACCTAAAAAATAGTATCAAACAATAGATTATTATGATAATTTACTACTGTATATTTGTACCTAATATATCCTACTGATCCACCAGTACCAAATTGTTTTGATTATTACTGCTTTGTTCAAATCAGGTACTGTTAGACTACCTTCCTTCACATTGTGTTCATTTTTTCTCTTGATATTTTTGAACTTTTTTCTTCCTGATGAATTTTTCCCCTGGTTCTATAAAGTAATTCTTTGATAGTTTAATTGGTATTACTCTGAATAAGTAAATTAATTTAAGCAGCATTGTCATTTTTTAAAATATTGGATTGAACTATCCATGAACAATGAATATTTCTTCAGCTCTTTAGATTTGTCTTTACTTGTGTGAAAAGTATTGCATAATTATGTTCATATAGTCCCTGGGTTTGTTTTGACATGAAGACTACCAAACATTTTATATTGTCTGCAATATTTTAAGTGGAATTTTTCTTTCAATCTCTTCCTGCTTGGTGTTTATTCTGAAGCTGCTGCTATTGCTATGTCCCAACAACTGGTGTTGTCATGTGGACTCTGGGCTAACCCCTACTCCAGTGTCATAGACCCTTCCTTCTGACCTAAGTTTTCTTAGGTTTGAAATATGTCTCACCCTTACCTTTTGCTGACTCTGACACTACAGATTTTATTTTGGCATATTATTTTATATTTGTTTGTAGGGGGATGTTAGGAGATCTTGTCTGAAATTCTTCCTCTACTCTGCTATTGCCTCATTCTTCACTCCACATTGTACTGTTCCAAAGTTTAATACAATGCCATTTTTAATTGGTATGTTTTCTTAGATATATCTTACTTTCCCCAAAGTATGCTTCCTGTCCTAGAAACATATCTTCTTAAAACAAACAAAAAAAATCCAACAAAACCAACAAAGACATTCAAAAAATTTTACATTATATTCATTGTTCCATATTCATGGATCCCCATTTCTATAAACAAGTGAAGGAGGTGTTTTCTCATATTTCTTCTTTGTGATCAAGCTTAGTCATAATTTCTTAGACTCTTCATATGATTCTGTGAGTCCTTCACTCATAGCATATAATAAGAGGTCAGGCTGTAATGAAGTAGCTTTCAGGCCTACTCCCCTTATGAAGCCACATCATCCCATGAATCCTGCTTGATTTTTGACTGTTTTAACTTGTTCTTTTTCCATTCTAGTTGAAAGGATTGAATTATCCAAACTTGGTAGTTTCAAAGGACAGGAAAGCAAGCCAAAATATCTAGAATTGTGTATTTAGCCTTGGGTTTACAGTCAGCACAGTTTCATTTTCTTAAGGAGCAAGAGAACAAAAATCAATAATCTTAGGTATCCAAGTCCAGTGAAAGCCCTGACCTGACATTCATGCCATATCTGGATATGAGCTTGAGGTAATCAGCATTTTACACAAACTGAACTAATTTCTAAGCCTAGGGAGATTATGTGCAGGACAGGTAGAGGGAAATGTTTGCATATTTGTTCTTGCTATACTTGGTATATAGCAAAACCACTTTTTAAAGGAAATAACAATAATAAAAACATCCGATTTTGATTGTTTCACTGTTCTTCCTATTTACATTGAAAAAATTATTTATAAAATTCTTGGCCACCAAAATCAATATTTTATTTTCTCTTTCTGTTTATAACCCTAAATCAAGCCTCATCTCACCAAAAATTAAACATAAGTATGAAATAAAATTGACTTAATTAAAACAGTAGTGATTTGATTCATGATCAAACAGAACAAATATAATTGTTAATAATTACTTGTCTATATTTAAATTAAAAACCATTCTTTGAGGATTTTGATTTGTTGAAGACCAAAAGCAACAATTGATATGTGGTGAGATGCTCAGATGTTCCAATAGCCTCAAAAGTCTGTGAAACTAGAGTGCAAGGGCCAATCAATTGGTTAAGCAAGGGAGAAAACCAGAAGATGATCATAATCAGTGAAACAATTGAAGATGTACTGGTGTTCATCATTAAATGTAGAAATTTTGATACTAGTGTTGGATTGTGAGCAAGTTTCCAGAGTTAAGAGTGGGGTGGATTGGGGGGGCAAGCTTTATAAAATAATTGGCCTGATTCAGTCAATGTTGAAAAATTATGATTGGTGAAATGCACTTCTGCTGGATTTTGAATATGGTCGTTGACACTGGAATAAATATGATGCATTCGGGATTGTACCTTAGTAGTAAATATCACCCTAGGACCAGAGATCGAATTATTCAAGAGCTCTTTAAATGTAACAGTCAAGAATTAATGTGAGCCAAGTTGCTAGAAATAACTGATACACCTGGCACTGTATTGGACGTATTTGTTAGGAAATATTGCAGAGATACTAGAGGTAGAATTTCTAAATGGCATATAAGCTGAAGCCAAGACCACCAAGTCACAACTACAGCTTTTTTTCCCCCCACCTGGGATAAGGACAATGACAGCAAATACTACTTTGTTAGGTTGTCAGATCTGAGAAAGTACTACCACAAAATTCCCTCTTGTTCACAGAACCATACTTGAAATTTAAGTGTAAAAACAGGAATCCTAATAAATAGTAGGTCTTTGCATGCAGTCAGTAGCCAAGCAGGTTTTACTTGCATTAATGTGTGAAGAAAAGAACTGCTGTGGCGTGTTGTGAAACTGCTGCTGCTGATGTTGCTGCCACTTTTGTAAAGTTGGGTAGTTATAGACAGGGCAGGAAGAAGAAATAGTTCAGGGATGCATAGATACATGATCAGAAAATATTAGTATACCTATAGACTATTGGGAAACAGTAGTACATAAGCCTTTGTGGAGTTCACCTATTAGTGAGGAGATGCCTTTCTTTTGGGCCATGGTGTCCAGAAGAGATGTGCTAAAATGTAAAATTACAAATAAGGTCTAACTTTGCAAATAGCAGCCGATCCCCCTAACTCAAGGGCATTTTTTTGCTTGTGTGTAGAATAGAAAGGCAGGCAGCAGATTGCACGATTTGAACAGAATTGAAATGGTGGCTGATAATACAGCTTAAAATACTCACCTTTAATATTTCTTTGAGTTGTGTACTTAAAGTTTTCACAAGAAACTTGAGAGAGAGAAAAAAAAACTGCTTTAGCAATAGCACCAAAAAAAAAACCCAAAACTTTTTTTACACAGGATTATAAGATTTTTTTTTTCATATCAGAGAGTTAAAGTTTTAAAAGAATGGTACAGAAAACATGTACATTCTATATGTCAAGGTTATAAAACCAACAAAGTTATTAAAAGAAACATTTTAATCAAATCTCAAACACAGGGCACTATATAAGAATGGTAGTCCTAGAGGTTAAATCTTAAAGATACAAAACCTGAAAGAAAGGGAAGATTGAAGGGGGGAAAAAAAGCAAAAAGAATGCTAAATGGCATGAAAAAGCAGGTATAAACATTCCACGTGGCTGTAAACAACCAAAAGAAAGAAACATTTGCCCTTTTAATAAATATTTAAGACCAGTCACATGCACATAAAAATGATTACTACATATGCTATAATATTTAAATGTTAAAATTGTAAATATGTGTACACACATACATATGTTTGTACGTAACAATAAAAATCAATAGTAGTTACTATGCATGCTACCATCTTTAAATATTAAAATTGTGAGTGTGTGTATATATGTATGTATGTATGTAAATATATACATATATACATATACATATTTATACACACAATATCACAAATCCTCTAAAATAATTTGGGCAGAGGGTAATTACTCTAGCTCCAACACCTTGAAAGGATGTTTCAATTTTCATTTTGTCTGTTTTTATGACAATTTATATTAACTTTAAAAGTTTGGTTAGAGTTATCATCATTAATGTTTCATCACTTCATTATTGTTGTTGTTCAGTTGTTTCAGTCATGTGTGACTCTTTGTGACCCCATTTGAGATTTTTTTTGGCCAAAGGTACCAGTGTGGTTTGATATTTTTTTTCCAGCTCGTTTTACAGCAGTGGAAACTTAGGGTTAAGTGACTTATCCAGCATCACATAGATAGTAATTGTCTGAAGTCAGATTTGAACTCAGGTCTTCCTGACTCCAGGCCTGGCACTCTATCCACTGTGCCACCTAGCTGCCCTATGCCCTATCACTTCATCATAAAATAATTTTATATATATAATCATATATGTATATATACATTTCACAAACTCATATTTATGTGCTTGCACACATGTGTGTATATTCACATATATGTAATTATAGATACATATGTAGATGTAGTGGATAAGGAGGAATACATAGGTATGTGTGAGTTACACAGAATTTCCATTTTGGGAAATTTTCAAAGTTGGCAAACCATTCCATATACATGACTTAAAGACCTTTATGAAATTCTGACATCTTTGCAAAAATGAAGAGTCATTAGCTCTGAGACTGTCAAATTTACTGGCAAAAGAAATTTATTCCAAAGATAACACCTGTATGAAGAGTAAAATGTTATCTACATTTATAGCTATCATTTCCTAGTCATACTTGTATGTAGTAGCCAATATTTATCCATAAAAATCTGTTTTTAATTACTTAAAATGAAATTCAGTGGAAAATTGAGTTTCAATGTACAGTGTGACATTTAGATTTAAATAAACTTATAAAGATTGAATATGTCCTATATATCAAGGAAAAATGATATTAAATTCATTACTTAGTCCACACAATATATCTTTTTTTGTTCTATATAAGGCATTGACTTATCCTAAAAACAAAACCAGACAAAAACCTAAGACCTACTTTTGAAATAACAGAATTATAAGATGTCAGTGTTGAAAAGATGGAAGAAATGCCTTCTAAAACTTGTGTGTTGTAATATATCCTTTTTCTGAAGGCTTCCAATGAAGAGAACTGGTTGTCTCTGAAAGTATTCCATTCCACTTTTTGACAAAACTAAATGTTAGAAAACTTTTTTATTCCCCCCCCATCTTTTTCCCCCTTCTCAAGTTACCCTGGCATTAATATTAAGTTGTCTTCTTTGTAGTGTAGAATTATCTATCTAAATTTTGAATAATTAAAATTGTGCCTGGAATAAAATTAGTTGAGTGTTTTGCAGGGAGGACATGGGAGGATAGACCCAGAGCCCTACAGAAGAATCCAATGGCAGGCATGAGGGTTGCAAATGGAAAGTCTTCAATAAACATTGTATTTTCAGTAGTTGTCCCTACCTAGACATTACAAGGGGCTGGGGTGGAAGAAATGATTTCATAAATTTTTGAAGCATCCTTATGCTTAAAGTCTGTTATATGATAAAGGGCTACTTCTAGTTCTGGGTTCTGAAGAAACCAGAAGACTAATCCTTCTTCCACATGCCATTCCTTTAAATGTTTGAAGATAGCTGCTAAATCTCTATTAAGACAATCTTTTCTCCAAGCCCAAAATTCCAGGTTCCTTCAAATGATACTTCTATACCAATCTATAGTCATGTTGCCTTCTTCTAGATGCAATTCAGGTTGTTGTGAATGTCTTTCTTAAAATGTGATTACCAGAAATGAAAATATCTAGAGATTTTGTCTGATTAGTCAGAGGACAGTAGAATTTCAAACTCCTCATTCTTAACAGTGTGCCTCCTTTAATGCAACCCAGAATAACATTTTAATTTGCATTGTCATATCACATTGTTAATTTATATTAAACTTGGAGTCTTCAAGATATTTTTTAATACAAACTTGTTATCTATTCCATCCTGTACTTGTGAAATTGATATTTTTAACCTACTTGTTGATTTTTTAAAATATTTATCTCCATTAATTCTCTCATTACTTTTGGTTAATTGTTCCTCAATTTGAATTTTTTTTGATACTTATTCTTTATTCATCCTGTCACCCACTAGTTTCATGTTATTTACAAGCATGCCTTTTTCTAATAAATAACAATTTCTTCTAATATTTGCAGAATAAATTTTTATTGTCTAATTATAATGATGAGCAAATGATATTTTGTTTTAAGTTGGGGAGATAGAATTATGTTTATTAATTGTGAACATGATAGAAGCCTGTCATTGACAGGCATATGGTATGTGCATGTTCCAGAGGGGAAAAATGTGCAAAAAAAAGTTTCACTGAGTATCTGAGGCATCATAAACTGTTTGCATCACCCCTCCAGTATAACACATACAGTTTTAATTTTTAGAGACATCTCATTGTTTTCTATTTAGCATGAATATGACCAGAACAATTGGTGGTATAAACACAATATGGAAAAAATATTGTTAATTAAAGTCTTCACATAATACAGTGTCTTTTGCCCAATTAATTATGTCTTTGATTTCTGCTTCTTAAAATGAAACATGAAAATCTAACAAGTATGTAGGAAGAAAAGGAAGTCTTTGAGGCTCTTATGGACTTCTCTGTATAGTTACATGAAAGAATTTGTACCTCTCTCTTCATCTCTATCTACTTAAATATTTCATATAATTATAGTCACAACTCAATTTCCATTCCATCTATGATAATTTCTTTGACATTTCTACTAACAAATATATTTACCTTCTCTGAGCTCATAGGAGACTATATATTAGTACATGGCCATACTGGGCTTTTCTGTATTATCTTTTGTTTTTCTTTCATATATATTTTCTAAATTAATTTATTTTTAGTTTTCAACATTCACTTCTATAAGATTTTGAGTTGTAAATTTTCTCCCCTTCTCTCCCCTCCCCCTTTCCCCAAGATGATGATACAGGCTATACATATACATTCATATTAAACATATTTTCACATTAGTCATGTTGTAAAGAAGAATTAGAGTCAATGAGAAAAACTATGAGAAAGAAGAAATGAAAAAAAAAGAGAGAGAGCACAAATAGTATTCTTTGATATGCATTCAGACTCCATAATTTTTTTTCTGGATGTGGATAGCAATTTTCATCATGAGTCTTTAGTAGTTGTCTTAGATCCTTGCATTGCTGAGAAGAGCTAAGTTTATCAAAGTCAGCCATCACGCAGTGTGTCTGTTACTATGTACAATGTTCTCCTGGTTCTACTCAGTTCACTTAGCATCAGTCCAAACAAGTCTTTCCAGGTTTTTCTGAAGTCCATTTGCTCATTATTTGTTATGGAAAATAGTATTCCAGTACATCCATATACCACAACTTCTTCAGCCATTCCCCAATTGATGGGCATCCCCTCAACTTCCAATTCTTGGCCACTAAAAAAAGAGCTGCTATAAATATTTTTGTATATGTGGGTCCTTTTCCCATTTTTGTGATTTCTTAGGTATTCAGACCTAGTAGTGGTATTACTAGGTCAAAGGATATGTACAATTTTCTAGCCCTTTGGGCATGGCCCCAAATCACTCTCCAGAATGGTTGAATCAGTTCACAATTCAAACAATGCATTAGTGTTTCAATTTTCCCACATTTCCTCCAACATTTATCATTTTCCTGTTTTGTCATGTTAGCCAATATGATAGGTGTGATGTAGTACCTCAGAATTGTTTTAATTTGCACTTCTCTAATCAATAGGGATTTAGAGCATTTTTTCATATGACTATTGGTAGCTTTAATTTCTTCATCTGAAAACTGCCTGTTCACATCCTTTGACCATTAATCGATTGGGGAATGACTTGCATTCTTATAAGTTTGACTCAGTTCTTCACATATTTTAGAAATGAGGCCTTTGGTAGAGACACTGGTTGTAAAAATTGTTTCCAAGCTTTCTATTTCCCTTCTAATCTTGGTTGCATTGGTTTTGTTTGTGAAAAAAAAAAAACTTTTCAATTTAATGTAATCAAAATTATCCATTTTTCATCTCTTGTTTGCTCTTGTATGGTCATAAATTCTTCCATTCTCCATAAATCTGACAGGTAAACTATTCTTTGGTTTCCTAATTTGCTTATAGTGTCGACCTTTATATCTAAATCATTTGCCTACTTTGACCTTATCTTGGTACACAGTGTAAGGTGTTGGTCTATGCTTAGTTTATGCCATACTATTTTCCAGTTTTCCCACTAGTTTTTGTTAGATAATGAGTTCTTATCCCAGTCTTTGGGCTTATCAAACAGTAAATTACTATAGTCATTGACTACTGTGTCTTGTTTACCTAACCTATTCCACTGATCCACCACTCTGTTTCTTAGCAAGTACCAAGTAGTTTTGATTATTGCTGCTTTATAATACAATTGAAGCTCTGGTACATCTAGGTCACCTTCCCTTGCATTTCTTTTCAATAATTCTCTTGATATTCTGGACCTTTTAGTCTTCCAGATGAATTTCGTTATTTTTTCTAGCTCTATACAATATTTTCTTGGTAGTTTGGTGCAGCACTGAATAAGTAAATTAATTTAGGTGGAATTGTCATTTTTATTATATTAGCTCAGCTTTCCTATAAGTAACTTATATTTTTCCAGTTCTTTAGATCTGGCTTTACTTGTTTGAAAAGTGTTTTATAATTGTGTTCATATAGTTCCTCTGTTTGACTTGGCAGGCAGACTCCCAAATATTTTATATTGTCTACAGTAACTTTAAATGGAATTTTTCTTTCTATCTCTTGCTTTTGAGCTTGTATTATCTTTTTTTTATGCATTTAAATCTCTCCTGCATTATAAGTTACTTAAGGTCAGTGACTTTGTCTAGTTTTTCTTTTTACATTATATGCCCCCATTGTATTTAGGATACATGCTAACTAAGCACAATGTGGATTACCAGGAAGGTTTCTCATCTAAAGCAGAGGAGACCATGTTATGGAGCAATTAAAAGTGAAGGTTACAGCAAGGAGTGTTCAGAAGTTGCTCTTGTAGTATGGTGCTTTCTAAGGCATTTCAGTTGGTTATGTCAAGGTTATTCAAAAAGATTTTGGTCACAAAGTCACATGAGTTGGAATTTGGGCATGAAGGAGGTTGATGCCCACATTTTCTCTGTTACAAGGATTAGCCTGTCATAACAACAGATGAGAGTATGGCTTATGATCATATAATGTAGATTGTTTTTATTTTCTTTTTTTTTGGGACAGGGGCATTGTTATCCTTTAACAAACTGTAATTAACTAGTTTTTATTATATTGTGAAAGCCAGGTTGAAAGATAGGAAAACAGTATAGATAATACACAGAACATCATATCAGGAATCCAGGGTTTAAAATCCTATCTAAGACACTTACTAGCTATGCAACTTTGGGCAAGTCACTTAATCTTTCATAGCCTCAGTTTTCTCCTCTTTAAAGTGAGGGTAAAAATATACAATACTTGTAGTATGAGCTCTTTTCCAATATTACAGTGTAATATAATTGTGATTCATTGTACTAGACAGCAGGAAAAATAGTAATATGAGAAATGAAATAATATTCAGAAAAATATTTTACAAGCAAATTTCATGCTATAAATCAGATGTTGTTATTACCTTGTCCTACTCTATCAGTGATTTGCATTGGTTACTTCAGTCCAGTTCAGATGTATAAATGTGGCTTTTAAAACTCCATCTTCCCTTTAGTTAGCATGCACTCTGACTATTTCAGAGTAGAGAAAACACAAGAGAATGTAGGATTCCATTATGGTTGAAGGTCATTATTCTCATTGAGCTGTATTTAATATTTTAGCATAATTACACAAGATTAATGCAAGGTGTTTCAGCAGTAAAGCAGTTAAAAGCCTGTCTTTATGGTCACTTGAAGTCAGAGTTTAGTGATCAATTGGTCAGTTCTTGATTTCCAGCTGTTTAACATTTTAAAAGTATGTCATTTCCCAGAAGTCTTTGACTACTATTCTAGGTCCTTGAATATAAATGGACAACTGAAATTAACCAAAAGCAATATTTTATTAGCTTTTTTCCTGATTTGGAATCATGTTTTCTACACTTTAGACACATTATGTCAAAAAATAGTCCAATGAAAAATCTAACATCTACCAAGGACCTGCTGTTGCCACTGGTGGAGATGTGAAAAAGAAAGACATAGAGGGATAGAAAGAGATGATTAGAGAGAGGTAGAGAGCCTCACAGACACAGAGAGAAAAAAACAGGGACAAAGACAGCAAAGAAGAATGGACAGAGCTAAAGGGAGAAAGAGGCAGAGACAATTTTAAAAAAGCAGAGAAACTGGTACAATAAAGAGAGGAAACTGAGAAAATTGGATAGATACTGATTGAAAAAATAGAAAACAAAAGAATGGGTAATTAATGAGGTATTTTAAATTTCTAAGTTGGAATTTTGCATTGTTGTTTTTTATTTAAAAAAAACTTTCCAAAATAACATAAACAACATAAGAAAAGGGATTTTTCAAAATCTTTAAGTAGCAATTTATGTAGGACTTCAAAGAAACACTGAGAAAAATGCTATTTGAATCTCCTCAGTATTTGATGTACTATAGTAACAATGTTATGTATAATGTGAAGCCTAAAAGTATGAGACAATATATGATATTAAGGAGTCAGTAAAGTCATTCCAAGTGAAAGTCACAGATATGCTAGTCTGTTTATATTTAAATATGTATGAAAGGTAGGTCTTCCTTTTTTAGGGAATACTGGCAGGTATACTACTTCCAGACAATGTTTGATTGCACAGTTTTTCACATGCTAATGAGGAAAAAAAGATTAGAAAATCAAATTAGTTGTAAGATAGTAAAACAATGAATCTTAGCTGATCACTGTAGCATAATAATTGTATTGGTCAAAGCTGTTGACTGAGTTATCTTTTATAAGCACAAAATAAAGATGAGAATAACAAATCTGGAGGAGCGAAAGACTGTATATTGTATGTAAGGAAGTTGATCAGTCTTGGTAAATACACTTTGGGAAACAAAGAAACCCTCATCCTTGTACATTTCAGACTGTTACTAAAGATATACAAACACTGCCATAGTCTCCCTCTTTATGCATGGTTTTTATTCACAAAGGTAGAATGATTACATAAAATGAGACAGCTGAAATTTACAAATGTCAAGATTGAACTCTTAAAAACTAATTAATAGTCAAAGATTATGCCACACATCAATTAATTTATAATTTCCTACAAAGTTTAAATTATTTCTGAGAAGACCTTCCATCATCAGGGCTTAACATGAATTTTTGTCTACTTTCTGTGGTTCTGGAATAATTTTAGGGTTTTTAACTCATTTATATTGAACAAGTTAATACTTTAAATATACCACATATACTCACAAGGCCATTGATAGTTCTATAAACTTTTAACACCACTTTGTCAGACAACCAAAGCACAAGGCTATGAAAGTAGATTTTAAAATATATTTTTATGAATATTAAAACATTGTCATTAATGAATTTTTATACATTTCATTTTGTAATACAGATTACACAATTCAAACTTTTTCATTATTCTCTTCAATTTGTACTTTCAAATACAGTATTTCCATTCTTTGGAACTCAAGGACCATCCTTTTGTCAATCCTGCTCCGTTCCCAACCTACTCATTCTTCAGCTATATAGAATTTGCACAATTTGTACTTACTTCAGTACAGACTTCTAAATATCTATAGGTTGTATTTATTGTACCAATTGTAAAATTGGTTGTACATAGTTGTTTATACAAAGAGCATTTTTGTCCTTCCTCACTTATTAGATTTAAGATTTTAAAAGCGTGCACATACACATATTACTTTTAAAGGTTAAATATGTTCTTTTAGTGAGCTTACAATCTAATAAAGGAGAGAAAAAGAGTTAAACACACAGGTGTGGATATGGGTGTCTGTGAGTATGTACATCCTAGAAAATATCAGTAACTACTCATCCAAGTATATACATTCTGATCTGTGTTCAATTTTCTGCAAGAATAATCTAAAAAATATATTGAGGGTATCCTTTGTGGGGATATTTTCATGGATGCTTTCACATGCAGTATTTCACAGTAAAACACAATTTGCCATCACACAGTTGACTAAAAGGTGTAGAAAATACAATATCTCACTATGCTTATTATTTCTTGCCCCCCCCAAAAAAAATAGAGACAGCTAGATGGTTCAATGGATAGAACACTGACCCTGGAGTCAGGAAGACCTGAATTCAAATCAAGCCTGAAAGACTCTAGTTGTATGACTCTGGGAGAGTCACTTAACCCTGTTTGTCTCAGTTTCCTTGTCTGTAATATAAGCTGGAGAAGGGAATGCCAAACTACTCCAGTATCTTTGCCAAGAAAAACACAGATGGGGTCATAAAGAGTCAGACATAACTGAAAAATGACTGAACACCTACCAAAATATTAAAACACTTGTTTTAGCAAAGCAAAATGCTGATTTAAGGCCTCTCCCCCAACCACATCTCCCATGTTAATAGAAAAATTATATGCAAGTAAAAGTAAAAGTAGAAGTAGAAGTAAAAGAAGAGCAAAAAACATTGTTCTATAACCCTCTGTTTATTAATATCAAGAGAGGCAAAAAACAAGAAAACATGCTCTCTCATGGTGACCTCCCCTAACCCCCCAACATGGGGGAGATTGAGCCCAGAGAGATTAACTAAGATAGTTGCTCTTATCTCAGAATATTTAAGATGTTCATATTCGCTCAAGAGATTTTTGGCCTAGCTGTTCACACAGAAGAAAAGGAGTAACTACTGCTAGAGAAGAAAAATAAAAGGAGAGGAAACCAAAAGGATGAAGAATTTTTATTCCCCAGATTATAATATTAAGTTATAGACCTCATCAACAGGAGTGGATAGACAGAAACATAGAGATATTACCCATGACCAAGGGACCTAAACCCCTCCACCAAAAAAAAATGTCTGAATATGGATTCCAAAGGACTTGGTTCAATTATCAGAAAGTCTAACCACACAAAAAAATGAGTGAATCAGGCTTTTTCCTGCCTGTCAGTATCATGCCACTACCTCAAATTTCTGGCAAAAATATCCTAAACAAAGCATAGGTATGCCTCATGTCTAGGGTCCTCCATAAAAGGGATTAACAGGGCTCCTTCTTTATATGTATATATATATATACATACATACATACATATATTAAGTGTAAGGCTAGCATTTTTTCTCTAGCACTTATGAAACACATTAACAAATACTTAAACTATGAAAACAATAGCTCATCACACCTGTCATTCTCTCCTGAAAGTCATTATGGGGTTTCCAAATTGATATTTTAGGTGAAGGTAAGAGAGGAAAAAGTAAGATATCTATTTGGAAACCCCATATTGACTTTCACATGACAGATATGATGAGCTATTGTTTTCACAGTTTAAGCATTTGTTAATGTGTATGTTTATAAGTGGTAGAGAAAAATGATTGTCTTATACTTGACAAATATATGTCACTTTCATATATAATATTCAAGTGCCTTAGATTCTAGTGTCCTTGCCTACCTGGTTAACCTCCTTATAACATGGTCCAGCTTAAAAATGATCTTCTAAAATATTACACTAGAGAAAATGGTACAGAAATGGTGAAAAAATAAAATAGAGCAGGATCATTGCTCCTAATCACACTCTGATCCACACACACATACAATGCAATATTTATTCATATATTGATTCATAATGAGTTTCAAGTCCACTGAAACCCCTTGGTCTTTTCACATGGACATTTTTCTCCTTTTTTTTCTTCCTTCTTGTACTCTTGCTGTTGAGTTTTGGGAACCAAGTATAGGATTTCACATTTATTCATATGAGATTTCACTTTGCTAGATGAAGTCAACTGTTTTATGCTGTAGAGACATAGAGACATAATTAAGGATTCTGACTTTGACATCTCATACCTCAACTACTCTTTCCAACTCTATTAAGTACAAAAAATTAGATCATGCAACATTTGTAAAGGAGTCACAGTACTTTTTGCTTCCCATTTCTGCATACAGACTTTCCCCACCAACACTGCTCAACAATTTCTTTTACTTTTGGTTAATTAAATCCAAATTTACCATCAGATACAGATCCTGCTAGCTCATTTAATGAGCCCTGAGACATTAGTAGTTTTCCTTTCTACCCCAATTCCTTACTTCATACTAGGGGGCAGATACATGTTGATACTCCATCAAATATCATAATTTCCTGTACTTCAGAAATCTAAGTTCCCATAATATCATCTTCAATTACACCTCAGCTACATACAAACTGTCTTACCCTTGATATTTCTGTATGAGGTGGGGAATGGGGCCATTGAATCAGTTGATCAGTGACTCCACCTCAATTAAAATAAATGACAAGAGGGTTCAATCTTATATCTGGACCAGATGAAAATGTGTCTTAATTGAATCATATCACAGACATTTCACGGCAGTGTGACATCAAGTCAGTTTCAACTGGTGGAGGAAACTTGGTCATACTCTATGTATCATCTGTAAAATAAGGAGCCATTTTTGTTCCCAGTGATTCCATTATCTCAGAGATTAACATGAAAGCCTTCTAGTTTAGTTTCTGAGAAGTGACTTGAGAAGAAGAAAGAGAGTGCTTGGCTCTAGCTTTATCTTCCTTCCCTCTTACTTTTGGGAGGAGGACCTTTCAAGTTTTGGAGTGTCGTTAGGATTTTGAATATTCCACTTTCTCTTTGGTATTATCTCATCATCCCCAGATCAATCAATGGCAGTGTTATTATAAAGAGACAAGAAGAGGAAATGAGGTTCAAGACTTTAAAAAGAATCCAACAGAAAAGCCATGCTATACCAATGGGGAACTCCATGCATACTTCATCAAAGAGAATAAACGGATTTGTAGAAAAACAGTTTGCATAAATTTTGAGGTGGCCCTTTTGCCACTTGTTCTAAGTCAAATTTAATTCCCTCTGGACTCTATTTCTTTCTGGGAGAGTGTAATTTTAATGCTTTATTGGAAGGGGTGGGAATTTGTAACATCTTTAAAATTGAAGCATGATTTTATAGCTTGCTTCTTTTTTGGTAATATGGAAATATTTTTGCATAATTTCACTTGCAAAATTGATATCATATTGCTTGGTTTTTTTTAGTGGGTGTGGGAAAATGGGAGGGAGGGAAAGAATCTAGACCTCAAATTTTTAAGACTCTAATAAAATTCTATAAATGTCTTCTAAGTGATAAATATGCTCAATTAAACTCATATGTTTATAAAGTGATACCAGTATTTCACAGTACCTATCTGTGTGAAAAGACTTTTTCAATGATGAAATATGTAAAATCTCATTACAGATCAGAATTAACAGATGAATATTTGCAATCAAATTTTATGGTAAGGGACACTAACTTCCTCTCAATGAAATGTTATCCTCCCAAAAACAATTCCATTCTTCTTATTAGCATACCTCCATTACTAAAAAATGTACTAAATTATTGTTATATTTCAATTTTATCATAAAAATTGTGAAAATGTATCTTTCTCTTATTAATCAAAAGAAAAACTATTTAGACATCAAGTTATCCAAAATCATTCACAATATGTATCACACCATTCTTTTCACTCATGAAGCCTTTTTGAATGATCCCTCCTTACTCACCTGATTCCATTTAGCTTTTATAAACTTTCTCTCACTAGTGGTTCATTTAGGTTAGAATAAAGCCTGTATCTTTCTACTTTAAAAAATAGTGAAAATTAAACTGTTTTACTCTATTCTTAAGTAGAACTGTCTGTGAGATGAGAAAAATTTGGATTCTTCTACTAACATTAACAACAACCAAAATGAAACATCAATATGGCAAAGCAAAAAAATGATGAACTTTTATTAGTTATAAAATACTGGTGATACTAAAAAGAATCTTAATGATCAGAGTTCCAAAGGAGGAATGTTATTTGGCTACTTATATAAATCAAAATATTTCAAATGACCCCATTTTTCTAGAACTCTAAGCTATTGAATAAATATGCTTTAGAAATGAATAACTATTTTCCTGAAGTTCAGTAGATCTGAAGCTCATGGAAAGTTGATTTAAAGCTATAGGGAAAACAAGAGCAGAAAAAGCAATGGAAGATTATCACAAATGTGAACTGTATAAACTGGAAATGCTAATTCTGACCGAGAATGGCATTGAGTGAATTCTACTTCATACGACATACATGTGAATATGCATATATGCCTATATATGCAGGTATATTACATTGCATACATAAATATATACATATATACATGCATAATACACATGTGGGTACCAGAGTTGATTGGAGAGGATCATTTCTATTTGAATTGCAACTAATATCTAAGGTTAACCAAATAGAACTAAAACAATATAATCAGTCAACCCCAAATCCTTTTGAATGCACTTACTATATGTCAAACACTGTCCTAGCACCTGCTATACAAAGCCAGAATTAAGCAATATTTTCTCTCAAGGAACCTAACTTCTATCAAAGGAGACACTATGAACATCTATACATCTATATGAAATATATACAAAATTGGCACAGCATTTTTAGGTGAAGGCACTAGAAATTGAGAGAAGTAAGGAAAAGCTTCATACATTAGACTGTACATGAATGATGCTTTGAATGAAATTAGGGAATCTAAGAGATGAAAGAAGGAAGGAAGTGATTCCTAAATATAGGTGACATTCAGGGCAAAGTCATGGCAACTATAGGGGCAATATTATCCATGAAGTACAAGTAGGCCAATTAAATTGGAATACTGAGTGTGTGAAAGATAATAATAATGATGAGAATAAATATAACAAGGCTGGAAAGCAAGACTGGAGCCAGTTATACAACTTACAACAACAACAGACATTTATATAGTGTTTTGAACTTTGTAGTGTTTAACATATCTTATTCAATCTTCATAGCCACTGTATGAAGTATATACTGTATTTATTATTATTCTCACTTCATAGATGATCAAATGTCTTCTTGGAACATGTAAATATTATAGACTATAAGATAATATAAATCATCTTATTGTTTTATTTTTCTATTTCCATGAAATAAGCTCTTATTTTTAGTCAAGGAAACTGAGGACCCAAAGGGTTAAATGGAACCTGTACTAGAGTGTAAGGCTTCTGACTTGTACATCACTTGTCTTTCTATTATCTGATTTAACTATGGTCCTTTTAAAAAGAAGTAAGAAAAGAAAAAAAACTCACAAAAAGAAGTAAATTGATAAATTCACAAGAGGCAGTAGAGAGCTGGCCTTGATGATGAGACACCTACTTTAAAGTCCCATTTCAGACACATATTGGTTGTGTGACCCATAAAAAGACACTTAATGTCTTCAGTGCTCTAGGCAATTTGGTATGACTTTAAGTTTCAGAAAATGTGCCAATCTACATTGCTAAAGTGAGTTCACTAACCTGGGAGTTCCCCAAAATAATGAAATCATGGGTCCAGTCCATATCCCCCCAAATTAATGACATTTGCATATTTAAAAAATCAGTTAAGCAGAACCATATAAAGAAAAATATAAAGTAACAAATAAAGCACATCTATAAACTCTAACATGGATAAGGTAAGCCACTTCTATAAGTAGGGAGAAAAGCCAATGCATTCCTACATTGATAGAAGGACAAGATCATAGCTTCTCATATATCCTATGAATATATGATTTATTACATTCATTCAAGTATGTTTCTATATGAAACATTATTCATATGTTTATTCAATTCATATCATTTTGTCATAGATTATGTCTCTCAAACATATTAAAACCTTGTGGCTATTCTCTTGAAAATGTTTTTAAGCTCATTTATCTTTCTAATTTCTTTCACTTAACTTATTTTTTTTTCAAGATTTTCAATTGTAATCACTGGCAGTATCCCCATTTGTGTATATGGAAGGATAATGAACGATAGAAATGTTTCTCTGTCAAAGATCAAAGTCTAGTGGAGAGGGGATGAAAAGAAGGGAGTAAGTAGCATTCTCATTATTATTGAAATGATTTCAGTTATCAAATATAAAAGTTATAATCTTATATTTCCAAGCATATTTATCAGATAAGACATTCTCATGGGATAAGCTCTGAGGTCTAGACTTGATCTTCTGATTCATATTAGTACATGTGAAAAAGCTCTAGTTTTCTCTGGCATACTAAGAGATTCCATAATGTATTAGCACTGAATGAAAAAAAAAAGTCTTAGTTGAGTGGTACAAATTTGTGTTCACCAAGAGAGAAAGGGCATCTTTGCTTATGTTATGTTTATTAATAAAATAGGAAATATGTCATGTTCTATTTAAAATTTCTATTAAAAATCATTTAATTTTTGTTATTTTATTATTCAGTAGGCTGGCAGATAGTGATATTGAATAATATCAAAGAATGTAAGCAAGAAGACATCTGTGAAATCTTTAAAATAGAAGTTAAAAATATGATGTCACAGAATTCTTTAAGGTTAACATTTTTACATTTTGTAAGACTTAAGAACACCTTGCTTTTCTAATTTTCTTTCAAAAAAGTATTTATGGCTATAATAGGAATAAAACTTTGACCTCATTTTTTTCCCTTATAGTTAAAGTGTTTCATTAATTCTTTAAATATTATATCACTGTCACCCTCTCAGCTTCTCAAAAGCAACCTGGCATTTCCATATTCTACAATCACATCTACTCTCTACCTCGAGTGATAAGTGAAGTGTTTCATCTTCAATCAAGGTTAGTTATTGCAATGATCTATATTCTGATTCTCTCCTGGATCACAGTCCTGCCATGTGGAGAGGCTACCAAAGCTCAATGAAACTATGAGCTATGTCAAGCTTTTACTCAAGACAGACAAGTCATGGTGGAAAGTTAAGAAAAATGGTCATCCACTGGAGAAGCAAATGGCAAACCATTTCAATATCTTAGTCAAGAAAATCCCATGGACAATATTAAAACGATAAAACTTCTGATGCTGGAAGATGAACCCCTTAGGTTGGAATATGTCCAACATGTTACTGGAGAAGAGTGGAGGACAACTACAAGTAGTTCCAGTACTAAAGAAGCAGTTGGGCAAAAGCCAAAAGGAATCCCAGCTGTAGAAGTGTCTGGTGACAAAAGGAAAGTTCAGTGCTTGTTGCTGTTCACTTATTCAGTCATATCTGACTCTGTGACCACATGGACCATGGCCCATCAGGCTCTTCTGTCCTCCACTGACTCTCAAAGTCTCTCCAAGTTCACATTTGTTATTCTCATGACACAATCTATCCAGTTTATCCTCTGTTGTCCCCCTTTCCTTTTGCCTTCAATCTTTCAAAACATCAAGTCTTTTCCAGTGAGTCTTATCTTGTCATTATGTGGCCAAAATGTTTAAGCTTCACTTCAGTGAATAGTCTGAATTAAATGTATTTTGAAAATTTTCAAAAGTATTGACTGATTTGATCTCTTTGTTGTCCAAGAGACTTTCAAAAGGTTTCTCCAGTACCATAATTCAAAAGTGTTAATTCTGTGGTGTTCAGATTTCTTTTTAGTACAATTATCCCAGCCATACATTGCTACTGGAAAAACCATAGCTTTGAATATATGGTTCTTTGTTGGCAAGGTGATGTCTCTGCTTTTTAGTATTCCATCCAGATTTTCCACAGTTTTCCTTTCAAGGAGCAAACATCTTTTAATTTTATGGCTATAGTTGCCCTCTGCAACAATCATTTAGCCCAAAAATATAAAATTTGACACTGCTTACATTTCTTTTCCTTCCATTTGCCAGGAACTGATGGAATCAATTGCCAAGATTTTAATTTTTTAGATGTTAAGCTTCAAACCAGCTTTTACATTCTCCTTTTTAACTGGCATCAAGAGGCTTCTTAATTCTCCTTCACTTTCTGCCATCAGAGTGGTATCATCTGCATATCTGAGATCATTAGGATATTTCTCCCAGCAACCTTGATTCCAACTTTTGATTAGTCCAACCTAGAATTTCTCATGATATACACTGCTTATGAGTTAAATAAATAAAGTGACAATATATACCCTTATCATTCTCCTTTTCCATTCTTAAACCAAACAGTTGTTCCATTTTTGGTTCTAAATATTATTTCTTGGCCCACATATAGGTTCAGGAGACAAATAAAATGATCCAGCACTCCCGTCTCTTTGAGGACTTGCCACATTTTATTGTAATCTACATAGTCATAAGCTTTAATGTAGTAAATTAAACAGAGGTAGATATTTTTCCCCTGGAATTCTTTTACTTTCTCCATAATCTAGTGAAGGTTGGCAATTTGGCCTCTTGTTCCTCTGCCTCTTTGGAAACCAGCCTGCCCTTTAGTAATTCTTAGTTGTCATATTGTTGAAGCCCAGCTTGAAGAATCTTCAGCATAAACTAGTTGGTGTACAAAATAAATGCAATTGTTTGATAATTTGAACACTCCTTGATATCATCTTTCTTTAAGATTGAGATGTAAAATGAACTTTTCCAATCCAGTGGCCATTGTTGAGTTTTCCAAATTTGCTGGGATATTAAGTGCAATACAATTACTCTCTGTCCTTCATTTTGGACTCCAATGTCAAATTTACTTATTATTTCAATTATCTTTGGATAATAGAACTGATTGACTTTGGCCTCTTCAGTGCCAATGGTTAGAGTACACACTTGTATTACTGTGGTGATAAATCGTTTGCTCAATTCTGTTAAAACCTACAACACCCCAAAATTGTCACATTTATCACAAAAGATTGGGATGCTAAAGTAGGAAAAAGTAGGAAAATAGATGATGCCAACCACTCTAATGGCATAAGTGAAAAATAATTAAGAAGCCTCTTGATGAGGGTAAAAGAAGAATGGTAAAAAGAAGAAGAACAAGAAGAAAAAGAAAGAGGAGGAGGAGGAGGTAAAAAAAAAGCTGGCTTGAAGTTTAGTATTAAAAAATCTAAGATTATTGCAACTGGTTCCATCACTTTCTGTCAAATGGAGAAGAAATAGAAGCAGTGTGATATTTTATATTCTTGGGTTCAAAGATCACATAGATGATGACTGCAGCCATGAATTTAAAAGATGATTGCTCCTTTGAAGGAAAACTATAGCAAATCTGGACAGCATACTAAAAAACAGAGACGTCAGCTTGTCAACAAAGATTCAGATAGTCAATGCTATGGTTTTTCCAGTAACAATGTGTGGCTATAAAAGTTGGACTATCAGGAAAACTGAGCAATGCAGAATCAACACTTTTGAATTGTGATGCTAGAGAAAACTTGAGAATCATTTAGACAGTAAGAAGATCAAATCAGTCAATACTTAAAGAAATTAATTTCGACTATTCATTGGAAGGACAAATACTAAAGCTGAAGCTTGAATACCTTGACCCCATAATGAGAAGACAGGACTCACTGGAAAATACCCTGATATAGGGAAAAATTGAGGTGAAGAATTAGTGTCATGGAAGCAATAAACATAAGCTTGGACAGACTTCAAGAAACAGTGGGGAGAAGAAATTGATGTGTCATGGTCCATGGGATCAAAAACAGTCAGACCTGACTAAATGATTGAACAACAAACAAATCCTGATTGCTCTCTGTATGTTTTATTTTATATTGTTGAGGTCATTATGTATATTGTTGGGTTTTTTTGATTGTTTACTTCATGCTGTAACAGTTTTAAAAAAGGTTCTTATGATTCTTTGAATTCCTCATATTTGTCTTTGTAATATTAAAGTATTTTCATATTTTTGCAACCAGTTCCACTGTGTTTCCAGGAGTATGTGTGTATATATGTGTGTGTGTGTGTGTGTGTGTGTATGTATGTATATATGTATGTATGTATATAAGCATGTATATATATGCATATGTATATATTTTTTTTTCACTATAATATGCACTGTTATGAAGATTTTCTATTTATTGGGTTTTTCAATCTTCAACCATCTCAGGGTATATAAAACTGGTAATGCTTGTCTAAATCAAAGTGGCAGAACAATTGTTACTCTTCCAGTATAATTCAATATTGTTTTCAGAATAATTTGATCTAATTATAGCTTTATCAGTAATGTTTTTGTACATTTATATTCTCATAACTCATTTAATATAGACTATTATGCAATTTTCTTGGTGTGAGGTAACCTTATTACTTTTAGATAAAATTTAGTCCATACATTCATCAGATCCCTTCCACCAGATTGCTTAAGTTGGGTGAAATAAACTTAGTTTTATTTTAAATTATTTTCCTATGCATTTATTTCTCATTGTAACAGAGGAGGTAGGGGTCATATTTTTGCACTGAAGAGAAAACTAAAATAATTAAAATTTATTTTTTTCAACTTATTTGTAAATTTATTTATGATTATTATCTTAACCTAATTCTCAATAAACAAACATTTCAATACAAAAACAGAAATAGTTTATTTTGCAGAATTTTGAACATTATAGTTTTTAATATATAAATACATGTAATTGTGTACATATAGTGCATATGCATTCATACACATAAAAGTTAGTAACTAAGTTGTGCTACTTGTGCCCTTTCAAGTACTTATAGCTGCAAAAGAAAAATGCAATCAATTCATGGAGCACAAACAAAAGATAGAGACCAAATCCTAAATGCCTTGCATATCAAAGAAAAAATCATAGAAACAATTAATATTTATATGAACATTAATGATAATTATGAAACAGCCTGCCAAAATTTCTAAGGCACAGTTCAAACAGTATTCCTGGGGGGATATAACTTTAAGTGTATATTGACTAAGTAGGAAAAGAGAAGACAGAGAAATTCAATTGGCATTAAAAGCCCATAAATGTAACAAGAATCTAAAGTAAAATAAACACAAAAGGAAAAAAAATTGAAAATTAGAAAAGTAAGTTGAAACTAAAAGAAAAAGAAACTGATTTAAAATAAAACAATACTGAATAATAAAAAACTAACAAAACTCATGAGTCATTAGCCAACCTGATTGAAAGAATGAAATAAGAAAATCAAATTGACGAAATTGGAAATGAGCATGACAAAACCATAACAAAATCTGGGGAAAAAGAATTCTAAGGCCCTAATATGCAGTTATATGCCAACAAAACTGAGTACACAAGAGAGGATAATCTTTTTTTATTTGGGGGGGGGCTAGGCAATGGAGTTAAGTGACTTGCCCAGGGTCAAACAGCTAATAAGTATCAAGTATCTGAGTCCAGATTTGAACCCAGGTCCTCCTGACTCCAGGGCCAGTGCTCTATCCACTGTGTCACCTAGCAGCCTCTGAGATAATCTTTAAAAAATGTAAAGCAGCCAAACAAACAGAACACCAAATAGTAAACTCAAATAATCCAATTTCAGAAAGGAAAATAGAACTAGTTCTAAAGGTATTAACAAAGAGTTAAGGGAAGAGTAATACTGGCACTGAGGGATTTACAAGAGGAAAAAAGGAGGAAAGAATGGTTCAACATTAGAAGAATATTCTATATAAACCATCATAGAAAAAAAGTTTATCTGAATGTGTACATAATAGTTATTTGATGAATAATAACAAGAATTCACACTAAGAATCCTATGATACAGGTATAAAGGGAACTTCTAAAAAGTACTTAGCCTAAAACTAAAAGCAAGAATCAAATCTAATACAGATAAACTAGAAATGTTCAAAATAAAAAGATAAGTAGAATAAAAAAAATGCTCCCTTCCCCAACTACTATTAAAAAGAATTATAGAAATATAACAATAACATTAAACTAGTAGAAGAAATCAGAGGTATAAAGTTAGACATAGAGAAGGGGGGAAAACATTAAAATGCAATTATTACAAAGTTAATTTACAGATTTAATATTACCAATCAGACTAATGAAAAGATACTTTAGCAAGCCAAGTAAAATAGTAACAAAATTAATTGGGAGGAACAAACGCTCTAGACCATCAATGAAAATAATGGAAAAGATAGGAAAGAAGGGGAAACAGTAATTCCAGAGCTCTAACTTTATTTGTAAACCACAAACCACCACTGGCCAGTTGCTATGTCGATGCAATGCCAGTGGTGGAATTTGGTGGTTATAACAGTAGTAGTAGAAACTTTGGGAGCTCTCAAACCAGAGATGGTAAATAGGATCTAGCAACTGGTCAGGAAGGAACCACAAAGGACCACTGGCCATCACTGCAAACAGTACTAGATGCTGTTTGGTAGCTCTATTACCCATACCTATGTACAGATCACAGTTCAAAGGTTGAGAAGAATACTTTGGTTAATGAGGGAGCAGGGGACCTGAGAAGCACTACTGATTACAATTAAAAAGGATTAAGGGGTCTTTTTTGTGTAAGCACAGACCAAAAGAGCAGTGACCACATCTCTCCTCAGATAACACCACATTGGTAGCACCAAATATTTTTAACCCTTCAGAACAAGCTCCAAAAACAGAAGTGCAAAAAAGCCTGAAGATTTAGATAGTGACTCTCACATCCACACAACCAACATCCAAAACAGAGCTTAACTTTAACAAAAAAAAATAAAAGTCAAGAAATAGACTGGAGAAATGAGCAAGTAACAAAGAAAAAGAACTGTACTATAAAAAAAATTGTAATATAGTGACAGGGAAGATCAAGACACAAATTCAGAAGACAATGGAGTGAAAATGGCTATCAGCAAAGCCTGAAAGGAAAATAATAAATGAATTGGACACAAACCCTGCAAGAATTCCAGGAAGAGTTAAAAATATTCTAAAAATCAAATAAGGTAGAGGAAAAAAATAGGTAGAAGAAATGAGAATGGTGGAGGGGAGCAGAGCCAAGATGATGAAGTAGAGAAAGCACTCAGCTGAACTTTTACAACCTTTTCTTCCAAACAACTTTAAAATAATTCTTTAATCAAATTCTGGAATAGCAGAGCCAACAAACTGTCAGGATGAGACATTATTCAATGAGGAGGGATGGGGTAAAAAGAGTGGGAGAGAAGGATAAATAGCGAGAAAAATTAGAATAGAGTGAATACACAACTAATAATTATAACTTTGAATGTGAGTGGGATGAATTCACCTATAAAATGTAAACAGCAGAATGGATTAAAAAAACAGAATTGGACAATATGTTTATAAGAAAACCATTTTAAAATGAGAGATTTGCATAGAGTTAAAATAAATTGCTAGAGTAGAATATATTATATTTCAGCTGATGCAAAAACAACGGGGAAACAATCATGATCTCAGACAAAGTCAAAACTGAAATAGATTTAATTAAAAGAGAAACAAAGAAACTACATTATGATAAAAGGTAACATAGATAATGAAATAATGTCAATACTAAGCCTATATACACTTAATGCTGTAGCATTCAAAAAAAAGCTAAATGAATTTCAGGTGGAATTAGAAAGCAAAACTATACTGCTGGGGGATTTCAAGTTTCCTCTTGAAGATCTAGATAACTAACAAAAAAAAAAAAAACCTTAGCAAAGAAGTCAAAGAGATGAATATAATCTTAGATAAGCTAGATATGGTAGATATCTATACAGAATTGAATGGGAATGGAAATGAACAAATCTTTTTCTAATAGTACATAGTACCTTTACAACAGTTGACCGTATATTAGAGAATAAAAACTTTATAGTTAAATGCAGAAAAGCTGACATATTAAATGCATCCCTTCCAGATCATAATGTGATAAAATTATATTTAATAAGGGACCATGGAAACACAGCTTAAAATTAATTGTAGCCTAAATAACCTAATCTTAAAGAATGTGTGGGTTAAAGAACAAGTCATAGAAACAATAAATAGTTTTATTAAAGAGAATGAAAATAATAAGACATTATATCAAAACCTATAGGCCACAACAAAAGCAGTAATCATAGAAAAAGTTTATATCTCTAAATGCTTACATCAAAAGCAGGCAAATGAATTGGATATGCAATTTTAAAAACCTAGAAAAAGAATAAATTAAAAATCCCCAATTAAACATCAAATTGGAAATCTTAAAAATTAAAGGTGAGATTAATAAAATTAAATGTAAGAAAACCATTGAATTAATAAATGAAACTAGGATTTGGTTTTATTTAAAAAATAGATAAACCATTAGTTGATATAATATTTAAAAAGACAAAAGAAAACCAAATCACTATTGTAAAAAAAAAGAGAACAAAAAAGTTACTTTACCACTAATGAAGATGAAATCAAAGCAACTATTAGGAATTATTTTATCCAATTATCTGCCAATAATTTTAACAGTTAAAGTGATGGAAAAACACTTACAAAAAAAAAACTGCCTAGATTAACCGAAGAGGAAATAGAACATGTAAATAACCCTTTTTTTTAATAAAAAAAAAGGAATTGAACAAGCCATAAATAAGTTTCCCCCAAAAAAAAAAGCATCAGGGCCAAATGAATTTACAAGTGAATTCGACTAACATTTAAAAACGAACTAATTTCAATATTAAATAAATTATCTGGAATAATAAGCAAAGAAAGAGTCCTACCAAACTCCTTTTGTGAAACAAATATAGTGTATTGGACAAGAAGAATTTCTTACTATGGTCTTTTAAAAAACATTTGATGTGTTACTTTAAAGTTATTTGGACAGAAATTTTGGAAGAGCTCAAATAAATGCTTTCTCTACTCCACTATGTTGGCTCTGCCCATGGAAATCTGAGGGTATTTATTTCAATGAAACAACCAGAACAGGCATATAAATATCTCCCACAAATCCCTGGTGCATACTCTTACCTATATTACTTTTGTCTCTGTGGGGGATTAAGCTCATCTTAGCTCATTTCCTACACAATGTTTGTTCTACCAGTTCCACATTCAAAGGGAGTATCTTTGCAAGATGAGTTCTTTTTTAACTTCCATTGGTTGTAGAATCCAGTGGTCCCTCCAAAGACCATTCCTTGCTTCCTTGACAGTCTAGAGGCAGCTTTGTGGTTACACTGGTTAGAGAACTGGGTATGGAATTGGGAACACCAGAGTTCAAATCTGTGCCTATACATTTGCCAGTTATATGACCACAGGCAAATAACTTAATGTATGCCTACTTCAACAATAAAATGAGGATAATAACAGCATTTTTTCTCCCAATGTTGCTATGATGATCAAATAAGATAACATTTGTCAAATACTTAGCATACTGCCTGACACACAGTACTTGCACAATAATTATTATTTTTTTTCCCTCATCTCTCCTTCTTTTTGGGGAATATATGCTGTGCTGGCTGAGAAACTTGGCTTAGACTCAGACAACTGTCTTTTTATGGTTTACCCTCTAGACCTTTTGAAATCCTCTAGGTAGCAAAGTCCATTTCCTTCACCAGAAGTCATCAACAAAATATTTGCCAAGACCCACCCCCCAGAAGCAAATGTAGGAAAAATATGATAGTTGAAGCTTTATAGATTGTTTTCAAATGCCTCTGAATTTGATCAAAATACCTCCTTTTTAACACATGGTAGCTCACTAAAACCAGTTACAGAATGTCACTTCCCTCACATTTCATAATGATAGTTGCAGGAGTGCTCTTGAGGACCCTCCATGTGAACGCACCCTCTGAAGAGTTCTGGGCATATATTTGATGTCTACTGCAAAGCTATTTAACTTTTTATCCAAAATCTCATAAGCAATAGTAATAATTTTAATATTCCTTTTATAAGTATCATTTATGTCTATGTGTATAACTGTATGTAAGCACTGGCTCATTTCCAAACTCCTCCAAGATGCTTGAAATTATCTTTCTTGAATAGCATTTGCTCCCAGTGATGGCATTTCCAAGTCCTTTTAAGTTCTCATTTTTGGCAAAAGGAATCTATAGAAGTCATTATTTCTACTTACTTTTTAAAGTCAGTAATCCCTTTAGGGTTATGTTCATCCTTGCTATACAAATTATTTATCCTTGTGTTCAATTAATTTTTTTATTTTTTTTTGTTATGTCATATTCCACCTTGGACTTTCATTTCTAGCCACTTATAAGTAGCCCTGATTTGTTTGGTTTTTTTTGTTTTTGTTTGTTTGTTTTTTGGAATATTGTTCCTTATAATGTGAGTTTTTTTAACCCTGGCAAAATTTTTTTCTTTGAAATGAATTGTCATGAATTTAGCAGCAACATTTCTTTCTGAATTAAACCTTGTATTATTTTCTGTTAATGTATCTTGGATTCTATTCTACGCCTTGCCCTCTAGTTCCTGTCCTTTAGGATAATTTTCTTCTAGGATTCCCTCAAATACAGTGAGAAAACATTTTTAGTATTATTATGTTGTGATTTAAGTTTCTTGGGAAGTCAATGACTCTTGGATTGTCTTGCTAGCTTTATCTTTAAAGTTAATTTATTTGACTTATTGATGTTTTCTTCCATTTTGCTATTGTTTGACTTAACTCTAACATTTCTGGCTATATCAATGCATGTTTGATTTCTAGCTCCTACATATTATTTTTTTAGGCTCTTCACTATTTTACTAACATTTTTCAGACACTTGTTCCAACTCATCACTTATTCTTCTTTTTATTGTTTTCTTGCAGAATTAAATTTTGCATCTTCTAGAGATTTCTGTTCACATCATTTTCCTTTGGGCAACTATGTGCTTCATTGGGGATTTTCTCGTGAACATTTCTTTCCTTTTCCTCTCGTTATTTTTGTTTTACTTTCTTTTAATTTTTTTCGCTTTTTAGATGAAAGGGGAAATGGGCTTTGACTTAACCATTAATTTATCCATCTTGCCAAAAGTATCATCATTCATCAAAATAAAAATTAAATCATGCACAGTAGAATATCAGTAAGTATTCAGTCCCATGCTTACTTTTAAATATGAATGAAAATGGTCTGTGCACATATTAAAGACATCATTGATAAAAACTTAATGAATGCATGAAATTGAAAAAAAAAAAGGATTTGAATACAAGGATAAATAATTTACCAAGGGGACAGCGAGGTGGCGCAGTGGATAGAGCACCGGCCCTGGAGTCAGGAGGACCTGAGTTCAAATCCGGCCTCAGACACATGATACTCACTAACTATGTGACCCTGGGCAAGTCATTTAATCCCAATTGCCTCACCAAAATAAATAAATAAATAAAATAAAATAAAATAAAAATAATTTATCCAGTAAAAATAAACATAATTCCATGGGGAGAGATGATCTTTTAAAAGTAAACATAATTAATTACTTTTACAGATTTGTTTTGCCAAAGTGAGACCTGAGCACAGATTTTAAAATCCCAACATGGGGGACAAAAGCTACTTGCAAAACATAATTTCAAGTATTTTGAAAGGAATAGGATATGATCTAGTCCTTACATACTAATGCTACTGCCTAAAGAAATTTCACTTTGCCTGAATGTCATTGAAAGAAACATATATTTGACCTTGTGCATTATGAACAAATGTGCTAAAAGGAAAAAAAAAAGAAAAAAATCTCTGTATCTAGTTAAATGGGGTACCAACAGGTGAAACCCATTTGAAAATAGAGTTGAAAGGCAGATGGCAATGGGTCTCAGAAACTGAATTTATATATTAGTTGAGCAATGGAAACTCTTCCTCCATCTCCCCAAACAGAACAAAATAAACAAAGGACCATGTTGGATTTCAAGGAGAAGTGCCTTAACTATTCATTGTAAATTTAGATGGATTTACCTAAAATAAATTTCTTCTTTGAGGGCCCATTAACAAATATGGAAGGTAAAGCATATGTTAAAAGCAAAACAAGTTTCAAATAACTAGTGCTGATTTGTTGTTAAAAAGAGATAATATGAGATTCAGTTGATTAAAATACACTCAATTGTAGCCTTGAAAGTTATTTATATGTGCTTAAATAGTGATACATGTGTCTTTTGGATAAGCTTTGCAACTTGAAGCAAACTGGAAGTTTACTTATTAATTTAAAATGCTTTACAATTTTGTGATTTGATTTTGTAAGTATAATCAGGTTTTATTTTCATTGGACCACATCAATTCCCAGGTTCTTAGCAAGCATAAAAATGAAACTTAATAAATCCTTCATTTTATAAATATTATTAAAATTTGCATTAACCTTGAACACATGACTTGTTTCTATTTCTTATTCAAGGCTTGCCATAATAAAGGAAAAAAAGAAATATGCATAAAAATAATTTGAATATATTTTATGGGGAGCCAGCTGGTATGGTGGATATAGCACCAGGCCTGAAGTCAGGAATATCTGAATTCAAATCTTACTTCTAACACTTGTTAGTTGTGTGACCCTGAGCAAGTCATCTAACACTGCCTCATTTTCTTCCTCTGGAAAACGAATTGAAGGAAATGACAAATTGCTACATTATGATTGTAAAGAAAACCCCAAATGGAGTTACAAAGAGCTGGACATGGCTGAACAACAACAAAAGTGTTATGTAATGAATTACAAAGGTCTACCTTTTGGTAGTCATTTAGTGGTATTTTGTTTGCTTGTTTTGGATTTTCAACAGGTCTTGGTCCCAAAAAGAAATACAACAGGCTATTAGAGCTATAATAAAGAGCTAATAGCCATTAGTTCCAACCTATTTTCACAAAGTATTTAGAAGTTGTCCCAGTTATATCTATCAAAACATAGGCCCTGCCGGGAAGGAGGAGTTTTGTCCCTATGGGCCATTTCTTATAACTACAGACCTATCAGCTTTTTATGCCATATGGTAAGTCAATATTGAATCTCAAGGGAACCTAGTTCATTCCCATCTTTCTCCTTTGTTAGCCTCATTTTAACTCATTTAAATTTCAACAATCACTATAGTAGGCTTATTTCTGAACCTTTTGACATACATTTTATTTGGTAGACACTTTAGATCTCCTTAGAGATCCTAACAAATGTGCTCCACTTAAAAGAAGTTATTGAAGTGAATTTGTAAAATCATTCTTTATTTATAATCATCTCTACAAGTCTATAAAGTTAGCCTTATTTTTTCTCAAATAAGTTTGGGGCTTTTTATGTAGTTACACTTCAAATCAAAGTAATTTGCAATTATTAAATGTATACAAAAACCCACATTGTTCAGGCAATTTATCTGTAGCTATTCTGATAATAAAGGTAAAAGGAACTCCAAGAGGATGTTTATTGTATCCCCCTGCTTTCAAAAAGGATTGAACTGCAACCATAAAAGAAGAGAGACAGTTTCTCTTTTATTTAAAATATCTAGAGACATATGTGGTTTCTTAGCACTAAAAGACAAAGATCTGAACTCTGAAACATTTAATTCCCTTAGATACTTTTTCTCATCAATGCTAAAAGGAAATTACCTGCTGCTTGACTACGAAAATATTCATTCTTCAGGGCAAGACTATAAATCTAGATTCACAAAAATCCATTGAATTACAGAGGAAGCTGTGATAGTTATCATTAAGGTATAAACATTTTTTAAGAATATATATGTATATATGTATGTATATATCTGTGTGCATATATATATATATATATTATATATATAGTAAAGACAGGTAGCCAATAGGTAGCAAACTATAAATCATGAATATTTAATTTCCCCTGGGTATTCTATTCATGTTACATAACACAGGTTATATTAGCAAATGACTTTGCTGCAGTTGCAAACTCTTCCTATAGATACATAATTCATTAGTAAAGCAAGTTTTTTGGTGTTTTTTTTAACATTTCATTTACAAAAAAACTGGTTTAACATAGCCAAATTTTAATCATAATGTTCCTTACAAATGAAAAGTTTTGCGATTACATAGTAACATTTCAATGTTTGAATGAGAAGTCATAAATTACTTTAATTAAAACAAATGCTTTTGTAAATTTTACCCTATTTTAAAAAAATAATGTTTGGAACATATCCTTTTTGGTTAAATATCTGACTCTTTTGCATAAAACTTTTTAAATATGTTTTCTATTTCTCAAAGAAGGACAAACTACTACAATAATAGCAATCCATATTACTATTTTATTTTCTGTTCTACTATTTACCAGATAAAGGGGAGCCATTATTTTATAAACATTTAAGTCAGGAATATAAAGGGAAGTTTGACTTATTTCTACCTACCTGCTCCCTCCCCACCTCTAAAAATCAAACCTATAACATCTGACACTATTTGGAATGTGTTTCTCACTTAAAATGGTATCCTGTCTTTGCAAGAGGGAAGAACTATTCTGTAAAACACATGTGAAAGAGACTGATTTTAGAAATGTACTCTACACATCATTAGATGATTTTAGAAATGTACTCTACACATCATTAGAAACTCAATCTACATCAGGAAACACATTTAAATTTCCAATATCACACTTAAAGACAGATAATATAACATAATACACCAAGAGCTAGACTTGTGAACCCAGAAGACCTGCGTTAAAGTGCCCCTTCTGGTACATACTGTAGCGGGCAGTTCTCTCAGTCTTTAAATTGTAAAGAACATACCAATATGCATTTGTAGAGGGAGTTTTCTCATCCTGTAGTACCTTATACCAGTGAAATTTCATATCCAGCTCCTAACCTTATGAAACTTAAAAACTGATGTGTCTGTATAAGCAATATTCTTAACAAAGTTGATATTTTCCTATACATAAAGATGTTAGGAAATGCTCTTATATATAAACAAAGCCTCAAAGAACAATGTGAAATGGACACAAGCCCAACAAGAATTCCTGTAATAAATAATGATTTTCAAAATGAAACAAGAGTTGTAGAGGAAAAATTAGGCATTCTGGGCCATTGCCAGTCATCTTGACTTTTGTCTTGGCACTAGACTTCAGTAACTCCAGAGTACAGAGTGAGGCTGATGACTCTGTGCATCTATGCCTCAAATCTAATTTGTGTGCAATCAATACATCATCCCATGAGGTCATTGGTCTTCTGAAAATGAAGGACAAACAGCAACAACTTTGTTGGAAAGAAAAAAATAAATATCACACTTTAGAAAAATATCAATGTGATATTAATTGTTCTTCATGTAGTCACATTTGCTCTTCATGAATCACCATTTCTTCCTTCTAGATACTCTCTAACCCCTCTCTTTACTATGTTCTAGAATTTCCTGAGGAATAAAAATCAATAATTTTCAGATTCTACTTTCTTCTCCATTTGAAAATTAGGGAAGGACTTGGCCTTCTGTAGCCCTAGTGTACCTCTTATATGTTCTATAATACATCAAGAATAATGAACAGAAGCTAAAGAATCTTATCTACTAGTTCTTCTAGTATGTTAATGTACGATTTATCTGGGACAATTGATGGAAATTCATACTTGAGTTTCAAGACCCTGTAAATCATTTCTGTTACATAATTTCCAGTGCATTTGCAGAAATGCCTGTGCATCTGTGTCTGCAGATTTATTGTTAAGAACTATCCAATCAATCATCAGTCAATAAACATTTCATAAGTTTTTACTATGTTCTAGACTGTGCTAGACCCTGGAGAAACAAGAGAGAGAAATAGACATTGTGCTCAATGTGTTTACACTCTAATGGGGAAGGAAACTTGCAACTGACTAGGTACTTACAAGTGTGAAGAAAGTATCTAGGAACAGAAAAATATCAACAGAATCAAAGGTTGCTGAAAGATGAAATGTTAGAAAGACTGAGAAAATGCTACTAGATTTAGCATTGAAGATATTGGAACCTCTGTAGATTACAAATTCTGTTGAGTAATGACCTAAGAATCCAAAGTTCATAGGGTATTGAAGCAACTGATAGAAAAGGAAGTGGAGGTACTAATTGTCTCTTTCAGGGAATTTATTCTAGGTAAGGTGAAGAATTAAAAAGCCATAGTTAAAAGGAATATTTTATCATATGAGGATTTTTTTTTTGTCTTAATGGAAGTAGTATACCTTTTTTTTTTTAGGGTTGGGGGGGTGGGAAAGGACTTGCATACATATATAGCTCTAGAAACTTCATTGAATACTCTCATTAAGATTTATTTTCTCATTTTCTTGAGCAAAATAATGCCTGAATGAATATTAACTTGGCCCCAATGCTATGAACCACTTACTAGAGGCATCTTTGTGTTACTGGGAATGAAAATTGAATCATTTACACTCTGAGTCCCTTCTTGAAACCATGATGATAGGAATATTTTCCATCTGTTTGTGTGGTCTATGCTACAATTAATTTGCATTAAATCTTTTTCTTTCTCTTTTCATCATTAATCAAGCATTTTCACTCTTAGGTTTGTGAATTTGTATATAAGAAAATGCCTTCTTTATAAATAATCCAATCAAACAAATATCATTAAAAAACATAATACACCTAAACTCACACAACAATATAAAATAGGCAAATTATGTTACAAGTCCTATAAAATGAACATAAATACCTGCTACACAGGAGGCTCATACTTTCAGCCCATAACAAATAATTATATGATATAATAAATTTGACCTAAGACCAATGTGCCATCTGTAATGAACATTAAACTTTAAATTAACTGGTTTTTTTTGCTTTCTTATAGCAGTTCCTTTTATGATTCTGAAATACACTTAACCTGTATTTTTTGTTCTAAAGTTATCTATGTCAGTATCTTATCTAATCTAATCCAAGCTCCTTGCTGGCAGATAAATCTGATCTAAATTTTATATTTACCTTAGCTCTGTCCTAGCATAGTAGGTCCTTAATATATATGTGTTTTCTTAAAAGGATGTCAAAGGAAGCTTTAGATAAATACATTTTCTTTTTATTGATACTGGTCTATAGAATGGGACTTTATGCCTACTATTTTTCTGCTTAAAGTTCCCTTTTGTAAAAAAAACCATTCAAAATACTATACACCTTCTAGGTAAACTCAAACTTTATAATGGTTTGTACATATTTGTTATTCTTGATGATGATGATGTTATTCCTACAGACTTGCCTTTTAAAAAAATTTAGCCTCAACATTTCTCCCTGTTGCGAGAACTACCATTATTTATACAGAGCCTCAAACGCAGGTCCTCAGTCTCAGACAAAAAAAACAATCTAGAGAAATCTAATGAACAGGTAAACATAGCATGAATTAACAAGGCCATATGGAATAAGCAGCATAGCAATATATACCACAGAAAGATTAGAGCTATTTGGACATACATTTGCATGGAAACAAGTCAGTCGTGTGCCAGTAAATGTTTAACAACAAACTCTTTGAAGGAAAAAAATAGGTGTGACATTTTAAAAGTTTAATCTGAATTATTAAGGTTTTCTTAAGTCTAGACAATTACCAAAAACAACAACAAAAAATGAAGCCCTGATTTACAGAGTTTGCCAATCTCTGAGATGTAAATGCTCACACTGAAACTTCAACCACAAGCTATCTCCTGAACTAGTACGAGCTTGTTCCAACACACCACTAACCTAAAAAACCTCGAATAATGGACGGTCATTATGTTGATCTGCATTCTTAAGTTTTTCCAAGTTGTCTATTTTTAAAATGTTGTTTTAATTGTATAAATTGCTGTACTGGTTCTACTCACTTCACTCTGACACTAAGGCACAACTGGATATAGGAGAGAATCATTAATCTCTGTTTTTATTCAAGGCCAGAATAAAGAGGCTTGAAATGTTATGTCCACTGAAATTAGTGTTTCTCTAAAGGAAATGGGACATTTAAAAGAGAGCAGGTGTCTTTGAGCAAGTTTATTGAACATCATTGGGGAATAGGCAGGGTTTTGTGACACCCCGGGCTAAAAAAAATATCTACCCATATCCTTGAGATGGAAGGTGATCTGAAACATTCTGGAATTATTTGATATTATTTGGATTTGAAGAAGTTCAAAAGAGAACAACTACTTTAAAATCACTTCTACCCTTTCTTACTGGGTTCAAAATTACATAAAGTCTGCTAAGATTAATATACCTTTTAGGAGTCTGGGATGCTATGCACCTTTTCTACCTGATTGATTCATTCTACAACAACTTGGGTAACATTGAAATAGGACATGGTGGTCCACTCATTCCCTTCAAATTTTGAAACAAGCTCTATGCAAGAGTTAATTGTATGTTTATGTTCAATTTGTCAAAGTTTGAATTTACTCTGATACAGCTAAAAATGCGAAGTACTTGCAAATCAGAAAGTGAAGGAACAAAAACTAAATCCATCTCTTTGCTTGAATTTCTAAATTGTTGAAAAGTGTAACTTTCTGAATGTGGCTCAATGCCAGGACTGTGATTCACAATACAGCAGCAAAGAAAGAAAATTAAGTCTCTAAGGAACAAAATGGCAAAGAGCATTGATAATTAGGTGTGAAGTCTTTGCAAGTGGCCTGTTCAAATCTAGCTGATTTCAGTAGAGGCCAAAAGGTATTGTTCTGATGGATGTTCAATAGCTGTGAAATAAAAAGGTGATTCTTCTTTGGGTATATGTGATCAAATTTTCAAATCTACTATAACAACTGACATACTCATTACCTCATTGAACAGAGATGCCAAGGATTAAATTTAAAAAAAAAAGAACAAAATGGTGTCCTCTGTACTACAGCATTGAAGCATACTGCAAAGAAACATGAAATAGTCCATGCTCAAATTATGTATTGTCATTTCCAATTGCTGTTCTCTTCCTCTAGGTTAAAACTGAGACTACTGTTTACAAGTCAAATTATTTGGTCAAAAATGTACCACAGCAACCCCTAACTCCTTCACCTCAGAAGATGGATTTGGCACTTTATGTAATATAATATTATACCATATGATAATACTTTTATTTTTATATTAAACAGAATAATTAAACCCAATAAGGAGGAGAGTGGACTAGATTTCATATAGGAAATTGCACCTCCCCCTTAAGTGACCTGAGAGTTCTCCTGGGAAACAAAGCTCCACCTTTTTAATGCCAATATTTTACTAGTACTGTTTTGTCCAATTCCCTAACGATATACCAAAGTCATTCTGTGAAGAAATGAAGACGAATATCGTACAGAGGGCAGTGGAGAAGTTCATGGTAGATGTGATCAGACTGTAACGTATAACCTATAAGAAACATTGAAGAATAAAGGGAGAAATTACAACAAAGAAAATGTGTTATAGGAATGGGATGTAGGATGGTAACATGGCAAGGGAAAGAGGTTTCAAGTAACCCAAATGTTCCACTGCTGTCCTTGCAATGTCAGTAGAAAGTAGGGAAGGCCTCCAGAATGTTAGGTTGACCCATACCCTACAACCCTGTAGTGATCTAATAGGACGTCATGGAGAAGGGTCACATAGAATCAGCAAACTGGATGTATTGTGATCTGCATTGTTGGAACTAGATAGAATAATGAATATACAATTTAATAGGACTCTCTGGGAATCATGGACACCCAATTTTGATTCTTGCATCAGATACTACTAACTGTATTACTTGGACAAATCTCTAAGCTTCTCTCAGCCTCAGCAACAAGAGCACCTGCTTCACAGGGCTGTGGTGAGTAGCAAATGAGAAGGCATATGCCCTTTGCAAACTTGTAAAATTAAAATAATTGTATTTATTTATTTTATACACCTTCTTAGTATACCTCTTCATCAAAGACTTTGCAAACCTTAAAGAGCTGCAAATGCTTTAGCTTTTTGTTTTTGCTATTGTAGTATAGTGGCACCTAGGTGGTGCAGTGGGTAAAGTGTCAGGACTGGAATCAGGAAGCCCTGAGTTTAAATCCAGTTTCAGATACTTACTTGCTGTGTAACCCTGAGGAAATCATTTAACTCAGTTTGCCTAAGTTTCATCATCTGAAAAAAAAAAAAGATACTATTAGTGCCTACCTCACAAGTTTCTTTTAAGGAACAAATAAGATAATGATGATAAAGCTCTTGGCACAGTACCTGGCACATAGAAAGTGGTGTATAAATGTTACCTATTATTATTGTTGTTGTTGCTATTAGTTATTTTGTCATTGTTATTAAATATTATACTTCACATATATTCATGACAAAAATCATCACTAGCATGATTATCATTTATATATATATATATATATATATATTACTATATTGACAACTATGAGCAATATTTGGGTGTTTTTGAAGTGACTAGTGTTTCTATTCACAAAATAGATTCAATTCAATTCAACTAGCACTTAGTAGTCTAGGCACACTTATAGTTGCTGGGGATACAAAGGAAAAAAAACTCAGTAGTTCCTGTCATTAAGGAACTTAAACTGTTCATTCAATAATGTATTTATAATTGTAAAACAAAACATTATGGTCAGAGGCAGTTAAAAAGTAGAAGTTATAGTAATTTGTTTCATGAAAAGGAGTCCCTGAGTTCTAGAAGGTTACCAGCATGAATACCTCCCTTCATCACCTCCAAAAGGGATTTCTATTGTACCTTGGTTCACAACTATTGGATAGAAGAGACATAGTTAGACAGCAGACATAGATAGGGGTATACTTGATTACAAGCTCATTGTGTCCACATAGTCATGTAATGGGGTAAAAATACTAGATTAGATATAAGAAGACATCCTTGAATACCCTGTTGTTACTTAACACTAACTTTATCCTTGGGCAATTTACCTTTTCACCTTAGAATCAGTTTCCTTTCCTGTAGAGACTAAAGATAGACTAAATTTTCTCTGGATACTCTCTTTTATTTAAAAACTTAAGATTATATTTACCTTCTAGGGTTTTATGAGGAATGAAATTTGCAAATGATAAAGTGTTACATGAATGTGAATTAATACCTCCACCTACCAAAAAAAAAGGTTCTCTTGAAGGCTGGGGCTGTTTTGCTTTTGTTTTGGTATTAATGACAACTGAAATTTATATTGTTTTTTATTTGTAAAGTATCTTATGCATTATCATATTTAACATTTTCACTGACCTTCTGACAAACATTTCAGATATTATCATCCTTATTTTATAGATGAGGAAATTAAGATTCAAACATTAATTTGCACATAATCACACATCTAGTAAGTGTCAGAGGTGGAAACCAACCTAGATCTTCATGATTTCAATTTTAGCATTCTATCAACCATGCCAACAACACAATTTTATCCTTTTTTTTTCTGTTCCAAACTCATGATTTTAGTGGTGTGGGTGACTCTTGCTGAGGAATTCCCTGACTTTAAAGTGACAAGCAACCCATCTACAACTTGTATCCCTTGTGGGCTATCTGGGACAGTGAGAGGTTAAGTGACTTTTCCACGATCACATAGACAGCCTGTGTCAGAGATTGGATTGGATACAAGTTTTCCCAACTACAAGACTTACATACCTTACCCAAAGTAGTAGCAAGTATTCTTAACAAATATTTGTTGAATTGAATAGCAAGGAAACACTTTGATAATACACTTGGATTCACAATCTCTCTCAGAAAACTTCTTTCACTGGTATAGAGAACAACCTAAATATGTTTTCCCATTCTGTCCTTTTATTGTTGTTGCTCAGTTATTCAGTTGTGTTTGACTCTTTGTGACCCTATGGACCACAGCATGCCAGGGCCTTCTATCCTCCACTATCTTCCGAAGTCTGTCCAAGCTCAAGTTTATTGCTTCCATGACACTCTCTGTCTCACCTTCTGGTATCCCCTTTTCCTTCTGCCTTCAGCCTTTCCCAACATTTACGCCTCTTGCAATGATTCCTGTCCTATCGTTATTTGGCCAAAGTACTTAAGCTTCAGCATCAGTTTTTGGCCTTTCAGTGAATAGTGAGAAATAATTTCTTTAAATATTGTTGGATTTGATCACTTGCTGTCCAAGGGACCATCAAAAGTTTTCTTCTACCACAATTCAAAAGTGTAAATTTTGTGGTACTCAGCTTTCCTTATAGTCCAACTCTCATAGCCACATATTGCTACTGAAAAAAAAACATAGCTCCGACTATAAGGACTTTGTTTGGAAAAGTGATGTCTCTGCTTTTTAGTATGCTGTCCAATTTTGCCATAGCTTTCCTTCCAAGGAACGAGCATATTTTAATTTCTTTTGGTGCACCTCAACTACTCAGTGCAGATGTAGCCACACTGATCAGCAATAAGGCCTTGATCCAGGGGAGATGGATCAAACATTTTCTTATTCTTCTCAACAGAGAATCATCAACCTGTGCTAAAGCTATTGACCATATACCTCAGATTGAACTCAAGCTCTCTCTTGCCAAACTTCCAACAGAAGAAGAGGTTTTGAATGCCATTAGGTTTTACTTGTGTATCAAAGCACCTAATGCTGATTTCATTTCAACAGAGATCTACAAGTCAAGGGTCCACTGTTCATATAAAAGCTATTTGAAAATTTTGGGGTTATATGGCAAGAAGTTATCCCCCACGAGATCAAAGATGCTTCCATTATCCATCTCTGTAAAGGAAAAAGAAGTAGGTTGTCCTGTGATAGCAATGGAGAGAGGGGAGGGTATCTCTCTCTTAGTCACTAAAAATAAGATTCTTGCCAGAGACCTCTTTAATTGTCTAATCCTTCACCTGGAAGATGGTCATCTAATGATGAGCCAGTGTGTCTTCAGAAAGGGTTGAGGAACAGTCAGCATGGTGTTTGTTGCCCAACAACTTCAGGAGAAATGTTAAGAGAAGAACAGAGGTCAGTACTCGATGCTTGTCAATCTAACCAAGACCTTTTATACTATCAGTAATGAAGGCTTGTGGAAAATCATAGCAAAATTTGGTTGCCTAGAGAAGTTCATCAGTATTGTATACCAGTTTCAAGATAGCATACTTGCATGGGTTCTGGATAATGGATGATGTTTTTATGGTTTCCCAGTCACCAACAGAGGGAAATAAGGCTGTGCACTGGCCCCCATGCTTTTTAGCATGATGTTTTCAGCAATGTTGTCAGACACATTCAAAAAGAATGAAAACAACATCAGAATAGCTACCACACTGATGGTAAATTATTTAACTTGCAAAGGCTATAAGGCAAGACTAAAGTAGAGTGACAGTGTGCAACTTTTTGTCTGCAGATGGTTGTGTACCCAATGCAGCCTCTGAGACTGAGATGCCACAGAGTTTGGATCAATTCTCTGGCACTTATGCTCATTTTGGTCTAATAAATAACACCAAGAAAATAAAGCTTCTGTACCATTCAGCACTAGAAACTTCAACTGCACCAAATGGAGAGATTTTGAATGCTGTAGATCAGTTCTCTTACGTTGCCAGTAGACTTTTCAAGAATATACACATAGGTGATGAGGTTGACACACACATTGCTAGAGGCAGTTCAGTATTTGGGAAGTTCATAAAGAAAGTGTAGGAGAGAAGTATTAGGCTGCCTATCAAATTAAAGATCTGCAGAGCCATTGTGCTGACCTCATTGTTGTATGCCTATGAAACCTTGACAGTCTACCAGCACCATGCCAGAAAACTGAATCACTTCCATTTGAATTGTCTGAGGAAGGTTCTGAAGATCACCTGGCAAGGTAAAGTACTGAATACTGATGTCCTTTCTTGAACCAAACTGTTAAGCATTCAAACTCTATTGCAGAGAGCACAACTCAGATAGGCTGGCCACACTCTTTGAATGCCAACTGTACACTTACCTAAAAGACTATTTTATGGAGAATTCACACAAGGCAAGTGCCCACCTGGAGGTCAGATGAAGCAATATAAGGACACTCTCAAGGTCTCTCTGGAGAACTTTGGTATTGGCTGTGAGACATTGGAAACACTGCAAAGAATTATCTGTCATGGCATGATAACATCAAAGAAGGCATTCTATGAGCTAAGTAACATTACAATAGCTCAAAAGAAATGGGAAATTTGAAAATTTAGAGACATCACCATCTCAAATGTTCAAATGAACTATTTGTGCCTAACCTGTGGTAGAGATTCTCAAGCTTATACTGGTATGACCAGCCATAGGCAGATATATTGTATATTGACTCTGACATTGTGCTGTCACCTTGGTCCTCTCCAAATCCAAATGACAACAAAAATGCTTTCCAAGACCCACTTGACTTCATTCTCTAGGATGTATGGCTCTAGGTCAGTTATAACACCATCATTGCTACTGATGATGTTAACACATTTCTTGTATATTTCTGTATTTTTTTTTGCCACTTCTTAATCTCTTTCTATTTCTGTTAAGTCCTGATCATTTTTGTCATTTATCATGCCCATTTTTTTATGAAACATTCACTTGATATCTCTAATTTTCTTGAAGAGACCTCTTGTCTTTCCTATTCTATTGTTTTCTTCTTTTTCTTTGCATTGCTAAAAAAAAAAAAACTTTCTTATTTCTCTAATCTCTGAAATTCTGCATTCAACTGGGCATATCTCCCTTTCTCCTTTACCTTTTACTTCCCTTCTTTCTTCAGTTATTTGTAAAATTTCATCAGACAGCCATTTTATTTTCTTGCTCTTCTTTGAAATTTTTTTTTGTTCGTTTGTTTGTTTTGTTTCTGTTTCCTGTACAATATTGGAAACCTTTGTCTATATTTCTTTAGGCATTCTATCTACCAGATCTAATCCCTAGGTGTACTTATCACTTCCACTTCCTATTCATAAGGGATGTTATTTAGGCAAAAATTACATGGTCTGATGGTTTTATCTACTTCAATTTAAGTTTACAATAAGAAGCTCATGATCTGAGCCACAGTCAGGTCCACGTCTTGTTTTAATTCATTGTTCCACCTTTGCTTCTACATCTTTGGTTGCAGAACATATAATCAAACTGATTTTGATATTGACCATTTGGTGTTGTCCTTAAGTAGCGTTGCCTTATGAGTCCGTGAAAAGGAATGTTTGCTATGATCAGAGAATTATCATGACAAACATCTATTAGTCTCTGCCCCACTTTATTTTGTACTACAAGGCTGGATTGTATAGGATGCTCAGGGAAGACTACCACCTCTGGTGTGAGACCTTGCCAAGTCCTTTTTGGGCCTGCTCATCCACCTTTTGTATCCACCTCTCACCTGTCTCTCACCTGTGGTTCCAAGAAGCTATAGCATCAGCAGTGGCCACCCTGGGTAAAACCATCTCAGAAGATGGGCTAAACCAAGTTAAGAGTAAACACACCTCAAATCCTTCTGTCAGTTAGGGGGATGTCTACTCAAAGCATGTGAATACTTCCCCTCTGGTGGAATGGATAGATGAAAAATTTTGTTCCAAAGAAGGACAAACACTAATAATTCCAAGATCAAATTTGCCTATTATTCTAATTATCTTTTGATTTCCTACTTTAGCATTCCAACCTCCTATGTTAAATGTGACATTTTTTGGTGTCATTTCTAGAGCATGTTGTAGATCTTCACAGGACTGATGACCTCCTTACTGAAGTGGCTGGAACACAGACTTATATTACTGTGACGTTGAAAAGGTTGCCTTGGATTCCAACAGATAATCTGTCATTTTTGAGATATTCTGCTTTTCTTATCCCTTTATTGACTATGAGGGCTACATCATTTCTTTTTTTTTAATTAATAAATTTATTTATTTGTAGTTTTCAAAATTTACTTCCACAATATTTTGAGTTCCAAATTTTCATCCCATCTCTCCCCTCCCTCCACCCCAAAATGGCAAGCATTCTGAATACCCCTTCCCCTAGTCAGCCTTCCTTTCTATCTGTCCCTCCCTTCTCTTATCCCTTTCCCCTTCTATTTTCCTGTAGGGAAGGATAGATTTCTGTACCCCATTTCCTGTATTTCTTATTTCCCAGGCACATGTGAAAACATTTTTTTAAACATGTGCTTTTAAAACTTTGGGTTCCAAATTTTCTCCCTTTCTCCCTCCCCACCCACCCTCATTGAAAAGGGAAGCAACTCAGTATAGGTTATACATGTGCAGTTATGCAAAACACTTCCATAGACATGCTGTGAAAAACTAACTCTATTTCCCTTAAACCCATCCTGGCCCCCCATTTATTCTATTCTTTGTTTTGACCCTGTCCCTCCTCAGAAGTAATTGCTTCTGATTACCCCCTTTCCCAATCTGGCCTCTTCTCTGTCATCCCCCTACTCTCTTGTCCACTCCCCCCCCCCCATTTTCCTGTAGGGTAAGACAGATTTCCATACCCAATTGAGTGCGTATGTTATTCCCTCCTTAAGTCAAATCCTATGAGAAAAAGATTCACTCATTCCCTCTCACCTTCCCTCATTAACCCTCCACTCTAAAAGCCTTTTCTTTTTTTGTGAGACAACTTATCCTGTTCTACCTCTCCCTTTCTCCTTCTCCTAGTATAATCCTCTCTCACCCCTTAATTTTATTCTCCAGATATGACCCCTTCATCTTCAACTCATCCTGTGCCCTCTATCTATCTATCTATCTATCTATCTATCTATCTATCTATCTATCTATCTATCTATCTATCTATC
>NW_020954596.1:38488177-38489039 GCF_900497805.2 Vombatus ursinus
ATCTATCTATCTATCTATCTATCTATCTATCTATCTATCTATCTATCAATCTATCTATCTATCTACCTATCTGAATATCTATCTATACATACATACAATTTTTTTCCCTCCAACTACCCTAATACTGACAAAGGTCTCATGAGTTACAAATATCATCTTTCCATGCAGGGATGTAAACAGTTCAACCTTAATAAGTCTCTTATGATTTCTCTTTCCTGTTTACCTCTTCATGTTCCACTTGAGTCTTGTATTTGAGAGTCAAATTTTCTATTCAGCTCTGGTCTTTTCATCAAGAATGCTTGAAAGTCCTCTATTTCACTGAATGACCATTTTTTCACCTGAAGGATTATACTCAGTTTTGCTGGGTAGGTGATTCTTGGTTGTAATCCTATCTCCTTTGCCCTCTGGAATATTATATTCCATGCCCTGTGGTCCCTTAATGTAGAGGCTGCTAAATCTTGTATTATACTGATTGTATTTCCACAATACTTGAATTACTTCTTTCTGGCTGCTTGTAATATTTTCTCCTTGACCTGGGAACTCTAGAATTTGACTACAATATTCCTAGGAGTTTTCCTTTGGGGATCTCTTTCAGGGGGGGATCGGTGGATTCTTTCCATTTTGATTTTGCCCTCTGGTTCTAAAATATCAGGGCAGTTTTCCTTGATCATTTCTTGAAAGATGATGTCTAGGCTCTTTTTTGATCATGGCTTTCAGGCAGTCCAATAATTTTTAAATTCCCTCTCCTGGATCTATTTTCCAGGTCAGTTGTTTTTCCAATGAGATATTTCACATTGTTTTCTAATTTTTCATTCTTTTGGATTTGTTTTACAGTGTCTTGATTTCTCATAAAGTCACTAGC
>NW_020954596.1:38494039-38531957 GCF_900497805.2 Vombatus ursinus
GCTAGTGACTTTATGAGAAATCAAGACACTGTAAAACAAATCCAAAAACAAATGTAAAACAAATCCAAAAGAATGAAAAATTAGAAAACAATGTGAAATATCTCATTGGAAAAACAATTGACCTGGAAAATAGATCCAGGAGAGGGAATTTAAAAATTATTGGACTGCCTGAAAGCCATGATCAAAAAAGAGCCTAGACATCATCTTTCAAGAAATGATCAAGGAAAACTGCCCTGATATTTTAGAACTAGAGGACAAAATAGAAATTGAAAGAATCCACCGATCACCTCCTGAAAGAGATACCCAAAGGAAAACTCCTAGGAATATTGTAGCCAAATTCCAGAGTTCCTAGGTCAAGGAGAAAATATTGCAAACAGCCAGAAAGAAACAACTCAAGTATTATGGAAACACAATCAGTATAACACAAGATTTAGCAGCTTCTACATTAAGGGACCACAGGGAATGGAATATAATATTCTGGAGGGCAAAAGAGATAGGATTTCAACCAAGAATCACCTACCCAGCAAAACTGAGTACAATCCTTCAGGTGAAAAAATGGTCATTCAGTGAAATAGAGGACTTTCAAGCATTCTTGATGAAAAGACCAGAGCTGAATAGAAAATTTGACTTTCAAATACAAGACTCAAATGGAACATGAAGAGGTAAACAGGAAAGAGAAATCAAAAGACTTATTAAAGTTGAACTGTTTACATTCCTACATGGAAAGATGATATTTGTAACTCATGAGACCTTTGTCAGTATTAGGGTAGTTGGCGGGGAAAAAATATATGTATGATAGAGAGATAGATATTTAGACAGATATTTAGATAGATAGATAGATAGATAGATAGATAGATAGATAGATAGATAGATAGATAGATAGATAGACAGAGGGAACAGGATGAGTTGAAGATGAAGGGGTCATATCTGGAGAATAAAATTAAGGGGTGAGAAAGGATTATTCTAGGAGAAGGAGAAAGGGAGAGGTAGAACAGGGTATGTTATCTCACAAAATAAAGAAAAGGCTTTTAAAATGGAAGGGAAATGGGGGAAGGTGAGAGGGAATGAGTAAATCTTTTTCTCACAGGATTTGACTTAAGGAGGGAATAACATACACACTCAATTGGGTATGGAAATCTGTCTTACCCTACAGGAAAATAGGAGGAGAAGGGACAAGAGAGTAGGGGGATGATAGAGAAGAGGCCAGATTGGGAAAGGCAGTAATCAGAAGCAAATATTTCTGAAGAGGGACAGGGTCAAAAGAAAGAATAGTATAAATGGGGGGCAGGATAGGATTAAGGGAAATAGAGTTAGTTTTTCATAGCATGTCCACTATGGAAGTGTTTTGCACAACTGCAAATGTATAACTTATATTGAGTTACTTGCCTTTTTGATGAGGATGGGTGGAGAGGGAGGATGGGAGAAAATTTGGAACCCAAAGTTTTAAAAACACATGTTTAAAAAAATGTTTTCACATGTAACTGGGAAATAAGGAATACAGGAAATGGGGTACAGAAATCTATCCTGCCCTACAGGAAAATAGAAGGGGAAGGGGGAGAGAGATAGAAGGGAAGGCAGACTAGGGGAACAGGTATTCAGAATGCTTGCCATCTTGGCATGGGGGATGGTGGAGATGGGGTGAAATTTGGAACTCAAAATACTGTGGAAGTAAATGTTGAAAATAAAAAATAAATAAATGTATTAATTAAAAATATCATTCAGGCACTGGCATTATTTCTATACTGGGTAAGTAAAGCAAAAAAAAAATTTTTTTTGGCATAGCAGCCTTTTGGTTCACAGTGTAGCACCATTTGCAGAACTCATGGTTATATTTAGCTAGGTCTTAGACTCATAGATGTCTCCAATGAGAAAGGGGGGGGTCAGAAAAATTGGTTACAGAAATACTCAATAGCAAAGTGAATTTTTTCCATGATAATATGGGGTCCTATATATGCTCATAGTCCCCATCTGCTTTCTCTTTCAGTTCCTCAAAGTCCTCTAACAGTTCACAATTGATTTGAAATTGTATTTCTCTGTGTCCTTGAAGGATTTCATGTACTTTTTGTTGTTGCTGAGTCATTTGAGTTGTGTCCTACCCTTTGTGAACCCATTCAGGGTTCAGGTTCACAGTATTCTGGATTCTGCTACTTTAACTTCCCATGCAAGATTGTCTATGATGGTGATGTATATGCTTCAGTATGCCTTTTGTCTAATTTGGGAATGCTATGTTTTTGCAAGCAGTACTTCATCAGTGATTCTTTTATTTGACCTCCTTACGATCCTTTCTATCACCCCAAAGGGGACTCTGAAGAATCTGCTCATTAAGTTAAATGTTCCACAGTAATTATAACTGTTGAGGTACACAGGGTTAACTTTACGTGTCAATAGAGCAGGAAGATCCCTATAAAGTCTGATTTCAGGGGTAATAGTAATTCTTCTCCCCCTGCCTCAAATAGCCTTCCTCAACTGCTCCCAGATGCCTAAAATTCAGATAGATGGGATAAAGTCTTGTATCCCACAGCAAAAGACTAAAAATACAAAAGATCTCTGCCAGTTAATAGACTGGCTTGATGTCCTGCTGGAATAAAAGTGACTGAGATCTTTCCCTTTGGATCATAGACTTAGAGTTAGAAGGGACATTGGTGATCTCATGCTCCCATTTTCCAGATGAATGATGTGAGGCACAAACTAATGAAGTGACTTGCTCAAACTGCATAGGTAATAAATAGTAGTCCACATTTTCATATGTAGGTCTTTTGACTGCTGATTGAACACTAGTAATTTAAAGCTGCCTTTGGTGTGAAGGAATGTGGAGATGTATTGTGGGAATGAGTAGAACAGGCAAATTTTGTCTAAGTCTATTCTGCAGATCGATTACACATTGTCAAATGAAGGATATTTGTTAATCAAAAAAAAAAAAGCGGACTGGGTTTGAGAGACCTTTCCCCTTCCTAACCCTAGACTTAAGGTTGTTAGATATCTCTTGGAAATGAAAGGAAAGCTCCTGATTTCAACTATTCTCAAGTGAACTCTCTGTAATGTAATAATTTTGTCATTGTAGATTGTAATTCAGAGGGCAAAAGAAAAATACATTTATATTTAAAGATAACTATCTGCCTGAATGTCTTAAGAGTTACCACTGGGTTCTCTGTCTTCCTTTAATAGCTAGTAAATATATTAACATAACATTCCATTTCTATTGAAAAGGATTTTTTAAAAGCACACCCTGAAAAAAACACCATAATCTATAACAATGCAATTTCAGATTTAAGAGGTATCAAAACTTTACATAAAATAAACATCAATAAATCCAGAAATTACTCTAACAAATATTTTTCTTTAAAAATAAAAAGCAGAACCAGGAGAACATTGTAGACAGTAACAGCCACCTTGTGCAATGACTAACATTGATAGATTTAGCCCTTTTCAGGAATACAAGGATCTAAGACATCTCCAAAGGTCTCATGATGGAAAATGCTATCCACATCCAGAGAAAGAACTATGGGGTCTGAATGCAGATCGAAGCATTCTATTTCTTCTGCTTTGTCTTATTTTCTCTTTCTTTTGGTTCCTCCTGTTGTTTCTAATTCTTCCTTACAACATCACTAATGTGAAAATATGTTTAATAAGAATGTATAAGTATAACCTATATCAGATTGCATACCATCTTGGGGAGACAGGGAGGGAGGGGGAGAAAAATTTAAGACTCAAAAGCTTATGGGAATGATTATTGATAAATTAAAATAAATTCATGAAAATAAAATAAAAAACTCCACAATATAGACTCTGATTAGTCTGATATTTAATACATACTTCAAAAACACTAAAGACATTTATCTTATAGGAAAGATATGCTGCTATTATATATTTCAATAGAAAGGGAAATAGAGAAGGGGAGGCATTTGGAAACCAACATGGTGGAAATATTTGTTGGTTTTATACAATGAAGATTCCAAATGAGCAGAACATGAAGTATGAGAAGGGAAGACAGAGGAAATTGGAAATTGCAGAGAATAATGAAAACATTCTGTCTTAAAAACATTGTTTAGTATAGTAACAATTAGCTTAGCAATAAAATATTTTGTAAATGTGCTGGTTTACACTAAGAAAGAAGAAAACATATCATTTCAAATTGATTTTTTTATCTTTTGCTTGATGTTTAGCCAAAAGAGAATAATGTCCTTTAAAAACTAGAAGCTCATTCATTTTGGGATAGCTTTAATGATAGTTAATCATGATAATGGCAGTGGCTGATGTAAGAGCTCATGATTAGTTCAAGCTTATTTTTGTGTATAGTTAAAGTAGAAGACAGCTTTCTGCAGTTTAGATGTTTCTTCTTTTTTTCAGTCTTTTGAGTAAACAAGCAATGGATAAAAACTGTAGAATATTAAGGCAAATGGATTCTTCTAATACATTATATAGTGGAATATTATTAAATTTCAACCCTACATTGACCCACAAAAAAATAACAATTTTAGGGAGATGCTAAAATCTCCTCTCTCTGCCCTATTACCCGATGCAGCTTCCATCTTACCCTTCCCTTTCAATTCAAATTCCATATACTACCAATAAATAGATAAATCTTGGCAAGAAAATATTAAATTGAGTCAGATAATACCCAAAGGAAAAAAATATTTATATAGATATCCCTTTCTAAGTTTGCTCCATCTTTTTTTTTAACCTTCAGATTAATCCTCTTACCTCTTTTATTACCTTTCACTGAAGTGTAAAGAAAATAGTGCTGGACGTGATTATAGAAGACTGGGTTTGAACCCTACCTCTTTGTCACTTCTGGGACTCTGGTCAAGTTTCTTAAATTTATCTGGGCTGCAGATTCCTTGCCTCTAAATCAGCTGGTGCTTCTAGCAAAAATGATCGTAAGGATGGTATCTGAACAGAAAAAAAAAATATATTGAGGATTAGTATACATTTCCACTGATTTGTTCCCGGTGACAAAATGATACTGATTCACCCCTGTGATGTTTACAAAGTTTGAGAGACATAATTTCTGGGTAATTAATGGTTTTATTAATAATTCCAGCATTTTGAATAAAAGGACCAGTGGCACTCTCGAATGCCAAAGGCAATCGTGGCAACCCAGACCACCCCTAGTTTTGGGTAATCTAGATAAAGAATCTGTACCTACCCAAGCCTGAGCTAGTTGAGTGGAGTATCAATACCCAAAATGAGCAGAATGTTAATCCTATCTTCCATCAGCCCTGTCCTTGAGAGATTGGAAAAGGAAATAGAACAGGGAAAAAAGTTGGGTCTCCACAATTTTAATAATTGGCTATTAATATGAGAGAGAAATAATGATTTCCTTCATCCCCTGCTACCTAAATTATCAGAAAATGAAGACTGAGACTTTCTGTTTCAATTGCTATCAAGATAGTATTAGTACAATTAGAGATATTTGCTCACACATCAATCTTGATTTTGATTAGGATATTTAATATTTGACACTCATCTTCTCCTTAATGGTCTAGATCATTCTTTTCAAAATGACTTCTGTGTTTCAAAATGACTTTCCAGCTCAGCTTATAGCCTTTTTTTTAACCTCTACTGTACTCCTGTTCAGACACTTATAATTGTCATAATTTAAATAATACACAAAATATTGTCATGTATGCACAAAATACATGATATATTAATACATTTGCTCATTTGTTCATTTATTAAATATTGTTTCATCTTTTAATACTGCTCACTGAAGACCCACCCTTGTCTCAGGAAAGGACATATTTTTCCCCTCCATACAGTGGTAAGGTATATTTAGAGATTGTCTTAAAAAATGTTAAAATAAGATTGGCTCTAATTCTAAAATATAAAAGGTCTATCAGCTGAGTGATGAGATACAGTTGTAACAAATTTTTAACCTACAGTTTTCCACTACTAAAACTGTAAACAATAGAAAAATAGAAAGGAAACTGTTGGTGATACATTGCAGGAAAATTGGGCAGAAGGGAAAGGGTATAATAATGCATTGATGACAAAAAAATAAACAAAACTTTATTATCTGAATTAGAGAAATGAAAAAAAAATCAAAGCAAACATATTTCCTACAGTAATTTTATGTATATTTTTTCTACAGCTATTTTTTTCATTTAAAAAATAATTGTTAGGAGTGTGCTGTATATCTAGAATAGCTTCTTTTTGGACGATTGCAGAAATTAAAGGACATTGGAATGGCAGTATGATATAAACGATCAATTCTTATCCCATCTCTAATCATTACAAGCTATAGGACTTACAAGACTGTGCAAGTGTCTTAATCTCTCAGGGCCTTAGCAACTTTCTAAGAATAAAAGTTATGCAGAAGTTCATAAGCTATTTCCCCAGAAAGCTTGTCTATACCAGTAATCTACACCTGTTCTTGATGAGGGAGGAAAAGGTAGGATGAAGGGGAGTAGAGAAGGTGGAATTGATATGATACTGTAATATTTAATGTTTTTAGTTGACTGATGGATATTCACATCAGGAGGACATTATTTTTGCACACATAGTAGTCCAGAACAAATATGTATGGTAAGTACAGGTAGAAAGCATTACTTGATATTTGCAGTACTAATGACAGAATAAATTGATACTATACTTATACTTAAGAAACAAATTAGTACAGAAGGCAAAAAAAGGTTAATATACAATCTTAAGATGTATGATCATTATAAACCAGAATTAAGGTACAGTAGTAGACTGGGAATTGCATTGTCAGGGTTGATAAAGAGTATGATTAATCTAAGAAAGTTTCCCAGAGGAGATGGTCTTTAGCCTGTAATTTACAGGAAGGGAAGTTGTGGTCTATGGGGTCAGTGCAAAACTGTGCCAGATAAATAGCATAGCTTAGGTGAAGGGTTAGAAGCAGAGAGAAAGGACTCGAATGGAAGGATAAGTTAAGGAAAGCTTGACTAAACTATAGGGATTGAAAGTTGTAAAGGCATAGTATAGGGAAGGCCTGGAACAAGCAATTAGAACTGTGTTGAAGAGAACGAGATTTAAGGACATTGCTATTTAGTCTGACTTGGTTAGTGTTTCTAAGATAAAAACAGTTTCAGCTGCAATGAAAAAAGTATTTGGGAATAGAAATAGTGTGGTTACTAACTAATAAAGGAAGAAAAAAAGGAAACTTTGATGTTAAGGATATTTAAGGATGCTTGAGACAACTGGGGTCTAGCTATGATTTGAGCAGAGAACTTGGTGGTCCCATATCAGTCCAAATCAGTGCCAGAATTTTAGAGCCTCAATAAAAAGGACAAAGCTGTCACAAATCCACAGAGGCATAATGTACCATTCTCTCTCTCTCTCTCTCTCTCTCTCTCTCTCTCTCTCTCTCTCTCTTTCTCACTCTGTCAATGCCCTGAAAAAAGTGAGTCACCTTGAGAAAAGGGTAGTGGAACAGATCACTTTGATGTAATAACAGACATTCCAAACAGAGACGTGCTGAAGGCAGAGGAGCTCCAGTCTTCAAGCAAAGGGAGATGTTAGGAAGGGAAATAGATTTGTAAATTGTTCACATAAAGGCATTGAGACAAACATCACAGCAGGTGTCTATTCTGAGAGAGGGAGCATAAAGGGAGAAAAGAAACTAGAAAATCAAGAAGCTAGGACAGCCAGGGGTGGGGAGGAGGGAACAAACATATATGAAATTTGAATATTAGAAAATGTTGTTCACAATATCATTAAGCCATTTCTTTTATAGAGAACTCTGTTTTATGAGCTCTGTTGAACTGTTTGTCATTTAAAAATAAGATAGACTTTTAACTGAGAAAATGCAGAAAGGTTAAACCATCTTTGACTAATCGATAAAAGTTTGTTCTCAAGAGGTCTGGTTATACTTACTAACAAACCATATGCATTAAGCAGGCTAAATCTACCAATATAAAAGCATTTGTGTCTGTAGACTTAAATTACAACATAGTCTTTGCAAAGTTAGACAAAATGCTCTGACATGAAACACATTCTTTTTTTTTTCTTTCCGAAATTATTTTCTCTTGGGCATTCTGTGATTTTTCTGTTAAGATAACTAGCTGTGTGTAGAACAAGCTTCTCTCTCTTCCTTTCTGCTTCTTGATTCTGCTCCAATCTTATTTTAGTCCAATCTATACTCAAGGAAAAAAAAAACCTTAAATTCTATTTCCTCCATGGGCACGTGTATAATGGGGATAATATTTGTCATCATTAGGACCTATGTTCTATACCCATCTATGGTCTCCTCTTTGAAGTCCCTCCTTATGAAGAGTGGTCTGGACTTCACTGAATTTGTCAGTTGCCTCATACTATTTGAATTTTTTTTTATCTTTGATAAAAATATCTTTTTTTATCATCTCAACTCAACTAAGTACTTTGAGGTGAAGAGTAATTTTAAAAAAAAACCTACTGAATGATGTTCCTCAAAGCTTGCAATATGCTGCCCCTCTCCCCCCATAATCATTTAAGCCAAGAGAGGCAAACATTATTATCATAGTTTTGTAAATGAGGAAAGAAGCTCGGATAAAAGAGGATAAAAGAGTTGCTCGTGATGATCACGTAAACCAGCAAATTTTTATTGTAGGATTTGAAACTAGGTCTCCTGACTCCAAGCTGTGTTGTTTTCCTACTGCAGCTCCTTGCTTCTCCTTGTCTGTACACATTACCTGGAAGAGTTCTTTGAATATAGTGAGAATTCAACTAATGCTTGTTGATAATCATGTTGACCTTTATGCTAAATTATATGGACATATATAAGGTACTATGCCAGGTTTGTCTTAGCTTTCAAGCTGCTAGTTAGTTTAAGTCCATGACTATTAACTCACTTTTGCTGGTATTGTATCACAGAATATTAGTGTTTCTCAACCTAGAAAGAACTTTCAACCCTGATTTTGGTCATTATGAATATCACTCAATCAGGAAACTTTTATTAATCATGTAGTATTTACCAAATACTATTTGTTATTGCTCAGTCATTTACAGTATGTTCAACTCTGTGATGCCCCCATTTGGGGTTTTATTGGCAAAGAAAGTGGAATGGTTTGCCATTTTCTTCTCCAGCTCACTTTATAGATGAGGAAACTGAGACAAACAGGGTTAAATGATTTGCCCAGGGACACACAGCTAGTTAAGTGTCTGAGGCCAGATTTGAACTCATGAAGATGAGTCTTCCTGACTCCAGGCCCCGGGCTTTACCCAATGTGCCTTCTAGGTGCTCTATATGCTATTTTCCTAGTTCTGTTGTACTAAGTACTTTCATAGTACAAAATTAAACATAGATCCTGTTCTTGAGGAAGTAGATTGGTGGGGTAGGGGAGAAGGAAGGTGACAAGGCAGGGGGAGAGAGGTGTATTGCAATTCTTTCATAGAACAATCATCTCTCCACTAATGACCCATTCCATAATTCTTGCAAACATGTTCATGTCTCCCTCATCTTCAAAAAACCCTCACTTGATCTTTCTATCCCTGCAAATTTTCATCCTGCATCTCTTATGCCTTTTATGGTTAAGCTGCTTGAAAGGGTCATCTACAATAGGTGCTTCCACTTTCTCTCCTCTCACTCTCTCCCTCCTACTTTTCCAGTCTATTACACCTTAGTTTCCTTCACATACTCTTCAATCCAGTGACAATGGCCTCTTTGTTGTTCCACAAATAAAATACTCTATTTTTCAGCTCCAGGAATTTTCTTCAGCTATGTCCCGCACATAGTAATGTTTTTCCTGATCATTTTTGCCTTCTGGCAGACTTTTTTAGGTCCCAACTAAAATATCTCTTTCTATAGGTATCCTTTCTGAAATCTTCTTCATTCTAGTGCCTTCCCTCTCATTTATTTCATATCTATTGATATGAAATAAATGAGAGGGAAGGCACTAGAATACGTATGCTTATACATACACACATAAACATATATATGTATATATATGTGTGTATATAGCTATCCATATATAGACATCTCTCTGTCTCTGTCTCTGTCTCTCTCTCTATATATATATATATAATATGGCTTGCTTGCACATATTTGTTTGCTTGCTTATCTCCTTTATTATATTATGAGCTTCTGGAGGACAGGATTATCTTTTGCCTCTTTTTGTGTCCCCAGTACCTGTCACATAGTAAGAGATAAATAAATGCTTATTGACTGACTAATCACTATACATCCTTCTAGTGAAGCTGACTCTAGATCATCAATGCCCTTTCATATTGTAATATCCCTGTTTCCCATACTCTTCTAAAAATCTGCCATATGGTATCCATCTAACATGCTGAGAACCCTCCTTGGAAATTTGAGGACATTGTTAAAAAAAATTAGTCTGTCCAGCAGTTATTTTTCTCTCTTGTCAGGTGACCAGCCCATCTTTTCCCTTTTTTCTAGCAATAAGAAATACATATATGAAATAACTAAAAAAAATTATGAGGTAACAAAATCAAATGCTAGAGGGGATGATATAGACTAGAAAGTTACATCTTCCCTAGATACAATATCCAGAGAAGAGTACCACAACAGTACATGGGTCATAGTAACCATAATTTAAAAAAATAAAGATACATAAAAATAAAATAGAAAACCAATTTTCAAAAATAAGAAATTTTTTCCAAGTGAAAACAAACTAAGAATTGAAGGGAAATTCAGCCTTTGCAATATTATAGATGATATTACATTTAACAATAACAATTCAAATATTATTATCTCATCATTGAACAGTAACTTTTTTTTTCAGCCAAAAACAAGGTTTATTAGAACACTGATTGGGGTGAGGGAGATTCCTAGTGTGTGTTCTCTATTGGCTATATTTTAAGCATCTGAGCCATTGGCCAGATTTTAAGAATCTGAGCACCTTAATAGAGACCAAGATGGATCTTATATACAGAAAGACTGTGGGAAGGATCTAGGAGTGCCAGGTTGTCTGGGGTGACTGCAGGAGGGGTCTAAGTAGGATCTGGATGGGAGTGGCCAGTAAGCTGGGGTGACTGTGATGTTACAGAATGCCAGGGACCTGGACCACCTGGCCAAGGGAGAATAGAGTCTAGATAGGATTAAGGGTGGGAAGTGGCTAGAGATGATCAGGAAGTAACAGAACAGAATTGGGAGATTGGGTATAGCCACAATGAAAGACTAGTTGAGATGATTACTGTAATGGATCGATGCCTCAGGTGAATGCCAGAAACTTGACAATGTAGAAAATTGAGAAAACTGAAGGAGAGTTGGGCGGCGAGGTTTTCCAGGGCCTATACCCCATAATTACCCCCCCAAACAAATGGGACTCAAATTCTTTTGGGGTAAGAGGTGAAAGTCTTGGCTTCTGAAACTACTTCCTGCTGTCAAGGGGCTTGGAGTAGTCCCTCCCTCGAGGGAGTCTCAAAGAGGAGGTTGACTGGAATGGGGTACAGGTTGCATCCATGGGACACTGAATCCAGGGGACAATGGGGGGCATTGGCTGGTACCCAATGTTTGCTACCAACTGTAGGTGAATGGCCTATAGTCTGGAAGACACAAATCTGACAGAAACACTGCAGGACCCAGATATAGGGAGAAGTACAAGTACAAGAGCCCCATTAAAATCATTAACATTTGACCTGTAGGATTGTCTGATCTTGTTACTTTCTCAAAAGTTTAAGTAACACTTTTACAGGTAGAAGTTTGCCACCCCTGGGTTCAATAGTTACACAAATAAATTTGCCAGAGACTGACTTTTATTCCAGTTATAACAAAGACTTGAGAGGATACTTAAGTAATGATTAGGCCAAATAGGTTACATCCCTCTAAGAGAACTGACTGCACTGAAATTCTCCTCCCCAAACCAAACTGAAGATGTTTCTGATTTAATTTCAGTAATTTGGAGGGTGGAATGACTACACATTCAGGTCAAAACAGCAAGATCTCACACACATGCATTGTGCTTATATCTTTTAGTGTCTATTTGCTCTGACTATAGAAATTTGCTGTAAAAGGATAAAAGCAGGGACAAGATAATTCAGTTTTCCAACTATGCAGTATCAATTTCACCTTAGACTCAGAAACAGCCAGGAAACATTCCTTTTCAAAGGAACAATGGGGAAACTGAGCCAGGAAGATCCCATTTTAGACTGAGGCAAAATTGTCCTTTCAGCTTTTCCAGATGCAGACTTCCCACCAGTATCACATTCTCTCTGTGGCTTGTGGCATTTCTCTCAGATGGTGGATTATTGATTATTGCTGGATTATTATGATCCATCAGACAACTCAAAATAAAAATCATTTATGGCCCCATAAGCTTTTACTTCAAACAGCAAGTTTCACTAATCAGAGCTTAAGAAAAAAAAAAAAACTTTTCCAGGATTTACATCTCAAATTTAAATTTGTCCTGGTATAAAAAGCCAATCGTTAGAGATTATTTCTATATACTTGCAAATTCTCAGCAAGCCATAACCCAAACAAGCTTTTTGGCAAGTTTACACATTAAAACAATAACCAATAATAGCCAAATTGTTTTAGCTGTAACCAAATTATAAAAAATTGCTTGACATAACTGATACAAAAAGTTTACCAATCTGAAACCTATACCAATCAGGTGACTTAAATTTTGTTAAATGCATTTCCAAATTACACAGAGAATTGGCATCTACATGCCAATTAACATTGTTATTATTACTGCCTTACTTGGGGTTGTTAACATGTTAATATTATTTAACATTATTAACATGTTAAAACTGCAACTTTAAAAGAGAGGGCTTACCCAAGTTTGGAGGCTGGCTGACTTCTTTACCTTGACCCATCCCCCCTTTCCTCTCTCCCCAGGGCTGCTAGGGATTGAGGTAGGGGGAAAAGTGAAACTCTTTTATCCTAGTCTGATCTGGAATGAGAGGGGTTAACAGAAAAACCCTCTTGACTCAAGGGAATGGAGTAGGGGAAGGGAGTGACCAGGGTTGTAAGGAGGTGTTTCAAAATTTCTTAATGATAAATCACAAAACCTCCAGAATCTGCTAAGATGTTTTGAGCTGTTCTAACTTTTCCCTGTAGCCTCCTTGAAGGAGGATCCAGCGTGCAGGGAGTAAGTAAGCCTCAGGGAACCAAAAAGTACCTACAGTTTTCTCAATTCCCTAGCACCTGGAGAATTGACACAATTGGGCCTATGCTTCTAGATAGGCTGTCCATCCTTGTCTTCAATGCTGCAAAAGGTGTGCCCAGGTCCATGGCTTCAACCAGAACCACTGTACTGGGAGCATTAGAGAGTCAGGCTGAGTGTGAGACAGACTTGTAACTGTCTACCCTAAAAGCAAGTCCAAGTCTTCCTAGGTGCTTGGAGAGCAACCTCAACTACAGGGCAAGAAAGAGGAGGGAGACTTACATACCTTCCAGTCTTGGCTAAAGAAGAGCTTAGGGTTAGGCAGTTTCCCTATATGGGCCACCAAAATGAAGAGATTTAGGGCTAATGAGACCCCAAAATATCGAGAGCAAGAGATATGGGTCCTTAATTAATGAATTCAACCCACACCTTCTTTTAGCCAAAGATAAGGTTTATTAGAACACTGATTGAGGTGAGCAAGATACCTAGTGAGTGTGCTCTATTGGCTAGATTTTAAGAATTTGAACCATTGAACAGATTTTAAGAATCTGAGCACCAACAGTGTCATTTCTTTAATAGACTTTTTTAAAAACCTTTGTAAGCTTTAGGTCTGTGGCAAATGTCTTTTGTTTGGCTAAATTGTAATTGCCTAATAATTCATTTTCTTACTAAATATATGTATTCTCTCTTGTATGAAATATCTTTCATTTATAATTATTTTCTGGGCTTTATTACATATTTTGTATCCTATTAACTGTAGCTGAAATGGAAAAAATACACCAGATTTCCAAACAACATGTATTTTTATGTAACATTTAACAAATCTACAAACAGACAAAACACTCTCTTTTGGTTAAATTCAATAAAGTCTTGTCTGGCTTTGCCATAGAAATCCCTCCTTTTTTTGACCCCCACCTTACCCCAAATCAATGTGTCAACACTTGTTCAGCCTTCAGTACTGCAGAAAACAGACTCGTGCTGAGTCAATAGGTGAGTATCAAAGATTGAAGTAATGTGGCAATGTAGTGAAAAAGGCCACCACTTTGAAAATATCCCCACACAGTGATCTTTATTTCCAATGTGTATTCATTCTTGCTTTTGCTTCATCCTTTGTAAATGTCTTTTCTAACTCAGTTAAATTTCTCATGATTTTGTACTAGGAAATTTTTAGCAGTTTTGAAATACAATAGTGTCTTTTTGAGGTGGCTCTGACTCTTGGCGTAGACTTATATGAGATATGTTGAGGTTTCTACGTTAGCTGTAATAATGGGTCTTCTCTCCTCATTATCATCAACTGTAGAGTCTGTGATGAACCAGAATGAAAGAGCAAACACATGGTTTGCATGGGCGCACTTGTCTTAATGATAAACTAGTGGAGACCAGTTTCTCTAACAAGAATTATCTCTCAGCATCAAGCTATAGTGGAATAGTCCTAAAATCCAACAGAAAGATTTGCTGGGATACAAAGAAGATTATCCAGGAGAGAATGGAGATAGAGGAAGTATATCATATATCATTGGGGTTGAACCCAAAGGTCAAATGTACACATTAATCATGAGTGACAAATGTATGTTTCTCCTTCTCTACTTCTTCTCTAGATACCCACCACAGCAATCTAAGTGAATACCACAACATTATGGAGATGAGGATGTACTGTTTTGTATAGGCAATACCCTAGTGTCAAAATGTGAAAAAAAATGACAAATTGTCCAGTGGATACTTACCCAACATCAGTTCTATTTGCTCTCTCTCTCTTTCATCATCATCATCATCATCATCATCATCATCATCATCATCAGGATCCATCCTGAAAAATCATTTAATACTAAGATCCTTCTGTCCTTTCTAGTATTTACTTTAACCTCCTTTTTTGTACTGCATTCTGCTATCATATAGCAGTAGGTCAGTGCTCTGTATTTGGGAATATATTATCATAATCAATTTGTTTTCATTCATTGCAAACTTCCAATTTTATAGTATTCTTGATCAAATAATTCACAATAATTGAATTAATTACACACACATATATACATATATATAATTTTTTTATCTTTTTTTTAAAATTCCAAATGTTTCATTCTATATCACAAATATATATCCAGCATCTACCAAATATGGAATACTGTAATAATCATTGGAGGAGTTACAAAGTTAAGATAAAAAAATGGAGAGTGGGATGAAATACATGCATATAACAATAGAGAACAATGTATGCAAATTCCTTCAACTCCCAAAAGGTAAGATTTAATAAATAAATAATGTGAGGTCTTTTTTTCTTTAGGAAGTGTTCTTAACATGGAGTCTGTGAACTTTAAAAAACATGTATTTTGATAACTGTACTGCAATAATTTGTTTTCTTTTTAATCATAAGCATTTATTTTATTCATTTAAAGATATTATCCTGGGCCTATAACAAACATACCCACACACCCAGATACAAAGGTTAAGCATATGGTATATACCCTAGTTAAATGATTTATGCGATAAAAACAATGAAGATTAAATGACAATGATGAGAATAATGCTGATATTCATATAGCATTACCTGTATCTGTGAGTGAGCCAAATATCAGAACAAAATCTACTAGGCACAAAAGGTAAAATGCACATCTGAGTGGGCAGTACAATATTGCATCATTTCAAATACACAGGCCACAACCACAGGCAGTAAGACAGAATTAATGTTTGAAAAGCAAAGCCCACTTTCAAGTACAGAAAAGAATGTCTCCCAGTCCTTGGATAAATCAAATGAGTACATTCTCCGCTGGCAATGCACCAAGAGGAATAATTTACCCTCCCACCACCTGATAGAGTTAAGCAAAAATTTTTCTTTTGAATCAGAAGTTAATAAAGCACCTGTCAATAAATCAAATCCCCCACAAACAGTGGTAAGAGGATATAGGTCTCTATTACTCTGATAAATTTCAGAGTAAAAAATGACTATCAGGTTTATAGCTAAAATATTTATTTTATCTGAACAGTTTGTTAAAGGAGGGTATTAATTTCAGTTAGCACCCAAAGAATAGGCAGAAGTGGACAAAAATAAATGGATAAGATATATCTAGCTCAGAAAGATTGAACTGAAGCTCATATGTAGACATTTTAAAAGGTAAAATGGGCATGACTAGAAAAGGTGAAAATCCCTCAGTGATTAATCCACCCTTATCCTGTACAACTCCAGCACCCCTTCCACTACCTTTCATTCTCCGGACATGAATTCTTTGATGCTTCTAGAACTTTATGAGGATTAAAAAAATATGATTTTTATCTGGAGCAGATATGTTGTGGCTATGATTGTTCATCCTCCCTATCCCTAAGACTCCCCACCTACCCTCCCAGTACACTCATGTGCCCATGACTGCAAGCAAGATTCTCCTACTTCACTCATATGGCTGAGTGCAGCGTTATTTAGCTTGTTTCCAGAGCAAAGAAGATGATTCTTAAACTGTGATTTTCTTCAGTGTGGATACTCTTTATAGATTCAGATTTTTTATAAAGATATTACCACCACCTCCATAATTTGGGTGTTCTTTAAGAGTTGCTGTGGAATTCTATAAAACATTTAAAGAACAATTAATTACAATACTATATAGACTATTTGGGAAAATAGGGGAAGAAGGAATCTTACCAAATTCTTTTTATGATACAAATATGGTGCTGATACCTAAACCAGGAAGAGTCAAAACAGAGAAAGAAAATTATAGACCAATTTCTCTAATGAATGTAGATGCAAACACTTAAAACAAAATATTAGCAAATAGATTACAGCAACTTATCACAAGAATAATACACTATGACCAGCCAGGATTTATACCAGGAATGCAGGGCTGGTTCAATATAAAGAACACTATCAGCATAATTCATCATATCAACACCAAAACTAACAGAAACCACATGATCATCTCAATAGATGCAGAAAAAGCTTTTGACAAAATACAGCACCCATTCCTATTAAAAACCATAGAGAGCATAGGAATAAATGGAGTCTTCCTTAAAATAATAAATAGCATCTACCTAAAACCTTCAGCAAGCATCATATGTATGGGGACAAGCTAGAAGCATTTCCAATAAGATCGGGGGTGAAACAAGGATGTCCATTATCACCACTGTTATTCAACATCATACTGGAAACATTAGCTTTAGCAATAAGAGAAGAAAAAGACATTGAAGGCATTAGAATAGGCAAAGAAGAAACAAAGCTATCACTCTTTGCAGATGACATGATGATATACTTAGAGAATCCTAGAGAATCAAGTAAAAAACTACTTGAAATAATAAACAACTTTAGCAAAGTTGCAGGCTATAAAATAAACCCACATAAATTATTGGCATTTCTATATTACCAACAAAGCCCAACAGCAAGAGATAGAAAGAGAAATTCCATTTAAACTTACCATAGACATTATAAAATATCTAAGAGTCCACCTCCCAAAACAAACCCAGGAATTCTATGAACACAAAAACCTGGAAAGACTTGTATGGTCTGATGCAGAGTGAAATGAGCAGAACCAAGAGAACGATGTACACAATAACAGCCACATTGTGTGATGACTAATATTGATAAACTCAACCCTTCCCACCAATACAAGGACCTAAGACATCTCCAAAGGACTCATGTTGGAAAATGCTATCCACATCCAAAGAAAGAACTATGGAAGTTGAATTGCTATTTTTTTTCCTTTTCTGTTGAGTTTTGTTTCCTCTTTCTGGTGGTTCCTCCTATTGGTTTTAATTTCTACTTACAACATCACTAATGTGAAAATATGTTTGATATGAATGTAAGTGTATAGCCTATATCAGATTGTGCACCATCTTGGGGAAGGTGTTGGGGAGGAAGGGGGAGAAAAATTTTAAATTCAAAAGCATATGGAAGTGATTGTTGATAAATCAAAATAAATTAATAAAAAAATTTTTTAAAAAAAGAGTCACTGTGAAGAAAACCTTCATCATCTTATAGGTAACCTAGGGATGGGCCTCTCTCAATTTACCAAGATTGGCCCTTGGACAACAGACATATCATGTGTTATCTGGCCCATACTCAAAGTTTATCTATATTCAAATAACTATAATATTTTAATGATTAAAAATTAATTATTGCCAAATTCTGATATTAACTGCCATAGAAAAACAAATATTTTATGTAATTTTTTAAAATATCTTGACATATGTTTCATGTCTTTCATGTTGAGATGGTTAGGTGGCGGAATGGAAAGTCAGTCAGTCAATAAATATTCATTAAGTGCCCAATATGTGCCAAGCAGTTTGTAAAACACTGGTGATACAAAAAAAGATGCAAAAGACATTCTGTGCCCTCTAGGAGCTCACAATCTAATAAGGGAGATAATAGGCAAATATGTATAATCCATATATAAGACAAATGGGAAATAGATAAGAGAGGGAAGGAACTGAAATTAAAAGGGGTTAGGAAGGCTTCCTGTAGAAGAATGGGTTTTAATTTGGACTTTAAGGAAGGGAGGGAAGGTAGTAGGCATTGATGAGAAGGGATAGCCATTCCAGGAAAGGGAAACAGCTAGAGAAAATGTCCAGAACCAAGAGATGGAGTATGCAGTCTTTAGAAGTCAAAGATTACATGGTAGGGTGTAAGATATAAGAAGACTGGAAAAGTAGGAGGAAGCTAGGTTATGAAGAGAAGGGCTGTGTACACTGAACATAGGATTTTGTTTTTCATCCTGGAGGTGATAAGGAAACCCTGGAGTTTATTATATAAAAGGTTGGTTGAAATAGCCATATCTGAGCTTTAGGAAAATCACTTTGTTAGCTAAATATAAGGTAGATTGTAATGGTAATTATAGATTGCAATGTAATTGTAATGTAAAGACTCACCTGGAGGATACTACAATAGTCTAAGTGTGAGATGATGAGGGCCTACACCAGTGCAAAAGGAGAGAAAAGGGCAAATGAGAGATGTTGCAAAGGTGAAATCAACAGGCCTCAGCAAGAGAATGGATATAGGGATATTGGATACTTAAGAACTAAGGATGACACATAGGTGGGGAGTCTTAGAGACTGGAAGGAAAGTATTGTACTCTATGGTAATAGGAAAAATAGCAGAGAGTTTAAGGGAAAAGATGATGAGTTCATTTTTTATTAAATGGCTAGTTTAAAATGTCCACTGGAAATCTAGTTTGAGATATCTGAAATGCAGCTGGAAATGTGAAATTGCAGGTTGGTAGAGAAGTTAGGGCAAAATAGAATGAATAGGATGTGGTATCCACTGATGTATGCGGCTTCCATATTGATGGGATCAAGAATCCATTTAGCAAAGAGTTATCAGTTAATTCTATAGTCTTCAAACCCCATTTGGACCATTTATTCTATTATTTATATATTTCAGCATGAGAAACTAAATGTGGAATATACAGAGTGTCAGAAAAATCTTAGTTCAGTTTTTGTTTTTTTGCTTTATGGTGAGGCGATCGGGGTTAAATGACTTGCCCAGGGTCACACAGCTACTAAGCTTTAAGTGTCTGAGGCTGGATTTGAACTCAGGTCCTCCTGACTCCAAGGCCAGAGCACTATTCACTGTGCCACCTAGCTGCCACCCTTAGTTCAGTTTTAAGCTATTAAATCTTTCCTTCACCCTGCTATCCTGGAATTCAAATCTTTTACCCCTAGTAGACGTGGTAGAAAAGATTGTATGAGATGACGCTGATGCCTGGAGCCTGATACCTTAATCTTCTCTCCCTTGCCCTTCACCTTCGTCTTCCTGATAGTCACAGAACAAAATTAAAATATACGCACACAGACAAATATTAAAATATTTTAAGCTTTTGAAGCTTTAAACTTTGATAGCTTGAAGCTGCACTAAGATTTTTGTGTGTATGAAAAGTACCTAGAGTTTATTTAATAAATTGTGATTGAAATTAATCCCAATCATTTTAGCATGGAATTCTTGGTTATAATAATTATATCTTCAGATGAGGGTAAGATCACTTCCACCTTGAAGAGGTCAAAGTCTAAAGTTGTAGGAACAACTTAAATTTAAGGAAATGCTATTATCAGTCTTTAAGAAAATATTTTTCAACCTCTATCAATCTTTCATTAGCTCATCCTTCCACATGGACAAACATTTGTAATAAAATTAATTAAATCAGCAGCTGCTTCTCTTGGCCTGGTGTGAATCCTTACATGCTGTTGGACAGTGGACAAGTGCTTTTTTATGAAGTGAATTACAGTGATAATAATATACAAACATATATGGAAATATAAACCAGAATCACCTATTAATTCCACACAGTCTAATGACAAAGAATGCCATGTTAAAATATTGTCTGTCTGCAGGGCTATTTTCAAAGCCTTTGAAACTTGATTCTAAGTTCCAGAGTATGTTTTCTTATCAGAACACAGTGCTATTAATGGTCTTTAAGAGTAAAAGTTATTTCTGGGCTAATAAATAAGCATATTAAACACTTAATATTTGCCAGAAATATACTAAGCACTAGTGATACAAAAAAAGTAAAAAAAAAAAAATTCTGATTTCAAGGAGCTGACATTATAATGGAGAAGACAATGCAAAAATACATACAAGATGTATACAGAGTAGATGGAAGGTAATCTTAGAGGAGAAGGCATGAGTAGCTCTGGATATCCAGAACTAACTCCTCTAGAACTAAGCTTTTGAACTGAGTCTTGAAAGAATCCAGGCAAACTAGGAAGTAGAAGTGAAGAGAGAAAATATTCCAGCCATAGAATGCAGCCAGTACAAGTGTATGGAGATGAGATAGAGAGTGTTATACTCAAGAAACAGCACGTAAGTGAATGGACCTGGATCACAGAGTGAGTGAAGGGGAATAAAGAAAACTGGAGAGGTAGAAAAAACACTAACAGCAAAAAAGCTTTAAACACCAAACAGGAACTTTTATATGCTCCTTGAGGTGATAGAGAGCTACCAAAGTTTAATGAGAGATATAGGAAAGACTTTGGCAGCTGAATAGATGTTGGATTATATATACATATGTATATATATGTATGTGTGTGTATGTATGCATGTATGTATATGAGAGAGAGAGAGAGAGAGAGAGAGAGAGAGAGAGAAACGAGGCAGGCAAATTAATTAGGACATTATTGTTACAGTTCAAGAGAAACATGATAAAGACCTGACCTAGTGTGATGGTTATGTGAGTGGAGAGCAGACAACATATGCCAGAGATGTTGTAAAGGTAGAAATAAAATCTGGCAATGGATTGTATAAGTGGGATGAGTGAAGAGTTGAAGATGGCCAAAAGTTTGTGAGTCTGGGTGACTGAAACTTTGGTAGAACCCTTGATCATATTAAGGCATTTGGGAAATAGGGTGAAGGTTGGGAGGAAATAATAGTCTCTGTTTTAGATGCTGAGTTTGAGATGCTACTAAAACACCAATGTAGGACTTTATTGGAGGCAGAAAATTCAAGTAGTAAAAAAAAAAACCCTTCATATTTCATGAATGTGGAAAGGCCTTTGGAAAGAATAAACTCTTTACTTTACCCCAGAGTATTCAAAACAGAAAAAAACCCATAAAATTATTGCAATTAAATGGGAAAAAAAGTCTTCAACCATTTCTCAACCTTAATTTCATATTATAAATGTTTAGAATGCATTAAGGAAGGCAAACTTTGGGCATATCTAGAAAGGCCTACATTACTTCTGAGATCCAGTAGAGTTCATGAAAATATTCATAATGATGGCCTAATTCTTTTTTCCTTCACTAACAAAGTTGTTACTCAAATATAACAGAATTGTATTTCCAACTTACACAGGACTCAGTAAAACATTTGACAAAGTTCCTTGGGCAAAGGATACAAAGCTGCATGATAAAACAGTCATATGGATTTGGACCTGGTTAAATACTGGATATAAAATGTCCATTAACTACTTGATACCATTTTGGAGGGGAATCAATAATGCAATGTTTTATGAATCTATAACCTTTTGCTCTTTAACATGTTTATTAATACCTTGAAGGCATAGATGACATTCTGATACAATTTGCAGATGACAGAAAGCTGGGAGGAATAGCTAACACATCTGATGACAAAACCAGGATCTAAAATGATCTTAATAGGCTAACAAGATATAATTTAATATATGTAAATATACAGTCCTAAATTTGGGTTCAGGAATGTATTTTATAAGCCCAAGTTTTGTTAATTTGGTTTGAATTAGCAACTCATACAAAAAAATTCTGAGGTTTTTAGTAGACCATAAAATCAGTGTGAATGAGCCATGTGAAATGGCAGCCAAAAAAAAAACAAAAACAAAACCAAAAACAAAACCAGAAACAAAGTGAGCTTGAGCTTCGTTGGTAGATGTATGATGGAACAGGAACAGTGGCAATTCTGTTGTATTCTGTCCTGTTGACATCATTTCAGGAGTATTCTGCTGATTTTTTGGGCTCTGCAAATAAGATGAAAAGTATCCAAAACAGGGCTATGAGAATGGAAAGGAGTCTGGAATCCATAACATAAAAGTCTCAATTGAAAAAACTAGGAAGTTGTGAGTGTTACTATAAAAAGAGAATACTTAGGCAGGACATCATAGGTATTTTCTTGATAACTGAAGGGGTATTAGGTCTGAAGGGATTAGACTGATTCTTCTTGGTCTCAGCAGGGTGAAGTAGGAACAGCAGACGAAAATGATTCAGAGACAGTTTTATGCTTGGTATAATAGGTGGGGAAAAACAAAAATGAAAATGTTCCAAACAATTAGAGTTTTCACAAATGAAATGTACTTTTTCTTCCAGTAGTGGATTGCTCCTCACTCATTTGAGCAATGCAATACCTGTTAGCATTTTTATTAAAGAGATTCTAGATCAGGTACGGATAAGTTGTTCTAGATGCCCTGAAAGACTCCTTTCTTAGCTGAAATTTTGCTATCTTCACACATACATACATTTATACATACATATATCATCATCATCATCATCATCATCATCATCATCATCATCATCATCATAACAACAGCTAACATTTACGTTACATCCACTACATGCCAGGCACTGTTAAGTGTTTTATGAACAGTATCTCATTTGACTGTCATAATGACTCTGGGAGTTTATTATCCCCATTTTTACAGATAAGGAAACTGAGACAAATAAAAATTAAGTGCCTTTCACAGAGTCACACAGATAATAAGTATCTGAAGCCAAATTTGAATTTAAGCCTTCCTGACTCAAGGCCTGATTGTGTATCCACTGTGCCAACCAGCTGATATGTGGGTGTATATGTGTATATGCTTTTCAGTCATTTTAGTTGTGTCCAACTTTTTATGACCCCTTTTGGGATTTTCTTGGCAAAGATACTTGAATGGTTTGCCACTTCCTTCTCCAGCTCATTTTACAGGTAAGGATCTGTGGCAAAAAGGGTTGTGACTTGTCCAGGGTCGCACAGCTGGTAAGTATCTGAGGCCAGATTTGAACTCATGAAGAAGAGTCTTTCTTACTCCAAGCTTAGTGCTCTATCCACTAAGTCACCTAGCTGCCTTTAAGTACACACACACACACACACACACACATACTCACATATGAAATAGAAATTGATTATTAAGCAAAAGCTCTCTTTTATTCATGAAAAGTACCCTTTGATTTTACTTTCTATTGACTTAGCTATTTTAATAGTTTTTTAAGTCATTTATATTATTTTATTTTTTTATAATTCTTTTTTTTTAGTTTTAGTTTTCAACATTTACTTCCACAAGATTGAGTTCTAAATTTTGACGCCATCTCACCCCTCCTCCCACCCAAAGATGGCATGCATTCTGAATAAACCTTCCCCTAGTCTGCCTTCTCTTCTATCCCTCCCCCCCTTCCACTTCTATTTTCTTGTAGGGCAGGATAGATTTCTGTACCCCATTTCCTGAATTTCTTATTTTCCAGTTGCATGTGAAAACATTTTTTTTAAACATGTGTTTTTAAAACTTTGGGTTCCAAATTTTCTCCCTTTCTCCCTCCCCACCCACCCTCATTGAAAAGGCAAGCAACTCAGTATAGGCTATACATGTGCAGTTATGCAAAACACTTCCATAGTAGACATGCTGTGAAAAACTAACTCAATTTCCCTTAATCCTATCCCACCCCCCCCATTTATTCTATTCTTTCTTTTGACCCTGTCCCTCCTCAGAAGTATTTGCTTCTGATTACCCCCTTTCCCAATCTACTCTCCTCTCTATCATCCCTCTACTCTCTTGTCCCCTTCCCCTCCTATTTTCCTGTAGGGTAAGACAGATTTCCATACCTAATTGAGTGTGTATGTTATACCCTCCTTAAGTCAAATCTTATGAGAATAAGATTCATTCATTCCCTCTCACCTTCCCCCATTTCCCCTCCACTGTAAGAGCTTTTTCTTTTCTGTTTTTTTTTGTGAGATAACTTACCCCATTCTACCTTTCCCTTTCTCCTTCTCCTAATATAATCCTCTCTCATCTCTTAATTTTATTCTCCAGATATGACCCCTTCATCTTCAAATCACCCTGTGCCCTCTATCTATCTATCTATCTATCCATCTATCCATCTATCTATCTATCTATCTATCTATCTATCTATCTATCTATATACATACAAATACTTTTTTCCCTCCAACTACCCTAATACTGACAAAGGTTTCATGAGTTACAAATATCATCTTTCCATGCAGGAATGTAAGCAGTTCAACCTTAATAAGTCTCTTATGATTTTCTCTTTCCTGTTTACCTCTTCAGGTTCCACTTGAGTCTTGTATTGAAAATTCAAATTTTCTATTCAGCTCTGGTCTTTTCATCAAGAATGCTTGAAAGTCCTCAATTTCACAGAATGACCATTTTTTCCCCTGAAGAATTATACGCAGTTTTGCTGGGTAGGTGATTCTTGGTTGCAATCCTCTCTCTTTTGCCCTCCAGAATATTATATTCCATGCCCTGCGGTCCCTTAATATAGAAGCTGCTAAATCTTGTGTTATCCTGATAGTGTTTCCACAATACTTGAATTGTTTCTTTCTGGCTGCTTGTAATATTTTCTCCTTGACCTGGGAGCTCTGGAATTTGGCTACAATATTCCTAGGAGTTTTCCTTTGGGGATCTCTTTCAGGAGGAGGTCGGTGGATTCTTTCCATTTCGATTTTGCCCTCTGGTTCTAAAATATCAGGGCAATTTTCCTGGATAATTTCTTGAAAGATGATGTCTAGGCTCTTTTGTTGATCATGACTTTCAGATAGTCCAATAATTTTTAAATTCTCTCTCCTGGATCTATTTTCCAGGTCAGTTGTTTTTCCAATGAGATATTTCACATTGTTTTCTAATTTTTCATTCCTTTGGATTTGTTTTACAGTGTCTTGATTTCTCATAAAGTCACTAGCTTCCAATTGCTCTATTCTAATTTTTAAGGAAGTATTTTCTTCAGTAAGCCTTTGGACTTCCTTTTCCATTTGTCCAATTTTGCTTTTGAGGGCATTCTTCTCCTCATTGGCTTTTTGGACCTCTTTTGCCATTTGGGTTAGGCTATTTTTTAAGGTGTTATTTTCTTCAATTGTTTTTGGGTCTCCTTTAGCAAGCTGTTAACTTGCTTTTCATGATTTTCTTGCAACACTCTGATTTCTCTTCCCAGTCTTTCCTCTACTTCTCTTACTTCCTTCTCAAAATCCCTTTTAAGTTCTTCCAAGGCCTGGGACTAATTCATATTTTTCTTGGAAGTTTTGGATATAGGACCTTTGACTTTGTTTTCTTCTTCTGGTTGTATGTTTTTATCTTTGTCACCAAAGTAAGATAATATAGTCTGACTCTTTTTGCGCTGCTTGCTTATGATCTTAACCAATTACTTGAGTTTTAAACTCTTTGTTAAGTTTGTGTCCAATGTGGAGAATGTACTGCCCCAAGCTTTGGGGGTTTGTACAGGTATTTTCAGAGATACTTCTAGGGACCTGTAAATTTTCAGTTCTTCCAAGGTAGTATGATAAGGTGCGAGGTGTTTCCTCTCCACCAGTACAACAAGCTCCACCAGACCAGTGCTCCTCCTCACCCCAGGACTGCCCCTCAGAACTGTGACCCAGATCCAAGCACAGGAAAAGCAAGAGATTCTTGCCTGAGCTCTGGCAAAGAGATCCTTGCAATCCCCTTCTAATCAGCCACTCAATTCCCCATCAGTCTGTGGGCCAGAAGCTCAGGAAACAGCTGCACCCCCGGGCCGTGCACAGGACTTGTGGCTGAGACCTAGCTTCTTCTCTCACTGCAGTCACAGACTTTTCCCACTGACCTTCTAAGTTGTCTTTGGTGTTCATGGGTTAAGAAGTCTGGAAACCGCCACAGCTGCACACGATTCAGTCCTCTGAGGCCTGCTCCAGGTTCGCTGCCACCTGAGAGCCCACACCAAACTGCGCTCCTCGCCCAGCCAGACACGATATACCTTTCTGATCAGCCATCCAGGCTGTCTCGGGCTGGAAATTTGTTTTACTGTTTTTTTGTGGTTTCTGCTGCTTTAGAATTTGTTTAGAGCCATTTTTTATAGGTATTTGGTGGATTTTGGGGGAGAGCTCTAGCAAGTCACTGCTTTCCCTCCATCATCTTGGCTCTGCCCCCCTCAAATTTTTAATTTTTTTTTTTATTTTTTTAGGCAATTGGAGTTAAGTGACTTGCCCAGGGTCACACAGCTAGTAAGCATCAAGTGTTTGGTCTAAGGCCAGATTTGAACTCAGGTGCTCCTGACAGCTGCCCCCATTTATATTATTTTAAAATGGTGTTATTTACATTCCAATTGATGTGGTGGAAAGTGGGATTGAACAAACATATGAAATCCTGTTTGAAATTTTATTCCTTTAGCATTCATAAAGGCAAATAGTCCTTCTTCAGTATCAGTGACTATAATTAAGCTAATTGATTCTTACTTTGTCCTCATTTTGCCCATATTGCCCTCTACTAGAAAAGGGTGAATGTAGGTAATTTTAATATATCAAGGCTTTAGGTAAGAAGCTTTTGAAATGGTCCATCTTCCCATAAAAATAGGTAAGGCAGACAGTAGGGAAGGACATGGTGTGTGATAGAGAGATGGCAAATAAGCAATGGACTGTTCTCCATCTGGCCCTACCTCTTGGTACCTACACTTAGAAGCATCAGATAGCTAAAGTAGTAGCTTCATAGAAATTCATAAGCAATTAAAACTTTGGTTCACCTCAGAGTTCCACTTCAACCACCTTATTTTATAAATAAAACTGGGACCCAGAAAGAGAAAGCATCTTGTCCAAATCATAGAATTCATTAGTGGCAGAACTAGATTTAGAAGCCTGGTTATATTTATTTGTTTTTCTTTCATCTCTTGGAAGGGGGGAAGGGAAGACAACTGAAGTAATTCATTAGGAAAACCTAGTGTCATTATAAGGAATGACCCAGTTTGGCTTTTGGAAACTGACACAATTCACTTAGATTACAGTATAGTTTTTCAGGTGCACCAAACCAAACAGGGTGACAGCAGGACAGAAGTGTTCATGAACAATAAATACAGCTGATTTTCTAGTAGTTTGCCAATTTCCTAGAAAGCAATTTATACCATAACAAGAATGAAATAGTTAAAATGGAAAGGACAAACTACTTTCCAACACAGAAGCCTAGACAGCATGGAAATGGAGAAAAGAGTGGCGGAAGAAGGCAGGTGACAGTGGGGTAGAGCATGGGAAGGAGGAGAGGCACAGAGAATTACTCACGTAATACTGGATTAGAGTTCGGGGAACCTAGCAGCATTGACCCAAATAGAGATAGAAGAGTGAGCAGGGGACAGAAGTTTTGAGGTTACATTTTTATGGAGTTTGTGGGGGCAGACTAAATCTTATTTGTTATTTGTTATTAACCCCAACCTGGAGTTAGTTCATTAATATAGATTATCTCAAAGATGTGAGTAAAACTTTAAAATTAGCAAGCCATGTCATCCAAAATTATCAGCTCCGTTTGGCATTCTACAAATGTTTGGAATTTACCTGATTCAGCAAATATTACTGGTATATGATTTTGGGGGGTTTATATATGATACAGTTTGCAAATTATGATTCTTTGATTTTTGGGACAGTCTGTTGGTGACCTCTAGGTTCCCCTTTGCAGTCTTACTTCCTGCTATTGCTACTTTATTCTGGTGATTTATAAACTTACTATACTGACTAAAATGAGGGGAAGGTCAAATGGACCAGAACAAGATATGATGTTAACATAGCCCCCACATATTTACTTAAAAAAAAAAGAAAGTTTCTTCCATCATCTCTTCTTTGCAACTCAGATTAGTCATCATAATTAAACAGGGTTCCACTATAGATGGCTGATTTTAAGGGTATAAAATGTTTTTCTCCTTGCTAAAATTGGTTATCATCACCACCAGATACATTGCATTAAGCAACCAAATGCACTTAAGAACAACACTAATGTGATTTATAATTTAGAGAACAATGATTAAGATAATTTTCTTTTAAAAATCATTCACAGATACTTTGATATATGAGCCTGTTAGTTATCAACATGATCACAGCTCTTTGCCATTAATTAGGTCGTAGTTAAGATATACTTAGAAACTATTTCATTGCTTAACTATGGTAGAATGCTGCCTTTTTTTTCCCCCTTTTCTCTCCTACAACAAATTGATAATGATTTCCTTTTGGACAACAAATATTACAGCTGTCATTTTGAAATCAAGTACCTGGAACTGAAGTTGGGTCACTCATTATAAAATGTTAATGAAGATCTATGAATACACAAGGATTATGCACATATTTGACTTTGAATTTCTATCACATATTATGTCATTATCCTTGTACTTAAATAAGATTGCCCAGGCCTAGGAATAACACCAGATAATCTGATAGTACCCCTCACTGAGAGTCTAAAGAAACCTCATTCACCATTTTATCTAACCCACAACTGAATCAGAATGCTGCTCCAAAATCCCAGACAAGTGGTCATCCAAATTTTACTTGAAGTCCTCCAGTGAGAGTTAAACACTGCCTTCCATTACTCTTTTAGATAGCTTCAATGTTTTAGGAATTGTCACTTCCTATATTCTGTATCAAGCATAAATTTGCCTCTTGACAATTCTACACATTACTATTACTATTTTTGCCCTTTGTGACCAAGCAGAATACTTCTAATTTCTCTATCACATGACAACCAATGTTCCTATAATGTCACCTCTATTCTTCCAGGCTAAACATCCATAGCTACTTCTGCTAATCTTCATTCTTAGATGATCTTAAAATCACGAACTTCTGAAATATTTTCACTGCCTTAATTACCATCCTCTGCATTCACTGAAGCTTATCACTGTCTTTTTAAAAATGTGACATTCATCACACTACCCCCTCTATAATGTAATCAGAGCAGAGGTCAAAATCTATCCCTTTTCCAGGCATGGGCATCATTCCTTTCTTTATGCAGCCTAGTATTATATCTCTTATTTAAGTTACCTTATCCCCCTATTAACTCTTAATTGAGCTGGTGGTCTATTTAAAGGCCAAGAGTTTACTTATGTACATATGTATGTGTATGTGTACATGCATGTAATTTATTTTCCCCAGATAGTCTACTGATTGTCCATATGTCCTGTCTATTTTATTTTCACCATTATTTGCCTACCATTATATTATTCCTTTCTACTTACTGTTATCCCTGAAGTTTGTTTTTTTTAACATAGGAATACCTAAGTCTTCCACTCCCTCAGTGATCCCAAAATCTAATATCATAAAAGTTATTGAGGAAGTTGTTAACAGAACAGTAATCATTCAGTTTGTTAACAGTAGGTTATATTGTGTGTATGTTTAAAATAATTAATACATGCAAAACACAGTCATGGCAGTTTTACTGGCAGTGTGTACAATGGAAAGCATCTTGGACCTGTAGACAACAACAACTTAATTAAAATCTCACCTCTGACACTAACTATGAGAACATAAGAAAGCCAGTATATCTCACAGAGCCTCAGTTTCTGAATTTATAAAATATTGGGACAATAATACTTGTAATATCTGCCTCACATGAAATTATAATGTAACATATGTGATAAATGAATAATCTGTGCTTCCAAAATCATGGGCAATTGCTGTTGTGGGAATTTCCTCCACAAACATGGGTCAAACTCCATCTATGAATTGGTATGTTAATCCTAGAGAGTTGCAAGAGTCACATAGAGGTTAAATATTTAGACAAGGGTGATATTCCACAAGCCATATCAAGTGTAAGGGACAGGATATGAATCTAGGTCTTATTTAATCCTACCCAGCACCTTATCCATTATGTCTTTCCCATTCTAATGCATAGAAACCATGGTGTAAATTTCAGTTACTATCATTTTATTATCTTCCTATTTTATAAGACTTCATACGTTATAACGAATACTTCATTATTATATACAGTGCATATTTTACAACATATAATTTAATATACATAAGCTTGATTATTGGTGGAGTTGTGAACTGATCCAACCATTTTGGAGAGCAATTTGGAACTATGACCAAAGGGCTATAAAAATGTGCATACCCTTTGACCCAGCAGTAGCACTCCTAGGGCTGTATCCCAAAGAGATCATAAATGTGGGAAAGGGACTCACATGTAAAAAATATTTATAGCATCTCTTTCTGTGGTGGCAAATAATTGGAAATTGAGGGAATGCCCATCAGTTGAGGAATGGCTGAACAAGTTGTGTATGAATGTGATGGAATACTACTGTGCTATAAGAAATGGTGAGCTGGGGCAGCTAGGTGGCACAGTGGATAGAGCACTGGCCCTGAAGTCAGGAGGACATGAGTTCAAATCCGGTCTCAGACCAAACACTTGACACTTACTAGCTGTGTGACTGTGGGCAAATCACTTAACCCCAATTGCCTAAAAATAAAAAAAAAAAATTTTTTTTAATTAAAAAAAAAAAAAGAAATGGTGAGCAAACAGACTTCAGAAAAACCTGGAAAGACTTTTATGGACTGATGCTGAGTGAAGTGAGTAGAACCAGGAGAACATTGTATATTGTAACAGCCATGTTATGTGATGACTAACTTTGATAGACAACTCTTCTCAGCAATGCAAGGATCTAAGACATCTCTCAAAGTCTCATGATGGAAAATGCTATCCACATCCAAAGGAAGAACTATGGAGTTTGAATGCAGATAGAAGCACACTATTTGCTGTTTTTTTTTCTTCTGGTTTGTTTTGTTTCTCCTTTCTTATGGTTCCTTTTATGGGTTCTAATTCTTCTTTACAATATGACTAATGTGAAAATATGTTTAATAGGAATGTACATAGAGAGCTTATATCAGATTTCATGCTATCTTCGGGAGGGAGGCAGGGTGGGAAAGCGGGGAAAGCAAATTTAAAACTCAAAAGCTTTTAGAAATGATTGTTGAAAACTAAAAATAAATTAATTAATTAAAAATATGTATAACCTTGACAAAAATCTGGAAAATAAGTTTAAATATATTCATTCATTCCCATTAATTAAACCCAAATATTAGAAGTCCCTATCTGAAAGGCTATTACAAAAATATATAAGACATAGGCCTTTTCCTCAAGGTAATTACAGTAAAACAAGGAGATGATGCATGTAGTCCAATAACAATAGTTTTGAATTACAGTAATAATTCACATTTCTAGAGCACTTTTAGTTTAATGAAGCATTTCTGTCACAGAAACTCTATGTAATAAGCTGTAGAAATACTACAGAGAAATAGCTTGTTACAGTGGAAGAAAGCTTGCATATTTAAGGGTGTAAGGATATGAACTCAAACCCAGCCTCTGTCACTTACTACCTATGTAACCTTGAGTAAATCATCTAACTTCTCTCTTGCCTCAATTTCCTCTTCTACAAATTGATGTGCCCTCCAAAATTGCTTCCAGTGCAATATCTCTAGTCCCATGGCCCTATCACCCCCATGTACAGATGAAGAAATTTCAGCATAAACAGGATAATTTTTTTGAGATCCAAATTCTGGATTTTATTGTACAAGAAAAAAATAATTTAGCCAATAATAATTATCATGTGCATATAGCACTTTAAGATTCACACATTATTTCAGTTTTTTATGCTTCAATCTGTATTAAAACACCATCATTTCTTTCTCTGGGGATAGGTAGCATTTTTCATCATAAGTGCTTCAGAGTTGTTTTAGATAATTGTATTTCTCAGAATAGCTAAGTCATTCACAGCTGATCATCTTACAATGTTACTGTTACTTTGTACACAATACATCTCACTTTGCATCAGCCCATTCAAGTCTTTCTAGGTTTTTCTCAGAGCATCCTGCTCATAACTTCTTATAGTCCAAAAGCATTCCATCATATTCACATATCACAACTTGTTCAACCATTCCCCAGTTGATGGGCAGCCCCTCAATTTCTAATTCTTTGTCCTCAGAAAAAATCGGCTCCTTTTCCTTTTTTTTTTTTTTTTATCTCTTTTGGGATACAGACTTAGTAATGGTATTGTTAAGTCAATGGTTTTATAGCCCTATGAACATAGTTCAAAATTGCTCTACAGAATGGTTGAATCAGTTCACAACTCCACCAATAGTGCATTAAATTCTCATTTTCCCCACATCCCCTCCAACATTTATCATTTACCTTCTCTCTCTTATTCACCAATCTAATAGGTATGAGGTAGCACCTCAGAATTATTTCAAGTTACATTTCTCCAATCAATAGGGAGTTAGCGTATTTTTCCAAATGGCTCAAAACTGATCATATCTTTCGATAATTTATCAATTGGGGAATGACTCTTCTTTTTATACATTTGACTCAGTTCTCTATATGTTTGAGAAATGAGTCCTTTATCAGAGAGCCTTGATTCATTTTTTTCCCACAGTTACTATTGCTAACTGTATTTCCCTCCATCCTATCCCTGCCACTATCCATTTAATTGTCTCTTTCCTTTCACCCTGTCTCTCCTCAAAAGTGTTTTGCTTCTGATTACCCTCTCCTCTAATTTGCCCTCCTTTTTATCACCCCCTCTTCTCTGATCCCCTTCCCCTTCTACTTTCCTGTAAGGTAAAATAGATTTCTATACCCAATTGAGTGTATATGTTATTCCCTCTTTGAGCCAATTCTAATGAGAGTAAGGTTAACTCACTCCCCTTCACCTTTCCCCTTCCTCACTTCCACTATAAAAGATTTTTCTTGACTCTTTTATGTTAGATAATTTACCACATTTAACCTATCTCTTTCTCTTTCTCCCAATACATTCCTCTCTCACACCTTATTTTATTTTTTAGATATCATCCCTTCGTATTCAACTCTGTCTGCATATACTACTTCTATCTACCCTAATAATGGTTGAATCTTATGAGTTACACATACTACTTCTTATGAGTTACACATATCATCTTCCCATTTAGGAATGTAAACAGTTTAACCTTATTAAATCCCTTATGATTTCCCTTTCTTTTTTACTTTTATATGCTTCTCTTCAGTCTTGTATTTGAAAGTCAAATTTTCTATTCAGCTCTGGTGTTTTCCCCAAGAATGCTAGAAAGTCCTCTATCTGATTTTTGAATGTCCATTTTTTCCCCTGAAAAATTATACTCAGTTTTCTGGGTAGGTGATTCTTGGTTGTACTCCTAGCTCCTTTTCCCTCCAGAATATCATATTCTAAGTCCTCTGATCCTTTAATGTAGACACTGCTAAATTTTGTGTTATCCTGACTGTGACTCCACAATACTTGAATTATTTCTTTTTGGACGCTTGCAATATTTTCTTCTTCATGTTGGAGCTCTGGAATTTGGCTATAATATTCTTGACAGTTTTCATTTTGGGTTCTCTTTCAGGAAGTGATTGGTGGATTCTTTCCATTTCTGTTTTACCATCTGGTTCTAAAATATCAGGGCAGTTTTCCTTGATAATTTCTTGAAAGTCGATGTCTAAAGTGTTTGTTTTTAATCATGGCTTTCAGGTACTCCAATAATTTTTAAATTATCTCTCCTGGATCTATTTTCCAGGTTAGTAGATCTTCCAGTGAGACATTTCATATCACCTTCTATTTTTTTTTCATTCTTTTGGTTTTGTTTTATTGTTTCTTGATTCGTCATAGTCATTAGCTTCCATTTTCTCAGTTCTAATGTTTAAGGAATTATTTTTTTGTTCATTGAGCTTGTGTATTTCCTTTTACATTTGGCCAATTACTACTTTTTAAGTTTTTTTTTTCTTCAGTGACTTTTTATGCCTCTTTCTCCATTTGGCCAATTCTACCTTTTAAGGCATTCTTCTCCTCATTGGCTTTTTGTACCTATTTTGCCATTTGGCCTAGTCTTTTTTTTTTTAAGGTGTTATTTTCTTCAGTCTCCTTTACCAAGCTGCATAGTAACTTTCTGTGATCAGATTTTTTTTCTGTTACCTGCTTATTTTCTCAGTCGATTTCTTGATTTTAATTTTGGAAGGAGCACTGTCCTAAGCTTTTGAGGTTTTGTGTAGCTCTTTTCAGAGATACTCCTAGGGACCTCTAAGTCTTTAGTTCTTACAAGGTGATATGATCTAAGGAGATATATCCACTCCTTTTCTGGCCTGTGCTCTTGTTTGTGAATGACAATAACACTCTTTTGTGTCCCGGAGCTGTGACAAGGATCCTCACATCATTGTGGCCACTAGCTCTTATGTGCTAGTGCTCCTCCTCATCCTAGGGCTGCCCCCAATAGTGCAACCCAGATCTGAATATGGGCACAGCAAAGGAGTCCTACTTCAGTACTAGCAAAGAGATCCCTGTGATCTCCTTCTGACCAGATGTGTGACCCCCTTACCTTTTGTGGGCTGATAGCTCTGGAAGCAGCTGCTGCCATTCTTGCTGTTGATTCAGTGTCTCCCACAGCCATCTAGTATAATCCTAAAATTTTACAGATAAGGAAACTGAGATTCAGAGAATTGATTTTGTTGTTTTCTTCTAAGTATGTGTTTTGATCTTGTCACCACAGTAACTTTCTGTAGTCAGAGTTCTTTTTTTCATTGTTTCCTCTTTTTCCCAGCCTATTAGTTAATTTTTAAATCTTTGTTAACTCGCGCTCTGCTTCCAGAGTGGAGGGTGCATTGTCCCGAGCTTCAGGGGTTTTGTAAAGCTATTTTTAGAGATACTTCTAAGCACCTGTAGGTTTTCAGTTCTTCCAAAATGGTATGATCTACTTTCCTGGACTGTGCTCTTGTCTATGAACAACCACAAGCACTCTTTTCTGCCCTGGAACTGTGACAAGGGACCCTACTGCACTGTGGCCACAAGTCCTGGTGTGGTAGTGCTCCTTTTCATCCTGGGACTACCACTCAGGACTAGTTCCCGGATCTGAGTATGGGCAAAGCAACAAAGATTTGCCTCAGTGCTAGCAAAGAGACTTCTGTAATCTCCTTCTGACCAGTTGTTCAATACCGTTACCATCTGTTGGCTGAGAGCTCCAGAAGCAGACACTGCCACTCCTGATTCAGTGACTTCTAAGGCCTGTTCTTGTTTTTCAGGGACTGGGTTGAGCTATCCTGTGTTGGACTGTGCTCCACACTTACCCAGATGCAACAGACCTTTCCTGCTGACGTTCTAAGTTGTCTTGGTCTGGAAAATTGTTTCACTTCCTCTTTTTCTAGGTTCGTCTGCTCTAGAATTTGTTTAGAGTCATCATTTAAAGGTATTTGGAGGGAATTGAAGGAGAGCTCAGGTGAGTCCCTGCCTTTATTCTGCCATCTTGGTTATGACTCTTTGATAATATGCTCTTGTTCAATTCTTCCACTCTTCCTATTTTGTCCCCCTTCTCTTCTCTATCTCTCTCTCAGGAGTTGCCTTGATATCTAGACATACCCAATTGGGCTAAAAAAATTTCTATGAAAGGCACCTTTACAGGGAATAATCATATGCACTATGTGTTTGGTATTTTAGTTAGTTATTTGTTTTTTTCTTATCATAAAGAAGCAAATGGTGGTGCATAGGTTAGGAATCATAAAACCTAATCTCAAATCCAGCCTCTGTCATTTTCTACCTATTTTTCTACCTTGGGAATATTATTTAAATTCCCTGAATCTCACTTTCCTTATCTGTAAAATTTTAGGATTATACTAGATGGCTTCTATGCCCCTTTAATTTATCCTCTGAGTCATTTTATATGCATATGTATATATAATACACACACACACACACATATATTCATACTTATCACTGAGTAATTAGTTCTATTGATGGATGGCACATCTGTAATCATTTTCATTAAATCAGTTTCTTCCTGGAACCAAATTATGTATTTATTTTCTGGGTTTCTGCTTTGTAGATGCACTATAGTAGAGGTGTCAAATACTCAGCCACATCTGGCCCACAAAACCAATGAATGGCACCTATATCAGATTAATATGTATTTGAGAAATATTTAATAATAAAACAGAAATATGACAACACATTTTTGTTATTGTTGTCCAATTCCTCATGACACCATTTGAGGCTTTCTTGGCAGATATACTGGAGTGGTTTTCTATTTCCTTCTCCAGATCATTTTACAGACGAGGAAACTGAGGCAAACTTGCTCCTCCAAGCAAGTGACTTGCCCAAAGTGACAAAGCTACTGTATCTGAGTTCAGATTTAAACTAAGGAAAAAGAGTTTTCTTGATTCTAGGCTCAATTTTCTATCCACTGCTTCACCTGGTTGCTCCATAATAAAGCATAGACAGTATATGGTTTTCTGAATCAACATGTGACCAAAGGGAATCATTTTATACAGTTTAGTACCTTACATTTCTATATGCATTTGACATCACTGGGCTATGGAAAGGCTTAAAGTTTCCAGGAATCCTGGTTCTTCTCAACAGATTTAGAAGCATAATAACCTCCAATATTGGGCAGTTAGGTGGTGAAGTGAATTAAGTGTTGTGCTTGGAGTTAGGAATACTAGCCTTCCCAAGTTCAAATCTGGCCTAAGACACTTACTAGCTGTGTGACCCTGGGCAAGACATTTAACTCTGCTTTCTTCAATTCCTAATCTGTAAAATGAACTAGATAAGGAAATGGCAGACCACTCCAGTATCTTTGCCAAAAAAACCCCAAGTGGGGTCACAAAGAGCTGGACATGACTGAAAAAAAAAAAACCAACAAACTACTGAACACCACCATCAACAACGTGACCACCAATGCATGTTCTCCATCTTCTAACAGTCTGGTTAAGAGGAAATCCTCATGAAGTTCATAGTCATTAACATCTTATAAAAAAATATTTTTTGTTCATCAATTTAGAGTTAGGAAAGACCTCAACATCGAATCTGACTCCTTTATTTGACAGATGATGAAACTGAGGAATAGCAAGTTTCAGTGACTTGCCCAGCACAAGTAGTAAAAGTAGTAGAAGCGCAAGCTTCTAAGTAGTTGGTGCAAGATTTAGACTCAAATCTTCCTGTCTCTAAACTGAATGGTCTTCCTCTTTAATCCTTCCTTCCCAACAACAAATGATGTTCTTGTGATGGGGTATTTGCTTTTTGTTTGTTTGTTGTTTTTTAGTCTAGGTTTAGAATTTAGTTAAAAATGAATATTTTGAAAAGTTAAAAATCAACAACAGTAGCAATTATTAAAATAACCCTGTTTCTAGGTTTTTGAAACCTTTGTAATTTAAGGAGCCGTCTGATATCATCTTAGCAAGGTGTAGAATCCACACAGACAAATTTGAGGCTATATTCAATCCCATTTACAATCTGACTCTTCCAAAATAAAAGGACAATTTTATTAACAGATATAAACCATCTGGTACCATTTTGAGGAATAAGGTCCTGTTGCTGCTTTTGTGATCAGAAGAGTAGCTAGAAAAAATACTCAGTGACTAATTGTTATTTACATGGTTATAACATTTAAAGTTATGATCTAATGTGTTCTTTCTTTAAGAATTCCCATGAGTTTTAATTCCAGTGAAAGCTTTGGCATTAGAAGTTAAGATTTTGTGTCTGAGCCACACACACACACACACACACACACACACACACACACACACACACACACA
>NW_020954596.1:38531967-38554305 GCF_900497805.2 Vombatus ursinus
ACACACACACACACACACACACACACACACACACACACACACACACAAAGCCTTTCTACCTGACATGCATGATTTGGCAACATAGCAAAAATTATTTGTCCTTTACCAAGAGAAATAACTAGAATAAATCATATACTGTCTAATCCAGCTAAGTATGCCAACATACCATTGCATTGGCCAAAACAGATAAACTGTTATTAATAATAATAGCTCACATTCTTAGTACGTATCATGACTTTATCAAACATTAAAGGCCAATTTTCTCTTGTTGTTCTTCAAAGAGACCTTGTTTGGTAGTTGTTGAAAATGTGACTGATCTTAATATGAAGATGAGAAAATGGAGATTCAGAGGGGCTGTAAGTTGTCCAAGGTCACACAGAAAGTAGCCAAACTGGGATTTAAACAGTGTGCTGATTCCAAATCTAGTATCCTCTTTACTACAGCACATCTACCTTTTTAGGTCATGCTATTATTTCTCTATGTATTTCTGTTAAGTCTTCTGCAGGGTTACAATTCTACACCAAGATTACAATTTCTATCAAGCAAAGTCTAACCCAGATGTTCATTACTAATCTTTGATTTCAGACCATTTTTGAACTGATATTATACAGGCAGGGGTTTGTTTGGTCTGTTTAGTTTGGTTTCAGGATATAAAAGGCATTTTACTCCTTCACAGTTTGGTTTTAGTTTTATGGTTTTTGTTTTTTGTTTTTCTTTTTTTTATCTGAAGTATCTTAAATTAAAGGTGCATTGATTTAGGTGATTTTCCAATTTTTGTGATTACTGCTCTAAAATTATTTTTATTGTTTCTGTGTTTTCACATGTGTGTATATGCACATATATGTGTATATATACATACACACAAACACACATATGCATATATATGTATAATTGAGAAGTAACATGTCATAGTAGATAGAGTTGGCCTTCAAATGTGAGAGACTTGGGTTCAAGTCCTGTCTTATACATAGTTGCTTGTGGCAGTGCCCCTGACAACTCACTACAACTACAATTTGAAAAATAGGTACTGATCAACACTGTTTGGGAGAGTGTTCACCAGGAGTACCCTGTAATAGTGAAATCACAAGTCTATCCCCTATCCTTATCTCTATTCCTATTATTTCTATCAAAAAAGAAAACAAGACAAAACCTCACTTTCAAAATACAGTCACAGATGATTTCTAGAGTGTGACTTTTTGTTAGCTCCTAAGTTAAACTTGTAGACGCTGCTTAAGTGTTAGCCATGAAAAATCATTCCATCTTTTATTTTGCTCTCATATTAGTTATAATTGCTCCACACACACAATTTTATTTTGGAATCAAATCCTTCCCATAGGTCAGAACAATTTCCTATCAAAAACCCCTGTGGGTAGCTCTCCTGAGCTGCCAACAGTATCTGCATCATCGCCGTTGTCAATTCACTCTATGTCCTTCAAGGGCAGTGGATATAATGGCAGGCCTGGAGTCAGAAAGACTCATCTTCCTAAGTTCAAATCTGACCTCAGCTATTTACTAGCTGTGTGACCCTGGGCAAGTCACTTAACCTTGTTTGACTCAATTTCCTCATCCGTAAAATGAGCTGAAGAAGGAACTGGCAAACCATTCTAGTATCTTTGATGAGAAAGCCCAAAAGGGCTCACTAAGAGTTGGACATGACTCAAAAATGTCTAAACAACATGTTCTTAAAACAAATTCATGGACTGATATTAGCTCATATGTATAGAACTCTGCTCTAGATCAGTTAGAACATGTATGTTATGTTCCCTGTCTTCTCCTCCACTCCCCGAAGACACAAAAATTAAATGTATTACAATCAGGTAGTGTGTCCCTCTGCTCTAGAGGGGATGAATTCTATTTCAACTGTTTCTTCTATTCAGGAGTTTTCTTTGACCACTCCATTCTTTTTTTTTTCTTTTGAACAATGTTAACTGCTTCATTTGACTTAGATAAGTAATACAATGACTCTTCTAACATTCAAGGTTACCCTTTGTAAGGCATATATCATTGAAGAGATATGTGCCTCTTAAAAATTATATGTGACACAAATTCCTCTAGAAATTTTTTTCAAAGAATATATGACAACATTGTTCAATGACCAATAATGAATAACTTAGTTCTCAGCAATATAATTCAAGACAATTCCAAAAGACTCGTGATGGAAAATGCTATCAACATCCAGAGAAGAACAGATGGAGTCTAAATACAGATCAAAGCACACTATTTTCACTTTTTGGTATTTTTTTCTTTTGTTCTGTTTCTTCTTTCACAACATGACTAATATAGAAATGTTTTACATGGTTGCACATATATAATTTATATCAAATTATTTGCCATCTTAGGGAGTGGGGAAGGTAGGGAGAGAGTGAAAAAAATTGGAAGTCAAAATTTTTAAAAAATGAGTGCCAACAATTGCCTTTACATGTAATTGAAAAAATAAAATAATATTAAAATAAATAAACAGGAAGTAAAACAAATTATCTCTGTCATTCCCTTAGTTGGTTACTTGGAATTCTCTTATAGAGTTCTATATTGTATATTTACATTTACCCCATTTTTAAATACACCACATTCATTCATTTGATAATTATTGAGAGGTAAATAGAATGTGATAGAAAAATGGACCTGAAATTTATAGACTTATGTTGTTGCCCTCATTTAAGTCTATTTCTGTGGCCACAGGTAGGTCATTTAAATTCCATAGGCCTGGACTTGCTCCTCTACAAAATTAAGAAAAATGAATACTTTGTTGTCTAATGCAAAGGTAAAATGTATCATTTGGAAAATAGTTTCCAAAGCTAAGGGTGCTATAAAAATTTCAGCCATTATTATAACATCACAGATATTTAAGTGACCATCTAGTCAACCCATAGATAAAATAAATTTTCACTATACTGTATATGACATAAATTTGCTATGTTACTATTTTTGTGATTGTTATTATTACCTTTCTCAGAGTGATATTGCAACAAAAGCACCTTGAATAGCATAGTGCTCTATAGAAAAGTGAGTTGTCCTACATATCATGACCTCACCATGTTGAATTATTTTGCCTGACTATGTTCATCTACTACTAGGGAGGTTTCTTGTAGAGGTCAGGAACAGTTGATGCAAAGTCATAGAAATAACATTTAAAAAATTACTGCTTTGAGAATCAAATATAAAAGTCTCTCTTTTTCCTTTAAAGCTATTCATTACCTGGCCCCTTCCTGTTTTCCAATCTTCTTATACTTTATCCGCATCAACATCCATATGATCCATGACACTGGTCTCCTTGTTCTTCCTTAGACAAGACATTCCTTCTCAAACTCTGAGCATTTTCACTGCCTGCCCTTCCTGCCTGTACTGATCCTTCTCCTTCTGGCTTCCTTCAAATCTGAGCCAAAATCCTACTTTCTGTAAGAAGTCCTTTCCAGTACTTCTTAATGCTAATTAGTTCCTACTAAGTTTAACACCATGGTATCCCATATATATGCATTCTATGTACATAGTATTTGCATGTTTTCTCCCCAATTAGATTGTGAATTCCTTCAAGACTGTTTACCTTTCAGTGAATACCCAACATTGAGCATTTGGCATATAATAAGCACTTAGTAAATGCTTCAGAACTTGATTTAAAATATTTATTATCACTAACTGAAAATTTAGTCAAAAGATAGTCATTTTTAACCAAATTGGAACTACACAACTGTTAGAATTTTCTCTCATAATATGCCTTCCAGCTTTTCCATCCTTACAAAAATAAAAGAAATACTAAGAATAATCTGCATTTCCCATCACTGTTATCAGGACTCACTTTTTCAGATGTATACAGTGGATCCCAATTTGCCCTTCAACTGAAATAATATTTCTGTCTCCCAACACTAGGAAAAGTAAGATGGTGGACTTGCCCTAACATACTCTACTTTGTCAATGTAGAACCATACATTTAAAAAAAATTTCTTTTTTTAAGCTAGTTTAAATTATTTGATGAATACACATCAACTGCTATTTTGGAAAATGGTATAATGGATATTTGCTGTTGGGGCACAATTTGATTTGAAATTCTAAAGCACCAGCAATCACCATAAGGTTTCACTTTTTTGTGCCCCACAGATATACAGAATAAGTTTCAGTAAGGAAAACAATATCCATAGTTCCAGAGGGCTAAATATCATAGCTGGCAAAGAACTTACACTGCACACTGTAGCAAATCTTTTTAAATGAGCCATATAACCTTTGAAATGACTCAACCACAAATTATTTTTCATACAAGAGATATATATTATATGTCTATATAGCTACATATGTATAATATAAACAAAATTAAAATTTATAGGAGTGTATGCATACATTTGTGTGTATACTGCCTACATATGTTTATGCATGTGTTTTATCAGATAGGCATATGCTGGTTTTCATAATAATTAGATTAAATGTCTGCATTAGCTAAGAAACTTCATGTCATTTCAACATTTTTGTTTTGATTTTCATTCAGATTCAAATAAAATATCATTATTACAAACTAGTCAATTTATAGTATTTCTCATGGGTTGAAAAAAACTAAGGATATATATTATGAAAGCGTCTCACATTTTTTGTTATGAGTATTTCTTTGAAAAGAGTGTGAGAAGGTGCTAAACCTGTTAAATACTAATCAAGCTCACGAAAAAAAAATGAAATTACTAATCTTAACAAACAGGAAATGGCTCAGTATGAATGCAGGACATTGTTTAACTACCTGTCAGTGCTCAAAACAGACTATAGATTTGTTACAGCAAAGATTAAAATCAATAGCAAACTAGAAGAGATGATAGAATAGGGAGGTGGATATTATGTTCAATTGAAATAAATATAACCTGATCTATTGCTGCATTGGAAAGACTGCAGCATTTGAAGTCAGAAGTTCTGGGTTCAAATTCTTACTTTTCCACACTAACTAGACCTCAGGCAAAGCCTCTGATCTACCTGTTCTCAGTGTATTCATCTATAACGTGAGCAGATTGGATTAGATGTAATGTGCCCTTTAGGTCTAAATCTATGTTATTTTTAATCAATTTATTGAAGCTTAAGAAATACTAGAATACACTATAGAACAAATATTGATGGATACAAAGCTATAATTTCCCAAGAAAATTTAATGTAATTTACCATAACAAGGGAACCTATAAGAAAAGGACAACCATTATGTGTTGAGTTTTTTTTAATTTCTTTATAGAGTAGAGAGATATTATAGCCAGGATCAATACTGGTTTTGAACATAGGTATGAATCTGTGCATATCACATACAACATATATGTGTCTGTGTGTGCGTGCTTACTTTTACAGAGTAAAATGGTAGGAGACTATAAATGGTATTGTCTCACAAAGCAGGAAAGCATGGAGGAAGAAAAAGATATCTTAAGAAAGCTTGGTGAGAAATTCCATTAAACTAGATCATCCTAACCCTATTTAAGGATAAAACGGTAAGATTAGTAACTTTAAATCACCTAACACATTTACTTTAAGAATTATTTAGATTCCAAAGACATCTGTCCAATTGAAAAAGATGAATACAGCTGATTTTAAAAAAATAGAGACTATTATCTTTTATTGTCACAAATGCTACTCTAACCATAGTGGGCAAAAGGCTTGTTAGTCAAATCTAGTTCATAATTTGTGATGTGATATTATATGCTTCTTAGAGACAGGTTTTTTAATCTTTCATATTCCTAGTTCCTAGCAGTGGGATTGGTACATAGTAGGATTTTAACACATTTTTTGTTGGTGTATTTACTTTGAATATGAATCCCAAAAAATATTTTTATGTAGGAATAATAATGAATCACCATCTTTTCCACCCACAATACATAAACAAAACCCACACTCTTAATTCTATGTTGATTATGTCTTTCATGCACCTGTGCTTATCACCTAGGAATGGTGACCCAGGGAGAGCTCCAAGCAGTTCAAATGGCTGTGCTTTCAATTTAATAGGATCATAAAAGATTTGTGAATAATGAACATTTAATGAAAATTTGAAATGATTAATTTTATTTTTTTCTATTTAGAAGGATCTTAATAAGTTTGTTTATTTGCTAGTTGCATTTTATCCATTCCAACCACATCAACCCACATACTGAAATAATTGATCCAAGAAGGTTAAATCTCCTAGAGAAAATCAAAATGATAATTTTGGGGTTGGTTCTGGCCTCTGTCACCCTCTGGTTACCTTGGAAACTATATTATTGTATGTGGGATACAAAGCTATACAATGTCATAGGATCCTGGAAAGAAGACAGCAGATTCTCATATCTATGATAGCCAGTTTACAATGACAGGAGCAGGAAGGAAAGGAGAAAAGATAATGGATGTATTTACTATAACTAATTATTCATTGTACTATGAGTAAGAGTTATTTATATCAATCCCTAATAATCGTCTATTAAGATAATGATTGGGATGAAGCGGAAGACTGAAAATTCTCTAATTCCTGACAGCCTCTGTGACAGGATGGTAACAATATTCTTAATAGTGTGGTTGGATAATTCCCAGTACCAACACTGGAATTGATCCCAGGCAGTCTCTAATCAAGATAAGCATGATTCCTTTGCATTAACCTTAAGAATAATGTTGTTATTGTGTGGATAAAAAATGTTTGCCTCTAGTGTGCACTGCAAGCTAGAAATTAGGCTATCTCTACATCTGTCAGTTCTGTTCATATGGCTTGTGTGCTTGCCAGCTTACCTGGTTATAAGAGGGACTTGCCATTTTGTACTTAGAAATCATTGGTGGAAGAAAAGTTCAAAGAGAGCTATTTTTAGAGATAAATTGACTGCCACAAACTCTATTGCTATTATTTGATCCAGAATCATTTAACATGTACTTACTGAGTAGCATGTGCTAAATTTATTGGGAGATAGAAGACTGGATAGCAATGAGGACAGGAGTAGCTCACATTTATGGAGTGTTTTAAGGTTTCTAAGAAGAATTCTCTGAGATAAGTTATGCAAGTACCATGATATCCATTTTTAGATGAAGAAACTGATGCTCAACAAGGTAAGTGTCTTTCCCATACCTATGGTTGAAGGGATACACAATCTAGCAAACACATAGAAAATGTACATTAATATATTAATAATGGAACAAATACAAAGGACCAGATGTTTTGCTGTTGTTATTGTTTGTTTTTAACAAATTTGGCAGTGAATTTCTTTAATCTAGGAAAGCAAGACACTTTCATAAACTATAAAATGAAACACATAAGAACAGGAAAAGTAAACATTTGATTATCTGGAAAGCACATTTCATACTTCAATAAATTATATGTGTTTCTTTCCATTTGAGGCACCAATTTTCATTTCGGGCATTTTAAGAAGCAAAAATTCAGTTTGTTTTAAAAGTACCAGGTGAATGAGATACAGTATAAGGATTTTAGGAGTTTAGTAGATGTACAGATAACTTCCAAATTGGATAATAAACACTTCATAAAGGAGGGGACAGTTCAGTTGCATTTTAAAAGATGGAGAAAATTTGGAGAGATAGAGAAGTTAAGGGACAAAATAGTAGGAAGGACAGGAAAAGAGTATAGAATCAGAAAAACACGATGGCTTATTTGGGTAGAGTGAATATAGTAAGTATACTTCTTTGACAGCAGCAAACAGTTCCTAAAGGGAAAATACAGGACATAGCTGAAAATGTAGTGCCAGATGAAGGCATTTTGATTTCAGTCTATAATCGATGAAGAGCCCTATAAGGTTCTAATGTTATTGCATGTCACTGAGCCAAAATCGAAACTCCTTTGAAATTTCATTCTGATACTTGTGTGTGGCTATTCAGCTCTGACAATTTCATTTTACTTGAAAGGTTTTTTATGCTTGCCAACTGGAAAGCACTTTAGTGTTTTATATAGAATGACATTGCATTGACTGGACTACTGCCATCATAGTACTGAGACTTTCACTTTAGTAAAGAGTTAAATTATTATATTCAAGACAGTGTGATTTGTGTTATCCTCAGCCTGTAAAATTACAGCTCACAGCATGGGCAAAACAGTGGAGGGCTGACACACAGTGTCGTCTCTTCGCATCATGGAAGTGCCAAATTAATACCTTGATAGATTTCGAAGTAATGGAATCTCAGTGATAAACATTTTTGATGGGGAGAATTTTTAAATTACTTCTTGAAAAAATTATATTTCAAATGGATAGAAGGTGCAGTCATTATTTAAAAGATGTTTAAATACCTTTGGTTAATTAACATCATGAGGAAAACTTGGGAATTACTTAGAAAATTTTGTTAGTAACAATATGTCTACATTAACTGAATATCTACTGTCTTGAGAGTAAGGGCACATGCTATGTTGAGCACAAAGATTTTCAAAATTCAGTCATATGCCATAAAGACCACATAATCCATTTGGGAAGAAAAGCATACATAACCCCACCATCAATAACAACAAATTAAGCACAAGCAATGACAACATAGTTGCTATCTACCCAACCAGAGTAGCAATTTTCATACAAATATACTTTGATACAAAGAGAGGACTACTTCAGCACATACCAGGATACACTGAAAATCAAGGACAGGTAGAGGATACTACCAAAGCATATGTGAAGGCAGTCAACTTTTACTGTACTTCTGCTTAGGTAGAAGGCTACAGAAGGAAAGGTTTATTAATGCGTTATCACTGTAGTTCATGCATAGTCAAACAAGCAATTTATCAAAACTAAGATCACAATGAGTAATAATAATAATAATAATCATATACATATATACATATATATGAAACTTAAAACAACCTTGGGCTATTTTTTAAAAGATTGAAAATAAAAAATGGAGAATTTACAACTAATGACATTGGCATTGCCCATAAAAATGGTGTCCAGAAGTTAAACCAATGTAAGTTATTGCTACAAGAGGACTGAGAAAAAATATCTAGAGAAATAAATAGAGAAATAGTTGGAGAAAGTGCTGCACTCAACAAACATGTAACTTAACTTGCCAGATAGAAATGGTTGCAAAACACAGTATAGGATCAGAATATAAATTCATTTGTAAAATTATATGAGTGATAGGCCTTTATTCACAGTATCATGTCATGAAGCAGTAGAAAGTAAAATTATATGGAAAAAAAATAGGAAGATATAAAATTATCTAAAGTCATCTAAAAGGCATTGAAGAATAAAAATGGAAGGATGCCTGTAAACAGAAGAAAAATGGGAAAAGTTTACCAAAAAAAGGCATTATAATGAACTCTTTTCTCCATAAAGGACAATGGAACCACCAAACTTGAAACATAATATAGTCCCAGAAAGATTGGAAAAGCCACCAATTTTGACCAAGAATATATAGAGGATATCATGCCAGAATGACACAATTGTTGGAGCCTTGAGAAAATTATATATGATATATATGAAGGAAGGGAAGATACCAAAGTCATGGGAAAAAAATCTCAGACTTATTTATACTGAAAACTATCAGTAACAACCAACGGTATGCCCACTCTTGCATATATACAAAATCTTCTAAAAGTGACCTATACAAGAATCAAGGTCATTTTTTATGAAGGTATTCATAAGCAGCAGGTTTTTGCAAGCACTATTCAACAATATACCATATATTTGACCTTTAACAATTAAATAAAAGGTGTACTGGCTAAAAGATCCCATTGCAATTAATGTATATGAATAATGAAAAAGGCATCAGGTTTGATCAATTAAAATGTCGTCTTAGCAGCTCCTAATGATCAATTCACTTAATGGCACATATACCCAAATTTTGCATTAAACAAGAATGTTTAGTAATTTAAAACTTTTCTTTTATGGTGCTACTAGGCATTTTTGAGTGCTACTACAAATTTTTTGCTTCATTGATGGTTTTATTATTATTTATTAACCATGTTAATTTCTTGTTTGTAAAATGAAAGGGTTGGACTTTATTGCCTCCATGATCTCTTTCACTTATAAGGTCTATGATTCTGGATTCTGGATTCTGGATTATGTTGGTCCTTCAACTACTACTCAAAAGCAGTCATCTGACCTGTACTAAAAATAACAACAACAACAACAACCATTTATGAGAGACTCACTAGTTTCACAGTTAATCAATTTTATTTGTGGACTGATTTAGTTGTTAGAAAATTCCTCCTTCTCAGTCAAAACTTAGCTTTTCTGTGACTGCCACCCTTTAGTTATAGTAATGTCCTGAGGTGAAATAAATGTCTAACCCTTCATGCACATGAAAAACCTTCAGATGTTTGAAGGTAATTATCATAGTTCATCTATATTTTCTTTTCTCAAAGATAAATTTCTCTGTGTACTTCAAACTATTCTTGTATTTTCAGAATAACCTTCCAGTCTCCTCAACATTCTAGTTAGCATTGTCTGAAACACTCTTATTTACCAAAGCATTTCTAATACACATTTCAGCATCCAAACTGAATGAGGGTGCACTATATTAGGGTTTTTACTTCCCTCATTATGATACACTCCTTCCCACCCCTGACTTTTGCAATATATGCATCTCGCAAAGGACACCTGATTGTTTAGGCAGGTACCATAATCATATTTTCCCTCAAATGCACCATTCTTTATTTTTCTTCTTCCTTACTATCCATTTAATTTCCCCCATTTACCCATTCTATTAGAAACTCAAATGTTGCATCAAATCTTAGCTTAATTTCCCTTTTAAGACCATGTCTGCCACCACAGATGAAGGAAAAATACTTGAAAGAGATTATTTGTCAGATGAACCATAATATTCTGCCAAAGCATTGATGCTCCTATAATTTGTACCTGCCATTATGTCTAATAGTGAGGCAAGAGACCAGCATATACTTCTATTTCTTTTTTTTTCTTGAGTGTGCTGCAGCCTGGCATGAAATACTATGGTCTAGAAATGCTCTGAAGTCAGCTACAATTGTAAGAATGACTATGACATTAATAATAGGATCAAAGGTACCTTCTCATATACAGGAGACTAAGCATATAGAATGTAAGTGAATAAGACTGGTGGTATTGAACATAAACTCAATATACCTGATCAAAAGGATTAAATTACAGAGGAGTAAAGTTTTTAGAACAAATGCATTCAATTAAAAAAAATTTATTTAAAGTAACTACTACTACAAATCAATGTACTTAGAACTAGAGAAGTAAAAATGAAAAAAATGATATAACCTTTCTTAAAAAAGCTTATGATCTACTGAGGGAAATGAATGAAATTAGAATAAAATACATATGCATGTATGTATAATAGAAGGTGAAGAATCATATGATATTTTTGAGAATTGGAGAATGTTTTCCAGGAGAATTAAATAAAGTAGATTTCTATCATAGACAATAAGAAAAACTTTTGAGGAAGAATTGACAATAAAGTTGAGCCTTGATAGAAGAAAGTTAATGATTGACCATCAAATACTATAGAATGTAGATAGTGACTCAACTTGGTCAAGGGTATTATTATATATGATTATTCTTATAAAAGTAAACAGTCAGAATGATCATCAGAATAGAGCCCAGGATGAACGCTAAGTTCTATTTAAATTACTAGCAGTCATACTTATGACTTATCATAATATCACTTGATCATAATATGCTGTTTTTAAATATGTAATTCTAATGTAATTAACAATCACTTTTTAAGCATCTCTGTATAAGGTGTTATGTTAGGTACTAATGAAATTGTTGACATGTCTACAAATGACAATAATACATGAGAGGTGTCTTTAGTCTATTGAAATTACGGAAATCTATGGAATATCTTCAGCTAAGGAATGAGAAATTTCAACAATTATTAGTAGTAGTTGTAGTTGTAGTAGTAGTAGAAGTAGCAGCAGCAGCAGCAAAAGCAGCAGCAGCAGCAGCAGTAATAGTAGTAGTAACAATAAAAAGTGGCAATTACATAGTAGTTTGGAAATTGCAATGCACTTAATGTGTTATCTCATGTGGTAAGCAAGTATCTGCATAAGAAGGAGTATGACTATGTCCTAGGATAGATGAAATTTTATTTCTGGCATAACAAAATTTATATCTGAATTTTGAGATACCAAAGTGCCAAAAATTATTTTATAAAGATAGAAAAAACAGTGATATAATTCATCTGAAAGAACAAAATGTCAAGAATATCAATGGGATCAATGAAAAAAATGTTAAAGAAGGCAGGCTAAGAGTTCTAGATTTCAAATGATATTACAAATCAGTAATCATCAAAACATCTGATATTGGCTAAGGAATAGAGTGGTGGATCAGTGGAATAGATTAAAACAATACCTAATTGAAAGTGACCATAGTAATCTAGTGTTTGATAAATCTAAAAATCCAAGTTTTTTAGGTAAGAACTCAATATTTGCCAAAAATGTGCTGAAAAAAAAATTAGAAAACGGTTTGGCAGAAAGTAGGCATAGACCAACATTTCACATCATATAACAGGATAAGGTCAAAATAGATAAATGATTTAGATATAAAGGGTGATATCATAAGTAAATTAGGGGAGCACAGAAGAATATACCTGTCAGATAGATCTATGGATAAGTCATGAGTGTTTGATCAAACAAAAGAAAGAGCGAATATTACAGGGGGTAAAATAAATAATTTTGATCACCTGAAATTGAAAAGCTTTTGCATAAATAAAACTAATGCAGGCAAAATTAGAAGGCAAAGAGGAAATGGGGGGGTAGGAGGATTTACAGAAAGTTTCTGTGATAAAGAAGGCCTCATTTCTCAAACATATAAGGAACTGAGTAGATATAGATATAGATATATAGAAACATACATATATATATATGTATATATATATATATATATATATATATATATCACCATTAACCAGTTGATAAATGATCAAAGGATATGAACAGGCAGTTTTCAGAAAAATAAATCAAAGCTATCAATAGTCACAAGAAAATAAAATAATTCTAAACCACTACTGCTCAAAGATGTGCACCTTAAAACAACTCTAAAATACCATTTCACACCTATCATTTTGGTTAACATGACAGAAAAGAAAAATGACAAACATTGGAGGAGATGTGGAAAAATTGAGACACATGTACTGTTAGTAGAGTTTTGAACTAATTCAACAATTCTGAAGAACAATTTGGAACTATATTTAAAGGGTTATAAAACTGTCGATGCTCTTTTACTCAGCAATATCACTACCAAGTTTGTATCCCAAAGAGATCAAATAAAAAGGGAAAGTATATTTGTACAAAAATATTTATAACAGCTCTTTTTCTGTGTGTTGGCAAAGAGTTAGAAATTGAGGGAATATCCATCAACTGGGGAATAGTTGAACATGTTGTGGTATATGATTGTGATGGAATACTATCGTGCTATAAGAAATGATGAGCGAAATGGTTTCAGAAAAACCTGGGAAGACTTATATGAACTGATGCAAAATGAAGTGAGCAGAACCAGGAGAACATTTTACAGTGACCACAATTTTGTGTGATGATGTACTGTGAATGACTTAGATATTCTCAGCAGTATAATGATCCAAGACAATTCCAAAAGAATCATGATTAAAATGCTATACATGTCTAGAGAGACAATCAATGAACTTTGAATGCAGATTGAAGCATACATTTTTTAAACTTTATTTTTACTGTGTTATTTTGTTTGTGTTTTCTTTTGCAATATGACTAATGTGAAAATTTTTATTTTTATGGCTTCACATATGTGATCATTGTTATATTGTTTACCTTCTCAAGGGTGGAGGAGAAGATTCAAATAGGAAGAGAATTTGGAACTAAAAATTTCCAAAATACCTTCCATTAATGTTTACATGAAATTGGGAAATAACTAATGAAATAAATTAAAAAAAATTGAAAACTCAAAAATTGAAAAAAAAATCTGAATTTCTTGTCCATCATTATTGGTTCTAACTATAACTCGTTTTGATCTCATGCAGAATGTTTAATCGCATGTGCTGCTTAACATAATTCTTATGAGTGTAAATTAGACAGAAGTAGGAGTTTTCTATGGAATAAGGGCTTTAGATTGATATATTTTGGAAGCACCTGCAAATATTTAATTGGAACCTAACACCCATGGTTGTACTTTACTCACATATTGTATATGTGTGTGTGTGTATATATATATATATATATATATATATATATATTTGTGTGTGTGTGTCTGTGTGTGTATGTGTATTATTTATGTCCCTCCAACTGATTTTTCCCTTCAGCCTAATTTGTGATTCTTTAATAGCTTGTGCAGTGTGGATTTGTTATGACAAAAATATGTGTTCAAATATGCAATTGTTTTTAATAGCTCACATATTTTTCGAAGTTCAATTTGATCATATCAGACATGATGTAGATATTTATAGCAGCAACAATATAAATTAATTACTTATGCAGCTGGTATTTGATTCTGTGCTACCCAAGAGTGCAATAAGAATTTGGTTACTACTGGAAAATCTTTTATGAATAAATCTCAATTCCCACTGATCAGAATTTGAAATGGTGAAAGAAAGTTTCATCATCCTTTAGATGTTTAATTCAAAGAGAAGTCTTAAGTGAGCTACAAAGTTAATAATAATCAAAGGGTCACAGAAATGGAACATATAGCATCATCATAGAAAATCATCAAATGTTAGAGGTAGAAAGTATCATAGAAGTAGTCTTGTCCAGTCTACTCATTTTACAGATAAGAAAACTTAAGTCAATTGAGGCCAAGTGACTTGCCCAAAGTCACACAGATATTCAAGTTGCCAATAGATTTAACACTTACAATTGTAGGTTTAGAATCAATCCTCATTAATTGGTATCCCACTAATTTGGAAATTAGAATAATTTGGAATTTTGGAATTAAGTTTACCTTTTCATTATTTTTCTTTTGTGCATAAAAATGATTTCATTGGTGTCTATATTCTTATCTATCCATGAAGTTTACATGTCTTAGTGTTTTGATACTTTGTGAGTCACAGTAGCCAAAAATAAAATCATCTCTGGGCATTCACCCTTCTAGTAATGAGCTAGTTAAAAATCAGCTAGGCCAAGCATAGAAGAGCTATTACACAAAACTGTCACAGTTAAGTGTACTAGAATATCCTTAACACTAGGACATTTAAAAAGAGTACAGATAAACAGCAGGTCCAGTGTGAGTTGACTATGATGGGATGATATAAAAATAAAGAAAAGAAAAGAAAAGAAAATTCAAGGAGTGACAAAGAGGGAGTCACTGGGAGAAGGGAGAAAGCAGAAAAATAATATAATAAATTATTTCACATAAAAGAAGTACAAAAGAACTTTTGCAGTGAAGGGGATATTAGGGAGGGGTGTCAGGCAACATTTGAACCTTATTCTTGTAGAATTGGCTAAGAGAGGGAATAGTATCCATACTCAGTTGGGTATAGAAATACAGGTTATCCTTTGGGGAAATAAGAGGGAAGAGGGATAAGAAGAGGAGGAGATCTGATAGAAAGGAGAGAAAATTGGGAGAGGTGATGATCAGAAGGAAAACATTATTATGGAGGAGCAAAATATACAGTAAATCATAAGCATTTCTGAATGTTATTAGCAAAGCCAACAGAAAAGATAGACATTTTATTTAAAGTAACTACAGACAATGTAACATACTTGGGAGTCTACCAGCCAAGGCAAACCCTGGGTCTATACGAACATAATTGAAAAACACTTTTCACACAAATAATGTCATATCTAAAAAACTGAAAGAAAAAAAAAACAATTGCTCACGAGTAAGCCAATACAATATAATAAAATTGAAAATTCTAGATAATTTACTTTTTTAGTGACAAACCAATTAAACTCTCAATAAATATTTTATACAGCTAGAAAAAAAATAATAAAATTCATCTGGATTAATAATAGGTCAAGAATATAAAGGGAATTAATTCAAAAAAAAAGATACATAAGGTGGCCTAGCCTAGCAGATCTTAAACTCTATTATACAGTGGTAGTCATTGAAACAATCTGGTACTGACTAAAAATTAGAAGGGTGGATCATTGGAATTGATTAGGCACACAACACACAGTAGTCAATTACCAGAGTAATCTTGTGTTTTATAAGCCAAAGTTCTAAGCTTTCTGAACAAGAACTTACTATTTGATACGAACTGCTGGGAAACCTGGAAAATAGTTTGGCAGAAACTAGGTATAGACCAACATCTTATACCATATGCAAGATAAAGTCAAAATGAATACATGATTTAGACATAAAGGGTGATACCATAAGCAAATTAGAATAGCATGGGATAGTTTACCTGTCAGATCTATGGATAAGAGAAGAATTTATGACCAAACAAGAGATAGAGACCGTTAAGAGATGTAAAATGGAGAATTTCTATTATGTTAAATTTTTTAAAAAAATTTACACAAACAAAACAAATGCAAACAAGATTAAAAGGAAAGCAGAAAACTGGGGGGCAATTTTGCAGCAAGTATCTCTGGTAAAGGCACCATTTATCAAATATATAGAGAACTGAGTAAAATTTCTAAGAATACAAATAATTCCCCAATTGATAAACGGTCAAAAGATAGGAATGGTCAGTTTTCCAAGAAATCAAAGCTATTTATAGTCACATGAAAAAATTCTCTAGAACATCATTGATTAGGGAAATGCAAATTAAAACAACTTCATGATGCCACCTAACACCTATCAGATTGGCTAATATGACACAGAAGGAAAATGACAAATGATGGAGGTGATATAGAAAAATTGGGACATCACTGCACTATGGTAAAGTTGTGAATGGTCCAATCATTCTGAAGAACAATTTGGAACTATGCCTGAAGGGCTATAAAATTGTGCATATCCTTTTACCCTGGGAAATGGGAAATAGGTCTATTAAAAAATAATAGCAGCAATTTTTTGGATAGTAAATAATTGGAAATTGAGGGGGGGATGGCTAAACAAGCTGTGGTATTTGAATATAATGAAAATATTATTGTGCTATAAGAAATTACAAGCACACTCTCAAAAAACCCTGGGAATACTTGCATGAAGTAATACAAAGTGAAGTGAACAGAAACAAGAAAACGTTGTACACAGTGACAGCAATATTTTATGATGATCAACTGTAAATGACGTGGATATTCCCAGCAATACAATGATCCAAGTACATTCCAAAAGAATCATGATGAAAATTTCTATCCCCTTGCAGAGAAAGTACTGTTAAAGTCTGAAAGCAGATTGAAAGATGCTATATTTAACTTTTTTTTCTTAGCTTTCTTTCAGAACATGACTAAAATGGAAATGCTTTCTATGCCATCATATGCATTATCAATGTTATATTTCTGCCTTCTCAGTGAGTGGAAGAAGAGCCAGAGGTAGGGAGATAATTTGGTAAAAATGAATGTTAATTTTTAAAAATGTAATTGGGAAATAATTAACAAAGTAAATAAATTACATTTTAAAAAATTCAGTCCTCTTGCTTATTATCTGTGTGATCTTGGGCCCATTACTCAACCATTTCAGTTTCCCATATGTCAAATAAGGAGTAAAGATCAAATTAAATGTCGCTAATGTTCCTTTAATTTCTCTTTACTTATATAGTCCTATAATTTTAAGCAGAGAATCAACTAATCTATGGGGAAAACAGTTAATAATACATTTATTAAGTTTTTGAGCAATGATGTTTGACAACTTCAAGAAACTCAAGTGTTTCTAAAATACTTATTAAAATACCTCTTACCTTTTATTTTCAAGCAAGTAGCTAATGTGCTATTTAAAATAATTTCTATTTAATCATCAAAGGGAATATTAGATAATCCCTGCCTTCAATGAGTTTACAATGATTTATTTCTTTATGTCCTACATAACCCCATACCTATATACCAGATTCTCACTCAGTTCACTAAAAAGCAGATACATTTTTTGCCTCTTTTTTACTTCCAGCTCATTGTAGTTGTATAAGGAAGTAGAGATAGAAATCTTATTTCTCAGGCTTACCTTTCTGGCAAAAGGTTGTCTCTGTTCTAAAGTTACCCTATTCTCCTTCTGCCTTGACCTCTACCCTTATTTTTTTTTAAAATCCTTCATATCTGGAATCCTCTGATGAAAACTTCCAGTTTGTCAGTCAATTTCCCAACTGCTTTGGACATCAGAAGTAGCTGGCCACTAAGACAGATCATTGAAACCAAGCCTCATCTTATGAAACACCTCATTTCTTCTACATCATTGAAGGATCATTTTTTGGTTCAAGCCAGGCATCCAAAGAAATGGAGGAGCAACCAAGAGCTAGATATAATCTGGGTACCAGGATAGAAAGGTACATCATGCATGGACCATCCATTTCCTTCCTTTTCTTCCTGGTTATTAAAATTATCACATCTATGGATCAGATCCCTGTCCTCTTCCTTTTTGAAACCTATATGTATCTTCACCTTTTTAAAGACTCCTCTCTTGGCTGTATATTAGTCCTCTCTTTCTTAGCTTCTCTCCTAATTTATACCTTCTCCCAAGTTAAGGATCTCCTCCTATATGAGATAAAACATACCCAGAATTTAAACAGCCTGTTGTAGTTAGCTTATCAGATAGTTTTAATCTTCTATGAAAATCTCTAACTGCTGAAATGCCACTGTAATGAACTGAGTCACTGTGGTTAGGATACTTTTTCTTTGAAAGGTTTTGAACATATCCTTGAGACTTGATTAACTCAAGACATGACTCAATACTGAAACTGTTGACGTTATTTACTGGTCACCCAAGAAGAAAACAATCCAGAGGAGATACAGGCACTTGTTGATTCTTAGTGAAACATGATGGGCAGCTCAAATAAGTAGTTTCACTCAGCAGAATCAACTTAGCATGTTCTCAATGCAAAGCTTTCATGTATATACTTCTTTTGCTATGGTTAAGTAAATGTCCTATTGTCATCTGTTAAATTGCCCATAAGCACCTCTTTTCATTCCAGTATAAAAACCAAATCACTAAAGAATTGATCTGAGTTAGTCCCAGACCCAAATAGTCAACAATGAAACATTGGTCCTGGTGGTTATGTTATTGGTGAGCAAGGGGAAGGAGGTATTATTATCCTTGTTTTTTATTGCACTTGAGATTTCATCACTCTACAGAGTTCCAGTTGAGAGCCTTCCCTGATTACTATAGATATGCAAGGTTTTTCTAAATGAAGAGTCGTAGAGAGTTGCATGGGGCAATGAGAGTTTAGGGATAAAAAAATACACAGTCACTGTGTTTCACTTAGGAATAAAACAGTTTAGTAAGTTGTGAGAGTATTGAAAACATATATGTTTTCATCACCAATATCTCATGTTCATATATTTATGTTCAATGGCGAAGCCATAAGAGAATGATAGAAAGTTAGAGATTGGAAAGGCCTATTTCAACTCCTTCAATTTGTAGATAAATAAAGAGTTTCACAAAGTGTCTTGCCAAAGTCTCTATATCAAGTTAGTTAGATATTTGAGTATCAAATCCTAGGTTAAATAGGTTCAGAAATTTATCTTTCTCCATTTCTCATTACCTACCCAATAAAAATCAAAACACTCTAATGGTATACCATTAAAAAATGGCAAGATGATTGAATTTAGATTAAGAGGAAGTGGTTTTGATTTTTGCTTTATTGTTTATTACCTGTGTGGCTATGGACAAGTCACTATACCTATTTGCGCCCCACTTTACTCATTTGCACAATGAAAAGATAGGTTCTTATGAGCTCTAGGGTTTTTTCCCCTCATATCTAATTCATATTCCTGTTTACATAACACAGATGTTCTATAGGACTCAATGACAAGACTAATGGTTTCTTTTTTTTAATAGTTTATTTTTAGTTTTCAACATTCATCTCCTTAAGATTTTGAGTTTTAAATTTTCTCCCCTTCCCTCTCCTCCTCCCTCCCCAAGACATCATGTAATCTGTTATAGGCTTTACTTATACATTGATATTAAGCATATTTTCACATTAGTCATAATGTATGGAATTGGAAATAATGGGAAGAACCATGAGAAAGAAGAAATAAAACAAAAACAACAAAAGAAAAAGAGAGAAAATAGTATGCTGCCATCTGCATTCAGACTCCGTGATTCTTTTTCTGAATGTGGATAACATTTTCCATCATGAGTCTTTTTGAGTTGTTTTAGATTCTTGCATTGCCAAGAAAAGCCAAATCTACCAAAGTCATTCATCCACAATGTGGCGGTTACTATTTACAATGTTTTCCTGGTTCTGCTCACTTCACTCTGCATCAGTTCATGTAAGTCTCTCCAGGTTTTTTTGAAGCCTGCCTGCTCATCATTTCTTATAGCGCAATAGTATTCCATTACATTCATATATCACAACCTATTCAGTTGATGGGCATCACCTCAATTTCCAATTTTGGCCACTACAAAAAGAGCTACGATAAATATTTTTGTACATATGCGTCCTTTTCCCATTTTTATGATCTCTTTGGGATACAGACCTAGAAGTGGTATTGCTGGGTCAAAGGGAATGCACAATTTTATAGCCCTTTGGGCATAGTTCCAAATTGCTCTCCAAAATGGTTGGATCGTTTCACAACTTCACCAGCAATGCATTAGTGTTCCAATTTTCCCACATCTTCTCCAACATGTATCATTGTCTTGTTTTGTCATGTTAGCCAATGTAATTGGTGTGATGTGGTACCTCAGAGTCATTTTGACTTGCATTTTTCTAATCAATAGTGATTTAGAGCATTTTTTTCATATGACTATGGATAGCTTTAGTTCCTTCCTCTGAAAACTGCCTGTTCACATCCTTCAACCATTTATCAATTGGGGAATGACTTGTATTTTTATACATTTGACTCAGTTCTCTATATAGTTTAGACATGAGGCCTTTATCAGAGACACTGGTTATAAAAATTATTTCCCAGTTTTCTACTTCCCTCCTAATCTTGGATGCATTGGCTTTGTTTGTGCAAAAACTTTTTAACTTTATATGATTAAAATTATCTATTTTGCATTTCATAATGTTTTCTATCTCTTGTTTAGTGATAAATTCTTCCCTTCTCCACAGATCTGAAAGGTAAACTATTCCTCTCTTCCAGTTTGCTTATAGTATCAGTCTTTATATCTAAATCCTGTACCCATTTTCACTTTATCTTGGTATTAGGTGAAAGATATTGATCTATATCCAGTTTCTGTCATATTCTTTTCCAGTTTTCCTAGCAGTTTTTGATAAATAATGATTTTTTTTTATCACAGAAGCTGGAGTCTTGGGATTTATCAAATAGTGGATTCGTATAGTCATTGACTGTTGTGTTTTACACACCTAACCTATTCCACTGATCCGCCACTCTATTTCTTAGCCAATACCAAATAGTTTTGGTGATTGTGGCTTTATAATACAATTTAAGATCTGGTACAGCTAGGCCACCTTCCCTTGCATTTCTTTTCATTAGTTCCCTTGATATTCTGATAGATGTTTTGTTCTTCCAGATGAATTTTGTTATTGTTTTGTCTAGCTCTATAAAATAATTTTTGACAGTTTGATTGGTATGGTGGTGAATAAGTAAATTAATTTAGGTAGAATTGTCATTTTTATTACTCATGAGCAGCTGATATTTTTCCAATTATTTAGATCTGATTTTATTTGTATGAAAAGTGTTTTGAATTGTATTTATATATAGTTCCTGATTTTATTTTGGCAGGTAAAATCCCAAATATTTTAAAATATCTACAGTAATTTTAAATGTAATTTATCTTTCTATCTCTTGCTGCTGGGCTTTGTTAGTAATATATAGAAATATAGAAATGGGTTTATTTTATATCATGCAAATTTGCTAAATGTGTTTATTATTTCAAGTAATTTTTACTTGATTCTCTAGAATTCTCTAAATATACCATCATATCATCTGCAAACAGTGATAGCTTTGTTTCTTCCTTGACTATTCTAATTTCTTCAATTTCTTTTTCTTCTCTAATTGCTACAGCTAACATTTCTAGCACAATATTGAATAACATTGGTGATAATGGATGTCCTTGTTTCACCCCCACGCTTATTGGAAATGCTTCTAGCTTATCTCCATTACATGTAATGCTTGCTGATAGTTTTTGATAGATGTGATCTGTCATTTTAAGGAAGACTCCATTTATTCCTATGCTCTCTAGTGTTTTCAATAGGAATGGGTGTTATCAGAATAATGATTTCTTAAGATCACACAAGAGCTCCTTGTGTATGACACAAAATAAAATCCTTCAATGGTTCCTCTTGATGGAACTCAACTTGAAACACAAAATGATCTAAGAGAAGGATGTTGCAAGTGAGAATGTACTAAGTGCTTAATATATGCCATGAAGTACACTAAGTAAGTACTAGGAATACAAACAAAGGCAAAATAATTCCTGCCCTGAAGAAACTCACATTCTAAATGAGAAAATAAATTTATATATATATATATATATATATATATATATATATATATATATATAT
>NW_020954596.1:38554315-38559539 GCF_900497805.2 Vombatus ursinus
ATATATATATATATATATATATATATATATATATATATATATATATACATAATAAACATATAGAGTAAATGGAATGTAGTTTCTGATGATAATCTCTGGAAACCAGGGGTACCCCAAAAGGTTCTCTTCAGTATTTGAGTTGAATGAAGCAAATAAAATTAAGATGTATAGGTGGTCGGCCCTGCATTCAGAAGGATCTGAGTGGCCTCAGATACATAACACTTACTAGCTGTGTGACCCTGGGCAAGTCACTTGCCCCATTGCCTGGCCAAAAACAAAACAAACAAAAAAGAGGTATAGGTGGAGGGGGGCAGGAAAAGATTTCAGGCATGTTGGGACAGTCAATAAAGTGAACGAGAGATGAAGTATCTCCTACAATGGACAACAAATATGTAAATTTGGCCAGTAAATATGGAATGCAGAGTTTATAGAAGGATTAAATACAAGGCAATCCTTTTGTATTTAAACACAATTCCCCCCTCCCCTTTCTTATTCAATTCTGGCTTCAGTTCCTTATCTAATTACCATTAACTAAGATATATTTAATTATATATATATATATGTATATATTTTTATATATGCACATCTGTACACACACACATATATATATCAATGCATATACACTCACATATGTACATATACAGATATATGTGTGTATGTGTGTGTGTGTGTGTGTGTATATATATACATATATACATATATACATATAGTGAAAAAATGATTTTTCTTAGTAATCATTATCTTGGAGACTCAGAGCTTCCCCATCCCCCTTTCTTTCAAAGCTCAATCCTCCTAAAGAAGAACATTGAGATCTAATCTAAATGTGTCTGTTCCTGCTCATTATGATGCCCAGACAGGTCTGAAAGAATGTTGATTCCTCCCTATTGTCAAGACAGGTGATATGGAAATTGATATCTCTTGACCAAGATTAAATGATGTACCCTATGACCCTTACTTTAATACAGCTCACTCCCAGTGTGTTGACCAGTTACAGTGATTGGTACTCCTTGAGAACACCTGCTCTTCAAAGGGCATATAACTCTGCACCCCAACCCCCAAATCAAACCAGTTCTAAACTGGTCCCCTTAGTGCTGCCCAGTTTTTTAATGAACCCCCATGCAATGCATGTCAAGCCATGCTGAGATAAATTAAAATGATAACACACGCACCCTACTTTCATTTTTCTCTTTTTTAGAACAAATTCTGTTTCAAATTTTGGTTCGTGGAGTTTGACTATATTCATATATATATCCATACATATATATGTGATTTCCACCTAACTACATATTGTACTTTGGACAGAAAGCATTGGTAATCCACTTGACTATTACTGTGTGTATAGTGATGCCAAAATCTTTTTGAGTGATTATAGATATCCCTTAGAAGATGTCCCAGGGATTGATAACTTCAGTCCATAATAATCTGCAAGTCAATGAGAACTTCACTTTATCTATGGAATCCAGTAATAAAGAAGCATATATCTAAAAGACTTTAGTTTTGATGACCTGCTTTTCCTTGCCTGTTATTTTTGCTACCCTATAGAGCCAGAAATGTACTTCCTTCTCTTGGGCTTATTTGGCCAAACCAAATAATAGTGACACTCCAGAGGCATTCATTATAATTCAATGAAAGTTCACTTAATGGACAATATAGGTTTCCTCAAAATTAATTTAGTTAACTATATTTGAACAGATAGTAATAAAACCTACAATAATAGTTAGCTTTTGAATGGCACTTTAAAGTTTGCAAAGAGCTTTACAAATATTACCAAGTTTGAACTTTCCAACAATCATGAGTAGTCGCTATTATTATCCTAATTTTACAACTGAGGAAACTGAGGCAGACAGAGATTAAATGATTTGCCTAGTGTTACATACATAACAAGTGCCTGAGGCTTGATGTGATCTTATCTCTTCTGGACTCCAGGCACGGTATTCCGCATCACCTACCTGTTTCCATTATACTACTAGTTATAAAAAAACTAAATGACTAGATTTTCCATGCTGCATAGCACTAGATTACAAAAACTGTATCTTTTTTTTTTTTAAAGTACTGAGTTTGGGTGAATGGGAGAAAATGAAGGGAAGTCTGTCAGGACTATACTTAGGAGGAAAGTATATGATATATAAATCCAATGGAATAATATTGTACTATGAAAAATGAAGAAAGATTGTTTCAGAGAAACCTGAGAAGACATCATGAACTGATATGGAATGAAGTGAACATAATGAAGATAACAATTTAAACTGTTCCACTTATTGGGAAGACCAAGGGAGAATAACACTAGTGTCTTCTGAGATCTGAACTAAGAATGGAATTTTACTGAGCAACACTTAAGGAAAAGTTAAAGAACTATTCATTCATTTTGTATATAAGATATTGTAATTCATGACCAAGTTGGGGGAAACTTAAAAAAAAATTATGAATTATTTAAAAGTTAAAATGCCACCATTTCGATCCTCCCTCTTCCACTGACTAGTTGGTAAGCAGTAGATATTTAGTACACTTTTAACGGAATTGAATTATCAATTTAGAGGTCCTAAGAATCAATTCACTAAAATAAAAGTCTATTCAAGAAGTAATCTAACCAATTCTTTATTTCCAAGGACAACTATACTTAGGGAATCTTAGATAGCAGCAAAACCAGGTGCCAAGATGTACTTCTACTAATCTGACCACTACCTTCTCTCTGACTTTGGTAGAAGCATCTCTAAACTTTGTCCCAGAGCCCCAGAAACAAAAACCTAACCTACCAGCCAGAATTCAGGGGAGTAACCTCTATGGGAACTTAACCTGGCAACTGAAAAATACTACTGCTGATTCTGTAGCTTTGACTACCTTAACAACTATTGCAAGCTGATTAAGAAAATTCTTCCCAACAAAATCTTTGGTGTTGGCAACAGGTTCAACAGAAAAATAAATATGATTTAAAATGACAATGGAAATGGAATTGACACTAAAGAGATGCATTACAAAATGCCTTGACAAGACACGCTAAGGACCATTGGGACTTTCAAACTACCTGGAAATTATTCTCTCCTATTTGTGATATCTTCCCTGTTAGAATGTGAATTCCTTAAAAGCAGGGACTCTCTAACTTTCACTCTTTGTATTCATAGTGCTTAACAATTAGCAAGGGCTTACTACAATCTTTTTCAATTAATTAATTAATCCATTAATTAATTCATAGTTCTTGTTTTACTCTTTCAAAATGCTAGCAGATACATGAAATAATCCAAATATTCTGAAGAGCAATGTGGAAATATGTTCCAAAAGGCACTAAACTGTGCATGCCTTTTGACTGAGCAATATCACTTCTATACTTATAGACCAAAGTTGCTGTTGTTCATCCTTCATTTTTGAAGAAAACAAATGACATCATGCGGTGATGTTTAGAGTGTGCATAAATTGGATTTAAGTGAGGCAGAGTTGCACAAAGTCATCAACCTCACTCTCTTTTCCAGAGTCATTGAAGTCCAGGCAAGACAAAAGTCAAGATGACTGGCAGTAGCCAGGAAGTAGTGAATGATCTTGATGTCTTTGATGTCTGACCAAGTTCTAAGCTCTCCACAGCTCCTGATTCAGCTCCTTTTATGGCCATTAGAACAAATTGTTCTCATCTGCCCATTCTGATGGGGGAAGTCTTCACAAGCTTTGGGTAGACATCCTGCCCCCCCCCAACTCAATGATGGGTTTGAGGCCTGTTGGTTAACCTCAAAGTGATTTAGCTGGTCTGCAGAGATTATTTTACTGGGGATGTGGCTGCTGTGCATACTTCAGCTTCCTAGAACCACAAGTGAGAGTTGGGTGATAAGTGGACATGAAATGTCCATAAGTAGCCCTGAAAAGGGTTCTGCAAGCCCTCATACTAGAAGTGCTAGACCTCCCTGAACACCCCATGCACACCAAAAGTTATACAGCCTGTACTTTACAGGTTGTAAATACAGCCCATAGTAATGAAAGACAAAGCAGGAGAAAAAGGCCTGTAGGTACAACAATATTTATAAGCAGCACACTGTTGTAGCAAAGAACTAGAAACCAGGAAAATCAACTGGAGAATGATGGTGCAAATTCTATTGTGAATATAATGGAATATTACTTCATTTTAAGAATTGAGAAAAAAAAGTATTTTAAGAAACCTGGGAATATAAATGGATCCAGAGGGAAATGAGCAGAACCAGATAAACAAAATCTTTAGTGATTGTAACACTGTAGAAGAAAACTGACGATGAAACATGGCATCCACTTCTTCACAGACAGATGATTGTTGTTAGATACAGAATGAGATTTATATTTTTTGGGTGTAACCAAAACTGCGAGTATGTTATCTTTGACTATACTTATTTGTAACTAGAGTGAGGGCCATTTGTTTCTGTTTTATGTGTTTGTTTCTTTTTTTTTTTTTACTGAAGGGAGAGCTTTGAGGGTATGATGGGATAAATGATATTGATGTCTAAAACAAAAAGGGAAAGAAAAGAGACACAATGGAATATCAATACCCTCTTTTTCACTTCTCCTACTCCAACACACATAAAGACACAGAAGGGAGCAGAAGGAGGTTTGGAAAGAGACAAGACAAGCTGGGCAACCTTAAAACCAGAGTGCTTATTTCATTATATTGCTATTGTTTTAACAGCAAAGTTTTTGTTCGTTTGTTTGTTTTGTTTTGTTTTGCAATGGAGACCTGAGGTTTCTTGTACAACTTTCTTTTTCAGTTCTTCATATATAGAAGTATTCATCTTAATTGATATTTGTCAAGTACAGATTTCCAAAAAAGGAAAAAAAGGTCATTTTTTTCCCTTGATATGTCTTAGAATTGCACTCTAATTCTTCCTATTTCCCTGCTAAGGAATTTCATTATGCTTCACTCAGGCAGCTGAGATTAGAGCTAGACAAAATTGATTTGTGGTGCAAAGCTTGGTAACATATCTCATGTGGCTTCCAGTTTAGTGTATAATCCCTGGAATGTGTTAGGGATATCACCAAATGGTAGGCAAATTCCCACCTCTAAGAAGAGCCCCAGAGAACTGAACGTTCATCTTGTCCTTGCAGACTATTATTAAATACCACAAGAAAAAGAGCAGCATGCCCATACACCCTTGCTTTAATTCAGGAAGTAGTCTATATTCACTTAAGTATCTGTCTAGCTATCGATATCAATCTATAGCTATATCTAACTATCTATCTATCTATCTATCTATCTATCTATCTATCTATCTATCTA
>NW_020954596.1:38559549-38791413 GCF_900497805.2 Vombatus ursinus
CTATCTATCTATCTATCTATCTATCTATCTATCTATCTATCTATCTATCTATAAGCCCATTGCATGATTATTAACACATTTGGATGCTGACTACAATTTTTTTAAATGAACCCATGGAACAGTGGCACTTAGTATGCATATACAGTATTCATTTATACTGCAGAGTATGCTCAAGCATTTCATGAGTTGTCAGGCATCTATGAGGTGCCACTCAGAATTTATTGAAAATCAAAGGTGAGAGTTAGAAAGTAATGTATAAATGGAGATATATGGTCCAAGCCTAGGAAAGGATCTTTTACATCCTTCTAGCAAACAACTTTAAGAAACTATCCAGGAGAGAGTCCTTAATGATTTTTCATAAACTCACAGTGCATAATGTTGTTGAAGGGATAGAGGAGAGAAAGATCATTTTTCTGATCTTTCCACTTTCCATTTTTATTTCAAATATCTCTCAAATTCTCTTCTCGTCTTCTCACCTACCACTCATCTCTCTGAAAGCTATCTATTCTAAATCAAGAAAAAAAGTTGATAAGGGTCAGTTAATATTGAAGCATTATTTACCAGAGTAGGGTATGTTCAGTTCCTTGCAATGCTCTCACCTCAAAATCTACTAACCTCACTCTGTAAATTCCATCCGAAGATTAAGAATGACATATCTGGGACAATTACACCAAAACAAAACAAAACAACAGGTGTGAACAGATCTGAATGTTTTTATTTCCCTTCTACAGAATAAGTAAGACTCTGACAAAAAAAAAATACTGGCATTAAGAATATTCATTGAATTTTTATTTATTTTTTATAAGATTAGAATGAATGTGACCTTCCATTCCAGGAGCAGGTGTTCTGTGTAAAGTATATATTATGTTAGATTGGTATTCAATAACAATGTTCATGATAAATATATATATATTTTATGTGTTAAGTAATCTATAGCCTTCAGGGAGAATGGTAAAATTTAACATATTTTAGAATACCAATTTGCATTGGAGCTAGACTGTATCTGGGGTATATTTTTCATGGTATTGGCTACATTGAGGCAAAAAAAAAAAATCTTCATTATTCCATAAAGTGAGAAGCAGTCTAGGGTAGGTGATAGAGAGCCAGTTTTGGAGCCAGGAATAATTCCTTCCTCTAACACACACTATCTTTGTAATCTATGGCAAATCCCTGGACATCCTAATGTCTCAGGCAACTCTCTAAGACCACAAACTATAGACAATTTGCTACTCTGTATCAGTAGAGTAGGTGTCCTATACCGTGAATATATTACAGGAATGAAATCACATCTAAACTATTCATCTCTACCAAAAGTAAATTGACTAAACCTTCCTTTAAATATTAAAAAATAAATGAAATAACTAAAACTCCCTCTCTCCTCTCCCTTCCCCTCCCCAAGTCATGTGAAACAACCTGAGTTAAAATAAAGATTTCTGTAATATTTTTGAAATTTTTCTTCACTGAAATGGTGTTGATGCTGCATTGAATGCTTCTTGTTGTTGTTTTTCAGTAGTTTGACTCTTCATGACCCTATTTGGGGTTTTCTTGGCAAAGAGTGGTTTGACATTTCTTTCTCCGTCTCATTTTACAGGTGAGGAAACTGAGGTAAACAGGGTTAAGAGACTTGCCCAGGGTCACACAGTTAGTAAGCATCTAAGGCTGGATTTGAACTTGTCTTCCTGACTCCAGGCCTGGCACTCTATCCACTACGGCAAGTAGCTGCTCCATATTGCATATTTCCTATGATGATTTTCTTCTAATTTCTATTTAAAATAGCATCTGGTGTGCCTGACTTAGAGTCTAGGAAGACCTACTTTTCTTCCTTATTTACTACTATTTGTGTGAATTTGTGCAAGTCCTCAAATACTTTTTAAAACTTCTAAAATGTCAAAACTGATATTTTTCCATATTTTATTAGACTATAAGTAAACATGTTCTAGAGGGAAAAAATCTGTATATATGAATATGTACCCCCATTACTAGTTACAGGCTTAAAAGTTTCATCATATTTGCTCTTCTATACCTTTTTTCCTTTGTATTTATTCTGCCCTTCCAATTAGATTATAAATTAAAATAATGAATAAGCATTGCAAATATTAGTATTCCCATTTTATAAATGAAAGCATGACTACTCAGAAAGATTACATGACTTCCCCAAAGTTATACACCTATTTCAGGGAAGAGTTGGTCTCAAAACAAGATCTCACAATTATAAATTTAGACTTGTTTTCTCTATACCACTGCTGCCTTCCATCTCATAGATAAACCTCATTTGAGTTATTACTTTTCTATGAAATGATATCCCTATTAAAATGAACAATTTATATAACTACTCATTAAATAAAAATATAAATGTAATGATGGTATAGAATAATATTTATATAGTGCTTTACAGTTTGCAATATGTTTTACAAATACTGACTCATTTGATCCTCCCAAGAATTCTGTGAAGTATATGCTATTAGTATTCCCATTTTACAGAAACTTTGCTTGAGATAAGTTGTGACTTGAGACTTAATTTGAACTCAGATCTTCCTGACTGTAATTTGAGCCCTGTATTTCACCATCTAGTGGCCTCTTAAAGAGCAAATATACCACATAAAACAATCTTTAAAAAAACCAAACGCTTAAAGACCATGTAGTGCTCTGCTAACTAAGTTTTTATTCCTATTTAACTAAACCTTACACTGCAGATTTACTTTGATTTTCTTCTTGCATCAGGTATCACAAACTGGAAAGTAATTTAAAGGTCATCTAGTCCAATTCCCTAATTTTACAGATGAGGAAACTGAGGCTCAGTAAGTAATTTCTTCAGGGTCACACAGGTAGTGACATAGGCAGAATGGAAACGCTGGTCCTTTCACTTCTGATTCAGTTCTCTGTGTTGCCCCAGTCTTCTTCTTGGAGTCATAGCTTTTCTTTGTAACTGGAGCATCTGAGAAAAGGGGACCTTTTTCACTTCTCATTTGGCTAGGCTGCTTTATTTGCATGTCCTTAACAGGACTCCAAGTATCATTTTAAAGAAGCCCCACTTTCTGAATCTATTAAGCATATAAATACAATTTTAAAAGAATAGAAAAGCCAAGACTCCTTGGTACTTTCATTAATAGTGCCTTGCCTTGGAGTGAGTCATTACTATCTTTCCTTTGCTAATGAGCTATAATGCACCATTTTCCCTCATAGATTACTGTTTCCCTTGGCAAACAAAATAGCTAATTCCATGTGATGGCTCTTTCTAGACTTCTCCATTTGTGATTGAGAATTTCTCTTCTGTAGAGCAAAGATGGCCCTTTCTTCCATCTCTTCCTCTACACATTTATGAACAATCTTATATACAACACAACTGCAATTACAATATGATTTCCTGACTGCTTTCAAAGCTACTCTCTGGAAAGTTTTTGCTAGATTGAAAAATGTTTTGCATATGATTAGTTAAGCTTTCAGGGAGCTTTGAGCATCATTTTAAAGGAGTTTTGTCTTCATCCTCATTTGGAATCTACTACATATTATATTTATAATCTACCTGACATATTTACAAACATAATATAAAGATTCAAGTTCAGAAACCCATATTCAGAAAAGCATTTTCCTGATAAGATTGTCCTGTAAGTTTTGTGTGCAAGGTCAAGGAAAGGGAGGGACATGTAATCAGATACCTCATTGGGGTGTGAGAGTGCCCATAAATTCTTGAACCATAAGGCTAGTTTGTTAATTTATGGGTGATTCATATATTTCAGAGGCCATCTAGCTCAGTGCCCTCACTTTACAGGTGAAGGAACTGAAGCTAAGAGATTTTAAATGACTTGAACAAGTTCATTAGAATGTTAATTGTCAGAGAAGGGATTTGAACCTAAGTCTTCTGACTTTAGAGCCACTGTTTTTTGTTTGTTTGTTTTGAAAGGTACCACATGACATGTCCTCTTTGGCCTAGAAAATGACTGTGTATGACTTTTCTGAGGACCACTCTAGCTAAAATATGATATATTGGGGGTACCTAGGTGGTGCAGTGGATAGAGCACCTGCCCTGGAGTCAGGAGGACCTGAGTTCAAATCTAACCTCAGACACTTTCTAGCTGTGTGACCCTGGGCAAGTAACTTAACCCTGATTGCCTCTCAACTTCAAAAAAAATAAGTTTGAGACTCCAATTCTCAGAAGTAAAATAGGAAGAGAGACCACAGAGCACAAAACTTTAAAATATGACACATATATATCAACAGATAAAAACCCTCTACTAAGGATGTGAGCAGTTACAATCTGCATCGAGAAAAGTGATTATTTTCTTAGTAAATTAATAACCAATTTTACATTCAGGACCCAAAGATTCTCTTTTTCTGATTATTAATAATTAATTATTAGTAGCTTAGTTATTTGTAGGGTTTTCTTCTTTTTACTTCCTCATTCAAAGCCTAGTCCTTGTGAAGGACAGGGATGAAAATGAGAATATCTCCTTAATATTGGGTAGGACCCTCCCCCCAATAGGACACTTTATTTCTGATTAAAGTGTAAAGAGAATCAAATCTAGGTGAATCCTGGCCCCCTGTGTTCAATTTAAGTGGTCTGGGTGGAGATGAGTCTCTTTATCCAAAAGCTGTGGCATGATCAAAGTCAGGAACTCAGCCCTCCATTTGAAAAAGCTCACCTCTCCTTATAATATTCATTCTCATTAATTTTTAACCAATCTGACTTGATTTTACCCTCACAGATGCCACTTTTCCAATGGCATTTAACTATTCAAAGGCCTCCAAGTGGGGTCTTTAGTTACTGAGAGAACCATTGATCTCAATATATTGATCATTTGCTAGTCTAACTAATAAATTGATTATTAGTTACCCAGAAAATCTCTTTCACATTTCTCATTTGTCACAGAATTAATAGAAAGAATACCTATGCCCACAAAATCACAAACTCTTCTAATATTGAAATATAGTTAGATGGCTATGCCATGAACAAATAGCCATGAAATATGAATAAAAATTTATGAAGACTTTTACCAATGGTTTATGGAGGGATCAGCTGTGCTCATATCTTACTACTTCTGATCTCATCTTAACTTCCAAGATACTATGCCCCTAGTCTGGTTTGGTCTATAGAGGGTGGGACTGGGACATGAGATCACTTTTCTAGGTGATATCTTGATGAATTAGAGGTAAGCCAAGATCACCTGGTGAATTTCAGCCTATTTATAAGGGAAAGAAAGGAATAAGGTGGGGCAGCAGGTTTAAAGTTTTAGGAGCTTGAATCTTGAAGCATGTCAGAGTTAGCTATAAGGAAGAAGAAAGGAAAGGGGAAGGGCAGTAAGAGGAGGAAGAGGAAAGAGAGTGTGGTGGAGGGAAATCAAAGAAAAACAGGAAGCTACTTTGAGTCCCTACTAAATACTCTCAGGTCTTCATAAATTAGGAGACCCAATCAATTGAGCATTCATACTTTTTCTATAGGAACCAGCAAAGAGAAAAGCCCAACAACTCAAAAATATGTACCTTTTACTGAGGTAAATGAACCTAGTCCCTGCAGTATTCAATGGGAGAAAGATAAAGAAGTAGTTTTACCGGGACATGGGAATTATAAAGCAGTACTGGTGGACATTTGAGCAACTAGAAAGGCACATTTGAGAACAGGTGAGTAAAGAACAGGGGAATAAGGGAACCATGAGCTAGGCAAAGAGTTCAATGGGGGAAATGGAAAGTTTCATGTAATTTTTTTGTTCTGCCAAAATTTAATCTTCTGGATTTTTGTTCCATTTTCAAGAGAATCACCACATTCATAACCACAGAAACATAACAAGTCCAGATTCCAATATTTTAAGTGTTTTTTTAAACAAAGTATGAAATGGATCAAGCAGACTTTTATTGAACATATGGAATGTCAAGGAAAAGCTCATAAATACAATGACTAATCAACATTATGATTCTTACTAAAATAAAGTCAGACATTTAACTCTAACTGCTATCATGTTTTGTATGCACATTTATCCCTGACAGTATTTTGAAAAAAGTTTTTCCAAATAGTCTACTGCTCAATCAACTATGTGCTCACAGGACATGAGATATCCTGAAGCAGTTCATTAATACTTACCAAGGGAAAAATTAATAAGAGTGCTGAGAAATGAGGGATCAACTGGCCTTCTTGCTGCTTCTCTCTCTTTTTATTTTCCTTTTAGGCAATTGGGGTTAAGTGACTTGCCAAGGGTCACACAGCTAGTAAGTGTCAAATGTTTGGTCTGAGGCTGGATTTGAACTTAAGCCCTCCTGACTTCAGGGCCGGGGCTCTATCCACTGCACCACCTAGCTGCCCACTTGATCCTTCTCAAACAAGATGCTCTATTTCCTTCTCGGGCCTGCTGTCTTTCTCATTAACTCTTTCCTGACTTCCTTGGCTTCCTTCAAGAATCAGGTCAGATCTTAAACTCCTTCCACATGAGGCCTTTCCAAATCACCTCCCCCCTAAAAGCCTTCTTTTATTTACACTGCATATATTCTCACAGAATTTTGCATTTTGGTTCTCCCATTGTAATGTAAGCTCCTTGAGGGCAGGGACTGTTTTGTTTTATTTTATTTTTTCCTTCATAAAGGGTCTTAGAACAGTGCCTTCTTTGTATTTAGATACTTAAGAAATGCCTATTGAATTAATGAATACTATTGACCCCATTAACCCAAAAGACTACTTGGAAGAAGAAGGCTCTGACTTAGGATTTAAATGATTAATAAGAATACAGAATTCTACCCCACCTCCACCCCTTCCCAGGGAAGGGAAGAGAATAGCTTGCAAGATTGAAGCAGAGAATCACAAAGACTGGAGAGCAAAGCTAGATAAGCAGAAAAGATAGGTTCTGCTGAATCATTCAGGATTTTCAAAGGAGTCTGTGTTTTATCCTGTTCCCAATGATAAGTCATTTAGGGTTCCTGAGCATGGGAAAGAAATGAGCAAAGAAGAATTTTAGGGAACCTCATCTGGTGGCAAGGTACAAAATGGATTAGAAGGAACAAAAATGAAAACCACATACATGTGGAATCAGGACTAAGAGGTTTCTACAGTAATCTAGAGCAGGGGATATGTCTGTGTGTGTGTGTGTGTGTGTGTGTGTGTGTGTGTGAGTGTATTGAGGATGGAAGCTAGACCCCAAAAAAGAAAAACCCTGGACTTTCCCACATGGCCTAATCTCTGGCTTTCCTCTGAGGCTATAATCCCATCAACTGGACTTTCATTGTGGCTACTCCCAATCTTCCAATTCTGTTACCCTTAACCTAGCCTAGACCTCTCTATGTCCCCCATCCCTCCACTTCCCACCCTAAATCCTATCTAAGCTCCATTCTCCCTTGGCCACCCCTGGAGTTCTAATACCTCGTAGACTACTTGACCAATAGATCCCTCCCATAGTCTTTCTATGTATAAGGTCCAGCTCATCTCCATTAAGATGCTCTGATTCTTATAATCTAGCCACTGCTCAGATTTTCACAATCTAACCAATAGCTCACAGACACTCAGATACCTTAAATGTCTAGCTAATGTGGCGAATCTTCAATAAACCTTGTTTTTGGCTGAAAGAAGGCTTGGGCGTCAAATTCTATCAGGTAGGACCCACGTGTCATGACCTCATTGTGTGTGTGTGTGTGTGTGTGTGTGTGTGTGTGTGTATTAAATATTGTAAAATCTTTGCATTTTGCAACATTTAAAAAAATTTTGAGTTCCAAATTCTCTCCCTCTCCAAACCCTTAAGAAGAGAAACAATATGAAGTCAATTATACATGTGAAGTCATGGAAAATATATATCCATATTAGCCATGTTCCAACACACACACACCCCAAAAAGAATAAAGAAAGTGAAAAAAACATACTTCAATGTCAATTTGTGCTCAGAATTTATCAGTTCTCTCCTGAAAGTATATAATACTTTTCATCATGGTGATGAGGTCTAGGGGTTAGGGGTCCTGGAATTCCAAAATCATGACACCTGGGTCCTGCCTGAAAGAATTCGACCCAAGCCTTCTTGCAGCCAAAAACAGGGTTTATTGAAGATTCACTATATTAGCTAGACTCTTAAGGAATCTGGGCATCTATGGACTGTTGGCTACATTGTAAAAATCTGAGCATCTTAATGGAGAAAAGATGGACCTTATATACAGAAAGACTGTGGGAGGGATCTAGGAGTGGCCAAGTAGTCCATGAGGTAATAGAATTACCAAGGGTGGGAAATGGTCTGGGGCCAGAGTTTTTCCTTTCTGGGGCTCAGATTCCAACCCCATCAATGGGTCCTTTGTAATTGTCTTGCATTACTGTCTGGATCAGAGTAACTGAGTCTTTCACAGTTGATCATCCTTACAATATTGCTGCTACTAGTTTCTCCAGTTTCTGTTCAATTCACTTTGCCTGAGTTCATATAAGACCTCCCATATTTTTCTGAAACCATCCTACTCATCTTTTCTTATAGCACAATAGTATTCAATCACAATCATATAGCACAACTTGCTCAGCCATTCCCCAATTGATGGGCATCTTCTCAATTTCCAATTCTTTGCCACCACAAAAAGTTATTATAAATATACATTTTTTAAAAATTCCTTTTCTTTTTTCTTTTATTTCTTTGAGATGGAGACCTAGCAATGGGTGAAAAGGTGTGCACAGTTTTGTAGCCCTTTAGAGCATAGTTCCAAACTGTTCTTCAGAATGATTGTGATGGGTTTGGGAGCTAGACCCCAAAAAGGAAAAACCCTGGACTTTCCAATGCCAAATCTCTGGCATTTACCTGAGGCTATAATCCCATTAAGTGACCTTTCATTGTGGCTACACCCTATCTCCCCTCCATTGTCTCACCTGCCTATGGCCCCTGGCCATTTCCCATCCATAATCCTAGCTGGGCTCCATTCTCCCTTGGCATGTGGTCCAGGTCCCTGGAGTTCTGTTCACTCCAGCTTACTGGCCATCCCATCCAGATCCTCCTTAGACCCCTCCTCCAGTCACCCCAAATTACTTGGCCACTCCTACATCCCTCTCATAATCTTTCTGTATATAAGGGCCATCTTGTCACCATTTAGGTGCTTAGATTATTAAAATCTAGCCAATATCTCACTAACATTTAGATTTCTTAAGAGTTTGTCCAATATGGAGGGTGGAGCCAAGATGGTGGAGGGAAAGCAGTGACTGTCTTGAGCTCTCTCCCAAAGCCCTCCAAATACCTAAGAGAAGCTGGGCAGGGCAGAGCCAAGATGGCAGAGGGAAAGCAGTGACTAGGTATTAGGTATTTAAAATATTTTTTATAAAAAATGAAAGATGCCTAATTTCTTGACAACTTCTATGGGTAAGTTTTTCATTATCCTGCGAATTTGTGTGTCCCCTGAAGCCCATACTTTTTCTATAGAATTCTGTTACCTTGTTGGAAGTCTTGACAATGGATTCAGGTGTCATGCCATCATTAGCTTAAACAGAGCTCTTCTGAGATGTTGTTCTCAGCTGACAAATACCTAAAAAAATGGCTCTAAACAAATTCTAAAGCAGCAGAACCCATAAAAAGACAGAGTGAAACAAATTTCCAGCCAAAGACAGCCTGGATAGTTGATCAGAAAGGTATATCATGCCAGGCGGGGAGAGGAACACAGTTCAGCATGGGCGCACAGGCCTCAGCGACCCTGGAGCAGGCCTCAGAGGACTGAATCGCGGGCAACTGTGGTGGTTTCCAGACTTCTCAACCCCTGAATGCCAAAGACAACTTAGAAGGTCAATGGGAAAAGTCTGTGACTGAGGTGAGAGAGGAGCTAGGTCTCAGCCACAAGTCTCTAGTGTGTCCTGGAGCCGTGGCTTTTTCCTGAGCTTCTGGCCCACAGACTGAGAGGGAATCAAGTGGCTGATCAGAGGGGGATTGCAGGAATCTCTTTGCTAGTGCTGAGGCAGGAATCTCTTGCTTTGCTGGTGCTTGGATCTGGGTCACAGTTCTGAGGGGCAGTCCTGGGGCGAGGAGGAGAGCTGGTGCAGTGGATCTTGTTGTGGCTGTGGAGAGGAAACACCTCGCCCCTTATCATACCACCTTGGAAGAACTGAAAATTTACAGATCCCTAAAAGTACCTCTGAAAACAGCAGTCCAAACCCCCAAAGCTTGGGATACTACACTCTTCATATTGGAAGTAGACTTTTACATTAACAAAGAGTTTAAAACTCAAGTAATTGACCAGGATCATGAGTAAGCAGAGCAAAAAGTCAGACTATATCATGTTACTTAGGTAACAAAGAAGATCAAAACATGCAACCAGAAGAAGACAACAAAGCCAAAGCTCCTACATCTAAAGCCTCCAAGAAAAATATGAATCAGTCCTAGGCCTTGGAAGAGCTCAAAAGGGATTTTGAGAAGCAAGTAAGAGAAGTAGAGGAAAAACTGAGAGTGATGCAAGAAAATCATGAAAAACAAGTCAACAGCTTGCTAAAGGAGACCCCAAAAAATACTGAAGAAAATAACACCCTAAATAATAGCCTAAAACAAATGGAAAAAGAGGTCCAAAAAGCCAATGAGGAGAAGAATGCCCTCAAAAGCAAAATTGGACAAATGGAAAAGGAAGTCCAAAAGCTTACTGAAGAAAATACTTCCTTAACAATTGGAATAGAGCAATTGGAAGCTAGTGACTTTATGAGAAATCAAGACACTGTAAAACAAATCCAAAAGAATGAAAAATTAGAAAACAATGTGAAATATCTCATTGGACAAACAACTGACCTGGAAAATAGATCCAGGAGAGAGAATTTAAAAATTATTGGACTATCTGAAAGCCATGATCAAAAAAAGAGCCTAGACATCATCTTTCAAGAAATTATCAAGGAAAACTGTCCTGATATTTTAGAACCAGAGGGCAAAATAGAAATTGAAAGAATCCACCTATCTCCTCCTGAAAGAGATCCTCAAAGGAAAACTCCTAGGAACATTGTAGCCAAATTCCAGAGTTCCCAGGTCAAAGAGAAAATATTACAAACAGTCAGAAAGAAACAATTCAAATATTGTGGAAACACAATCAGAAAAACACAAGATTTAGCTGCTTCTACCTTAAGGGACTGCAGGGCATGGAATATAATATTCTGAAGAGCAAAGGAGATAGGATTACAACCAAGAATCACCTACCCAGCAAAAGTGAGTATAATCCTTTAGGGGAAAAAATGGTCATTCAGTGAAATAGAGGACTTTCAAGTATTCTTGATGAAAAGACCAGGGTTGAACAGAAAATTTGATTTTCAAATACAAAACTCAAGTGGAACATGAAGAGGTAAACAGGAAAGAGAAAATCATAAGAGACTTACTAAGTTTGAACTATTTATATTCCTACATGGAAAGATGATATTTGTAACTCATGAGACCTTTGTCAGTGTTAGGGTAGTTGGGGGGGGGGAAATTATATGTACATATATATAGATATAGATAGATAGATTGAGGGTACAGGGTGAGTTGAAAATGAAGGTGTCCTATCTGGAGAATAAAATTAAGGGGTGAGAGAGGAATATACTAGGAGAAGGAGAAAGGGAGAGGTAGAACGGGGCAAATTATCCCACAAAAAATAAAAAAAACAGAAAAGAAAAGGCTCTTACAGTGGAGGGGAAATGGGGGAAGGTGAGAGGGAATGAGTGAACCTTATTCTCATAGGATTTGACTTAAGGAGGGAATAACATACACACTCAATTGGGTGTGGAAATCTGTCTTACCCTATAGGAAAAAAGGGGGGGAATGGGACAAGAGAGTAGGGGAATGATAGAGAGGAGGGCAGATTGGGAAATGGGGTGATCAGAAGCAAATACTTCTGAGGAGGGACAGGGTCAAAAGGAAGAATAGAATAAATGGATGGGTGGGATAGGATTAAGGGAAATGGAGTTAGTTTTTCACAGCATGTCTACTATGGAAGTGTTTTGCATAACTGCACATATATAACCTATATTTGGTTGCTTGCCTTGTCAATGAGGGTGGGTGAGGTGGGAGGGAGAAAATTTGGAACCCAAAGTTTTAAAAACACATGTTTAAAAAAAATGTTTTCACATACAACTTGGAAATAAGAAATACAGGAAATGGGGTACAGAAATTCATCCTGCCCTACAGGAAAATTGAAGGAGAAGGGGATAAGAGAAGGGGGGGGAGAGATAGAAGGGAAGGCAGACTAGGGAAAGGGGTAATTAGAATGCATGCCATCTTGGGGTGGGGGGAGGGGCGAGGTGGGTTGAAAATTTGGAACTCAAAATCTTATAGAAGTAAATGTTGAAAACAAAAAACTAAAAACAAAATTACAAAAAAAAGAATTTAATCTAAGGTGAAATCAGGCCCCATTAGTGTTCCAATCAGCCAGGTCTGAGTAGAAGTGGATCCCTTTTTGTCTAGATTGACCTAGACTGGGTTAGTCTGGATAAGAGATATATCTCTTTGTCCAAGACTGAGTGATCAGAGTTGGGTCCCCAGCCCCTCATTAGAATAAGCCTACCTCTCATTACAATGTTCATTCTTCCATTGTTAACCAAACAGAGTTGATGGCCACCCTCAGGAACACCCACTCTTCCAAGGGTATGTAAGTGTTGAGTAGGTTCCATGAGGGGTTTTTGGCATCTGAAAGTGTCACTGACCCCCTTTATTAATTATCTGCTAGCATGATTAATAAAATTATTAATTATTCCCCCCCAAAAAATTCTGTCCAATATGACAGATGTTCTAATAAACCTTGTCTTTGGCTGAAAGTAGACTTGGGTCAAATTCTTTTGTTGTGTTCTGATTTTGGAGTCCCAGCACCCCTAAACCTCTGAACCTCATTAGTTGGACCAGTTCAGGAATCCACCAACAATTCACTACTGTCCAATTTTCCCACATCCCCTCCAACACTGTCATTTTCTTTTTCTGTTATGTTATCCAATCAGATAGGTATGAGGTGGCATGTCACAGCTGTTTTAATTTTCATTTCTCTAATTAATAGTGATTTAGAGCATTTTTTATATGACAATTGATAACTTTGATTTCTTCTGAAAAATGCCTGTTCATATCCTTTGACCGTTTATCAATTGGGGAATGGTGTTTATTTTTATAAAGTTGGCTCAATTTCCTATATATTTGAGAAATTAGGTCTTTGTCAGAGGAACTTATTACAAAAATTTTCCCCAATTTCCTGTTTTCCTTCTAATTTAGATACATGTTTTGTTTATGTAAAACATTTTTAATTTTATTAATCAAAGTTATTTTACTTAATGTGATCCTCTTCATCTCTTGGTCAGTCATAAACTATTTTCTTATCCATAGGTCTATGAGGTAAGTTTTTCCGTACTCCCCTAATTTGGTTATATCATCTTTTATATCTAAATTATGTATCCATTTTCACTTTATCTTGTGGTTACAGTGGGAGACTTTGGTCAATGCCTAGTTTTTGCAAAAGTGCTTTCTAGTTTTCCCAGCACTTTCTGTCAAATGGTAAGTTCTTGCCCCAAAGCTTAGATCTTTGGGTTTATCAAATGCTATCATCATTTATTGCTGTATATTATGAGCCTAATCTATTCCACTGATTCACCACCCTATTTCTTAGCCAGTACCAGATTGTTTTCATTATTTAGATGAGGAGTTCCTAACTTTTTTTTTGTATGTGTGTCTGTGTGTGTGTCTGTGCATGTTATGGACCTTGTGGCAGTCTGGTGAGGCCTATGGTCCTCTAAGAACAATGTTTTCACATGCATAAAACGAAATAAACATGATTACAGAAGAGGCCAATTATAATGAAATTAAGGTATAATGTTTTACCATCCTTGCTCAAAAGCCCCCTCAAATAAATCCATGGAACCTTGGGGAGATGTGGACCCCAAATTAAAAACCTTGGTTCATATTAAAGTTGAAAGGGCCTGAATTACAGTGAAAAAAGAAGCACCCTTAAGCCTTTATATTTCATGCAATCACCTATGTGTTATGCCTACATCATGCCTGCTTTTTGTCAGCTGTTGATCTCCATTGGCTGTCTAAAGTATACCAAGATGCAAAGATTCCTTGAGATATTTAAGCAAACCAAATGGTTTGAATTTCCATGGCAAAACCAGTACTGAACTATTATTTATGTTTTCCAGTAGATTTAATTTGAAGAAAGAATATCATTAATTTTCTTAACACAATTCAAAATGAGCCAAGTTGTAGAAATTCATTCATTCCATAAACATTTATTAAATTCCTACTGTATACAATACCCTGTGTAAAAGAGAGAGATACAAAGATCTGTAAAAAAAAAAAAAATACCTTCCTTTCAATGTAGTTTCCATGCCTCACTGTAAAGATAAAGTTAACTGGTTCTTCCTTGTGCTTCTTAAGTCCCTACACATGCACAGGTCGCTATACAATTTTATTTCTGCTATTGAAAGAAATGCTCTGATTTACAATGACCTTTAGTAACCTACCTGAAGGCAAACATCTTAATGAAAACATCTGCAGACACCTGCCAGAAGGTACATTTATGACAAAGTACAGTAGCATTCATTCAGCATTATTATTTTCTAGGTTTCATTGCCAGTAAAATGTCTGTGCTTCTGACAATTTTTCCTCCAGGTCTATTAGTCTGCATTTTCCCAAACTTAATGCAATTTTCTTGGGTTCTCTCCACATATGTTATTTACAGCATCCTCACTAGCCTCTCCTCATTAGGTACACTTTTATTTTTTTCTGGTTTCTACATGTCCATATTACTTCCATTTAGGAATTTTTACTACTTCAGAACTATTAGATTTCATTCTTTCTTCATCATGAACGCTGTTCACAGCAGAAGATCACAAGATGTTCACACCAATGATATACATATTTATGCATCAGCCACCAGTGTACTATTTGGGATCACTTCCCATTAATTCATTCCACAAATATTCATCAAAGGACCTTCAATAATAAATATAATCTCTTTGCTGAGGATGAGGAAAATTAAAAGAATAAAACTTTATACCTCCCTTCAAGGAGCTTACCATCTAACAGGGAACAAGATAGGAATGCAAATATAAAAGGCTAATCAGTTCTATGGGCAGCTAGGTGGCACAGTGGATGAAGGTCTGGGCCTAAAGTCAGGAAGATTCCTCTTTGTGAACGTAAATCTGGCTTCGTACACTTACTAACTGTGGCCCTGGGCAAGTCACTTAACTCTGCTTGCCTCAGTTCCTCATCTATAAAATGAACTGGAGAAGGAAATGACAAACCACTCCACTATCTTTGCCAAGAAAACCCCAAATGAAATCATGAAGAGTCTGTAACAACTGAAAAATTATTCAACAACAGAAAGTCCAGATCCTCCATACTCTGTAAGGAAAGCTTTGGGAGGAGCTTAGTTCTCTACCTTACAGACCTCTGATTCAATTCCAGTGCTAGGAATCAAGAGGGAGGAACAGATGAAAGAGATATTGCAGAGTGAGAATCAATCAAACTTTAGGATTGACTAGATAGGGAAAACCAGAAAAGATGGTGCATGAAGGTGACTGCAAGGTTTCAAGCCCTGTTAACTGAGAGATTGATTCTGTTACCAACAGAAAAAAGGTCATTAATGAGAATAGAAGCTTTGGCTTTTTTTTTTAAATTTTTGAAAGTTGGAGAGTTTGAGTCTATGTGTTTCAGGCTTATCAGTTCAGGCCCTTATTGCTCACCTGGATCAACACAACAACCTCCTAATTCATCTATCTGCCTCAAGTCTCTCCCCACTCTAACCCATTCTCCATAGAGCTGCCGGAGTGATTCCTAAAGCAGAGGTAGGACCACTTTCCCATCCTTCTCAACAAACTCAAGTGGCTTCCTAGCACTTCTCTCTTTAGCAACCAGAGCTCTTCATAACTTGGCTTCAGTTTACCTGTCTAGCCTTATTTTATTTCCTTTCATGCACTCTAGGTTCCAGCTATACTGGACTTCTTCCTATTCCCCATACATCACAGTACAGTTCCCATCTCTACAACTTTGAACTATCTGTCCCTGCATTTTTTGAAATGTGCTCCAACTCTTACAATGCCTAGACTCCTTCTACTTAGTCCATGTTACCTTCTACATCAGCTTTATTTGGTTACTCCAGCTGGTAGTACTTGTATCTATTTTAGAAATGCTTGTATATGTATTCCTTTATTAGAATGTAAGCTCCTTAAGGGCAGACTTTCAATTTTCTTTTTGTATTCTCAACATCTAACAGTATCTGGCACAAAGTAGACATTTAATAAGTACTTGTTTATTCACTGATTAAAGATGTACATATTAAGAATTAAAACTTTTTTTGGCAGGATGTTCACATTTAGAATTCATCAAAATGAATATAAAGTCACAATACTGACAAGAGTACCCCTATATAACAAAAACAAAACTTGTTTATAATTGGTCAACAAATATTTAAAAACTTTTGCTCTGGAATCCTATCAATATATGTATTCTGTAAAACAATGCAGAATTTAAGTATTCTATGCCTTTTTATATTGTGCTACTTTTGTCTATGCTATCACATAAATCTGTCATAGAGTACCTATCCATAGATTTGGAGGCCTTCTTCTAGCTCTTTTAAAATTAAGTGGATGTCTGTGCAAAATCTAAAGTATCCACTTATTTTCTCTTACTCTTGCTATGCGACATTTCCACTTCTTTTTCAATATACAAGTCTTGGAAAATATGTTTTGTGCCATTTTTAACATACATTTCAATTTGGAAATCATAGACTATGGTTACCCTATTCCTTTCTGTTGCCCTTTGAATCACATACTTATTCAATTCCCAGTTTTGTAAATTGTACTAAAGAAACAATATCTTCTAGAAAAATTACATAAACAGGATTAAATTTCTTTATTGACTTGCCTTGAGGCAACATGGCACTCTGTTTAGAGCATAGGTCATAAAAGACTTGGGTTCAAGTAGTATATCTGAAGGTATGTGGTATGTGGCAATAGACAAGTCGCTCCAATTCTCTTCATCCTGTGAAGATATTTAACTTAATACATTTCTGAAGAGGTACTTGTCTAAAGTGGTGAAAGGTCTTTTCACATCAAGAGTTCCTCAAAGAGGGGGCGTCTCAGGTTTGGACCAACTCACCTCTCTAAAAAATGATTCACAGTAGGGTCATTCTAGATACCCTTAAGATAACACAGAGAGTCAATGACAAAGGTATGTGCTTCTTCCATTGAGGATTTTTCCTGTCTTCGCCTTGTTTTGGTATGGCTAAGTTTAAGCAAGAAGGAGAGAGAAGATATGAGTCCCTTGAAAGATGATCAAAGAAATTAATTTCAAGAAAAAAATCCACTATAGCAAACTAATAAAAGGTGACCAATCAATTCTATTGTACTGTTTCAAATGTGTGGGCCATCTGCTGATGAATTGACTGCATTTTTGTTTATATAAATTTAAATGAATTTTGACATAATAAAAGTTACTACGATGATAGTAACTTTATAGAAGTGATAAAAAACATGATAAAGCCATCCTGAGGTAGAGGATAGGTGAGTAAATCACTCCCTGTTTGTACAATGCTCGTCTAATGATGTAATTAGCTAATTTCAGGTACCATTTACTACTGTGAAAGGAATAATTAATCAAGTGGCACCTGGTAGTCAAGAAGCATTAATTTACCTCAAATGTGTGAATAGTCCCTGTCTCAGGACATTTCTACCCAGCCAACTGGGAGAGATCCAAACTGGGATTACCTTGCTTACTCAGTCACACATTGGCCACCGTACCTGAAAATATTCACACTGGCCTTATTCGTCTAATTTGCAATATTCATTAGGTGCCTATTATGCACGAAGTTCTGTACTTGATTTTGTGAAGTTAGGAAAAGACAGTAGTGGTCACTCTGTGCTCAATATGTTTATATTCTAATTGGGAGATAAAAGCAAACACAAAGGGAAAAAAGATAGAACAAATCTGATAGAACTTTGAAGCATGATACCAGTAGCAGGTTTTCATATACCTGTGTTCATTTTTCCATTAAAAAAAAATTTATTGATATTCTAATGACAGCTAGGTGGCACAGTGGATAGAATGCTGAGCCTGGAGTCAGGGAGACCTGAATTCAAATCCATCCTCAGACCCTTAATAGCTGTGTGACTCTGGGCAAGTCACTTAACCTCTGTTTGTCTTAATCTACTGGAGAAGGAAATGGCAAACCACTTCAAGTTTTGCCAAGAAAACCCCATGGAAAATATTATATGGTCCATAGGGTCACAAAATGTTGGATGACTAAACAGCAACAAAATGAAAAAAAAAAAAAACAAACATGAAAAAGAAATAGTTGAAGTAGGTCTGTGATTTCACCAACATAGGGAACTGCCAATGATACACTTTATCTATGTAAATCATTAGCTGCTTTTTAACTCATACTCTTAGAGAGAGTCTAACGCATTAAGGGTCAAACAGACAGGTTGTAGGCCAGCTCCCCAAGCACCATGTCACAAAAAAACTATCAGATTTTAGAAAATTTTAGAACATTTTAAATTATTTGAAGAATAGAGAACAGTAAGGAAGAACTATTTGACCACTTATATTGAGTAACCATTTGCTATTTTGATGATGCTGTGATCATAGCTTAGTTGGCATACCATTTGCTGACACAAATCACAACCTGTGAATACATTCTTATTTGACTTGGTGTTTATCCATATCCTTCTATAAAATCTTACATAGATGATTCCAGTCAATTCACTAGCATCTAAAACTGTTTGTTTTTGTTTTGTTTTTTAATATCTTAGGTCTCTAGACCTCTACATCATTGTCTCATGCTCATATGAACAGCCCAACATGTTCTCCATGATTTTACACACACACACCCCTACACAAATATATATGCACACATACACATATGTATAATATATGTGTGTGTAATATATAAATTAATTATTGTTGCTGTTGTTGTTGCTCAGACATGCCCAACACCTCATGAACCCATCTGGAATTTTCTTGGCAAAATTACCGGAATGAATTGCCACTCCCTTATCAAGCTTATTTTATACATGAGGAAACTAAGGCAAAAAGTGCCAAATGATTTATTTGCCCGGGGTCACACAGCTAGTAAAATTTTAAGGGCAGATTTGAACGTAGGATGATGAGTCTTCCTGACCTTAGGCGCAGCATTCTATCCACTGTGTCATAGCTGCCCTTATATACATATGTATAATATTTCTTTTTGCACCCAACCTGTGGAAGGGCATTCTGAACTTGTATTGGTCTGATCGGCCACAGTTGGACACACTATAATGTGACTCTCACATACTGATATAATTTTGGTCCTTTTCAAGAATAAAGGACAACAACCAACAAATCAACCATTTGGAATGTAATATATAGGAATACACATATATGGAATGTGGTATGTTTATGTACACACACATACACACACATATATCTATATATACATGTGTGTATACGTATATGTATTACACACATATATTATATACTTATATGTTTGTATAATCACTTCTTAAAAGAAGTATCTATTGAAGAAATGCTACCACCTGTAGATATCTATTATATATCTTTCTATTGATAGCACTTTTGATTTTTCTATGACCATTCTGTTCCTTATGACTCCAATAGGATAATATTGACATTTGCAGCATTAGGATCATTTAAAAGGCTGCTCATTTCCCCAAATGATTATTTTTAACTACATAAAAATCACAAAAAAAGTATTTTTTTTCTTTATTCATACATTCTCCCTTGGAGAGCAATAAATAGTCTAGATGATACTGATCCCTGAAAATAGGCATAGACCATGTGATACTTTAAGATTCATCTCTATGAAACCATTTACCACCATGAATCTCTACTTTGTTATTATTTGAATTTAATATCTTACATGCCTAATAATGTTTCAGGTCAGTAGGTAGACATATTTCACTAAATCTGTTTTACATGAAATAGTCTCCTCCTATGTACTTCTTTGTTCCATTCTGAATTAGAATATTTGAAAATGCTATTTATTAGAGAAATATACACAGACATAAAAGCGTGTGTGTGTGTGTGTGTGTGTGTGTGTGTGTGTGTCTTTATTGCTGAGTTGGCTTCCTCTGTAAGAAAGGCACTCTATAATTCTTGTGTACAAAGAGGTTACTCCTAATTAGGACTGCTAAGGAGCAAAAAAAAAAATAACTTCAAGGTTGTATCCTCAGTGAACTCTGTTCCCCCTTTATGCATGATTCACTATACCCGTACAGCTAGAAATAAAAGCTATCAGCTACCCAATAAAACTTGATGGGTTTTAGAACACTTTCTATGACTGTTCATTTAAGATATGCATTACTCCGAGGTTATTACTACTTGTACTAAAAGCTGACTAAATCTACTCTGCTGAAAGAAAGCTTTAACAGACTTGTCAGGAGTGTAACAGATGTCAGGGGCTGCCCCAGCTATTGCTTGTCATTGCTAGCATTGCTCCTTCTTAATATTCAGGGTTAAATTGATTACTACACTCTCCTAAAGAAGATACCAAACAATATTGCTAACCTGGGCAATACCACTGAAAATTCAATGGAGACTTAATGAGAGTGATAATTGGTTATCTTAACTCTTTATTTTTAAGAAACATATATGCATCTATCAGACATTCTGTGAAACAAGTTTATTTGAACTGTTCTTTGAAAATAGGCATAGAAAAAAAGACGTCAACTAATCAAATAAATTTATCTATTACATCTCATTAATTTTGTTATAATAGATAAAAGGCACTAAATGTAAAATTGGTTTATGTTCCCATTTAGGAGAGATGTTTATTTTTAGTCCGATATGAACATGAGTTTTATCCTGAAGTTGTCCTTTTTAGTTACTGCTTCATATGCAGAATCATGGAGCTAGGAAGAGACCTCAAAAGCTATGTGCTGCATATTCCATCTCTGCATGTCACTACTTAGTAAGAAATGATGAGTTGATGCACAAGTAACAATCCTGAAACAATCAAACTGCATATCACCAGCTGTTCAGAAGTCCTTTCTAACCAGCTGTGCCTTGTAGTCACAATCAGTCAGTGGAAAGGACATCAGAGACAGACAGACAGAAAGGCGATTACAAGCTACACAGAACTCATCCAGATTTCCTATATGATATACTGTCTCATCTCCAACCGTGCACAAAATTTTGAAACTATAATATTTAATTTTTGTGAGGATGCTTCATAGAGATCATTGATAAATTTATTCATTTTAATCTTAGTAACCAAAGGTTATTTGCATGTATTGATTATTTATTCATAGTGGCAGCCACGAAGTTATCAAAATTCATGATCTGATTGCACCCTCAAAAATAAACCTGAAAAAGGTGGATCAACATAATTGAAAAGGCCAAGTATTGGTAATGAATCTTTATGCAGGCATACCTTGGAGATATTACAAGATCGGTTCTAGACTACCACAATAAAGTGAATATTGCAATTAAGTCAGTCACATGAATTTTTTGGTTTACCATTTCATAGAAAAGTTATGTTTACACTACACTATAGTCTATTAAGTGTGCAATAGCATTATGTCTAAAAAAAGAACATATCTTAATTAAAAGTACTTTATTGCTAAAAAAATGCTAACTATCATCTGAACTTTCAGTGAGTTATAATCTTTTTTGCTGGTGAAGGGTCTTGCTATGATGTTGATGGCTGCTGAAAAATCAGAGTGATGGTTGCTGAAGGTTGACATGACTGTGGCAATTTATTAAAATAAGATAATAATGAAGCATGCTATATCATTTAACTCTTCCTTTCTCTTGAACACTTGGAGGCCATTTCAGGGTTATTAATTGGCCTGATTTTAATATAGTTGTGTCTTAGGGAAGAGGGAGGCCTGAGGAGAGGGAGAGAGACAGCTGACTGGTTGCTGGAGCAGTCAGAACACACATCCCATGTATTAATTATGTTTTCTGTCCTATATGGGCACAATTCATGGTGCTACAAAAGAATTAGAATAGTAATATCAAAGAACACTGATCCCAGATCACCATAACAATAATGAAAACATTTGAAATATTGCAAGAATTACCAAAATGCAACACAGAGACATGATGTGGGCACACACTGTTGGAAAAAGAAAATGGTGCTGATAGATTTATTTGATGCAGGGTTGCCACAAAGCTTCAATTATTAAAAACTGCAATTTCTATGAAGCAAAATAAATGGAAGTGCAATAAAACAAGGTATGCCTGTACTAGTTCTTTATTATCCCACACTGACTTATTTGTATTAGTGAACTGTTCTAATTTACATTGATGACACACAAGCAATTGCTTTTAGTTTGCTTCTCAATAGAACCCGCTTCGTGCTCGTTTGAAACCCATCACACTGTTTGTCTGATTTTCCCCTACGGCAGAGGGATAAAACACAGGACCTGTAGGTCACATTGTAGCCCATAGCACTCCCAACATAGTCTGAACCAGATTAAAATATAATTGGAGAATATTTAACAAAATAAATAAAAATGCACCAAATATAGGTAATGTTAATAGGTGATTTCTAAGTCAATATGCAGCCTGCAGGGATGCTTATATATGATTACTGGTCCATGTTTCTATTTGAGTTTGACATCATTGCTCTTCAGGACAGTTCACCTCCTGCCTCTAGTTTTTTGTTGGCTTTTTTTCCCTTTTTTTTTTTTTTTTTTTACTTTTTGTACACGACGATCCTCAGCTTGAAACGAACTTCGTTCCTCATGACTTCGAGGCCCTATTTTTCTTTAAGGTTCAATTCAAGTTCCTCTCACACAAAGTCTTTTCCACTTCCTTAGCCACCCTACCCTCCAAAAAAAAGAAAAAAAAGAACAAAAACAAACAAAAAAAGCTTCTCTATACTTATAATGATAATAACATAGACCACTGTTTCAAATTCTACTGCTGACACTGTGTCTTTGGGCAAGTCACTTAATTTTTCTGAGTTTCTGTTTAATCATATGTGAAATGCAGGACACGAACTAGTTTCTAAGTTTCTTTACAACAAGAAGGATAAAACTGATGCCAACATAACCAGTGAATTTAGACTCTATAGTAAAATATATGAAGGAATGAAAAAAAAGTCCATAGGACTTCACTCTACTTCTCCTAGCTCAGGTCCTTTGGGTCTTGGTGCTACTTGCATCTTGGCCTCCATTCACCTGTGCTTCAAAGATGCTTAGGGAGTGACAGGGCCTGGAGCCTTGTTAGTCTCAGCTTCCTGTCCATGGCAGAGCATCGGGCTGCAGATGGTCTCTTCCCACCCCCCACTTTCCTTCCATCCCAACCCCTCTTCATGTAAACCCAGCTGAACAGACACGAGAGCATCCAGCGCTTTGAGCAGCAAGCAGGGTTGTCAGACGCAGGATACACTCCCCATAAAGGCCACACCATAGAAGAAACCAAGTACCACCATGTGGCAGAGGCAGTCCATAAATTGAAATTACAAAATGGGGAAATGACAAAAGAAGATAGATTGACTACTTCAAAGCAGTCTTCTCCAAGTAGTACACCCCATTCTTCTCCAAAGCAAAAGCCTAGAGACTGTTTTACTCATGGATCTTCTACTTCTTTACCTGGCCTAGATGTCAGCAGCACGGACTCTGGAAATGGAGGTAGAGACAAACCCTCATCTGAAAAAATGGAGCCTTTTTGGACCAAGAACCCTTCAGAAATCCAATTCAGGGGTTTTCAGTATCCAGTCCTACAGAGGTACTCAGAAGCCATCACCCATGAAGATCATTTGGGTTTAGGCTACAAGAATTGCAGAAGAACCAGCAGCCTTCAAGCCACCTAAGATGGACCTTCCCGTGATAGAAGGAAAGAAACAACCTCCATGAACCCGCAACATCAAACCAAGGGACATGAAAGTTTTGACTCTGACAGGGTTCTAAAGCTCCCTTTTCAGATGAGCAAAGTTGCTTTCCCTGGTGAACCACTGCCATGTAGAGTGAATATTTTAGACTTTTCTTTCTTCCCATCTACCTTGTACTTGACATAGAAACGATGTCATCATTTACAATTCAGGTGAGGATGACATTCTTGGGGAAGTAGTGATTGATTTCTTTAAATATTTGAAGCAAAGCTTGAATCTTTCTAATGCAGAAAGACCTATTCTGTAATGACCCAAAGCTGGTCTGAATAACTTCTCAACAGTCAACCACAGCTAGCTACTGATCTATAGAACTAGATTGCAGGAGACAAGGGAAATAATTGAAATCTAGTGGATTTTGTTCTGCAGATTTTATCCAAAAAAAAAGTAACTTGACATGAGGTTCCTGAGGATCCATCCAGTTCTAAGTGTTTGCTTATATCATCTTACTTTTCTTATAAATTCTATTGCTTTATTAACATATACATTGATTGGACACACTGAGCTTCTTGGGGGCAGGACTTGTGTCTTTCTTTTCTTTGACTACACCTAGTAAAGTGACTTTTAGCACCTGATGAGTATTTAATAAATGGTTATTGAATGAATGAAAGAAAGAAGGAAAAAAGGAAAGAAAAAAGGGAGGGACAGAGGAAGGAAGGATCTACATCTTAATGAAGTTACTCAAGTAAAAATTAATATTTATTCCAGTTAGTGACCACATAATAAAATCATATGTCTATACATAAGAACAATAGTTTAAAAAGTGAGAAATGGAAGCAATCAATCAGTTACTTGTTCTATACCACTGATTTTTAACATTATGTGTGTGTGTGTGTGTGTGTGTGTCTGTGTCTGTGTGTCTGTGTGTATGAGATGGATCCCTTTGTCAGTTTGGTGAAATCCATGGACCCTTTCTTAGATTAACTTTTTTTTAATAATCGAAAATACTAAAGTTTCATTAGAGCTTAGTGAAATGAAACATTTTTAATGCCAAATTGGTTTGCTATGGACTTTTTCTCCATTCATTCATACATTTTACTATGTAGTTTGAATTCACTGATTACATTTGGCATCATTTTAATTCTTCTTGATGAACAGAAATTCAGAAATCTTGTCTCTAAGGCATTATTTTTAATGTTATTATATCTCACATGATCCAAAGACACTTTTATAGTTGATATTCAGCACCCCCCCTTTACTCACCCCTTATTTCCAGTGAGACATGTTCTAGGTATTCTTGAGCCTTTGTTTTCTACTGTCAGTCACCTAAAGATTTCCATTCCCAGATCACTTACTTCTCAAATCTCTTGCCTCTTTAATCTCTCATACTCCACTGGTATAGAAAATGTGCCTAAGTCTTTATTCTAAAAGAATACAAGAAACAAAGCAAAAATATTTTCCCTTAACAGGGGTGTTCTGATAGAGCTCTGCTCTGCACAGGAAAGCTAATTGTTAAATTTTCAGTGTTTCATTTACATTTCAGGAATTTGCAAAGGCTACAATTCAGGGCTTGATTCATTATTTTGTTGATTTTCTAGATTTAAGTGATGAAGTAAATGTCAGTCATGTAGATTAAACTTAAAGTATGTCATGCATTTTTTTTGGATAGCCAATGGTTAAATATTTATTATGACACCACTGTGCTTAACCCTCCTATTCTCTCAAATTGCCACCCCATCTCTTTCTTTCTTTGATGATCAAACTGTTAGAAATCATGTGCACTATACTTTTAGACATCACCTAAGTATGTTATTGTCTCTTTGCCAGCAACTAAAACTAAATTCTCAACCTTTCACAAATTGTGGGGGGGGGGTGAGGCAAGGCATATATTATCATTACTGTTTCATAGATGAAGAAAATGATGCTCAGAAATATTGAATATTTTGCTCAAGATAACACATCTAATAAAAGACAGGTCTATCAGTTGAACCCAGGACTTCTGACTCAGCAATGATTTTCATTCTCCCCCCTTCCCCCTCTTTGCCCCTCATTCCATGCCATATGTACTAAATTATACCATATAACTATAGTGTGTGTCCTAGGTCAAGTTTCTAGCTAGCACTTTGTTGTAGTTGTTGTTTTTATGCTGTTCTTATTTTTGCGTGTAGATTCCACTGCAACCCATTTTTATGTGGGGTTCTCAGGATTGCAACCTCAAGTACAGAGTTCTTTGTGGGTCTATATACAATTAAAATGATAGCTTATGAGCCTCGATGTCTGTTTTTTTTTTTCTCCATTCAGTCAAAGTACATAATAACTTTCAAGCAAAGGCATTTAATGAAATATCACAATACAATTTGTAATAAAACAGTCCTCTCCCATTAATATAGAGAACATTTTCCAGCAATTACACATATTATCTATATGTAGAATAGACATTAATATTCATAAGGAAACATGAGAGGCCCTTTTGGGGGGAATACATCAAAAGAATAACTCACATCTTGGACACTATATAAATATTGTCTTTAGACTTTTCTTTTTGTCTTCCCTGAGCATGGCATATCTACAAGATCAATTGCTTAGCCAAAATCAGATTAAAATGTGATTGAAAAATGATTAACAAAATAAATAAAAATATAATACAACTTAGATGATGTTAATGTGTGTGTGTTTTTTTAAGTCAATAGATGGCCTGCAGTGATCCATTTCTATTTGACTTTAATACCACTGGTCTATTTGAATAGATCCATTGCTCAATGGATATCAGGATTTCTGCCTTACTAGGCCTTTGGCATCCTATGAGTTTGTTCATGATTGCCCCTGTGTCAGAACTTGCATAAGATTTGGAAATTAAGAGATAATCATTATTTTTAGAAAGGACATTTTTGTTTGAATGATGAGGTCAAAAACCAGATCACAGAAGATTTAGAAATAAGAAAACAGGAAGTAAAGGCACCTAATATAAAAAAGGCTTTTAAAAAAAATTAGCCAAAAAGAAGAGGAGCTATATAAGAAGATGACAAGAAAGGACAGTGAGATCATCTGGGTTTTTGTTTGTTTTTGCTTTTTTTTTTAAATTTTGTTTGTTTGTTCTTTGGATGGGAGTGATATGGGTTTATAGGCAACAGAGGGCCAAAAGTTATTGGAAATTAGATAGGGTATTGATGATAGAAGGGGAAATCAGATGAAGAGGACTAGGTGGGATGGAATCACAGATACATGCAGAGTGATTTACTTTGTCAAGGAGAAGGGCTAGTCCCTCATGAGAATTCTGGTTCACTGTCTAGCTTAAAGAGTGAACAGTCTGGACAGAATTTGCTTTATTCCTTCTCCAATTCTTCCCTTTTTTCTGCTCCACTATTGCAAAGTAAGGCACTGCTTACACTTGAATCATTTTTTTAAAATTTCTTTACTTTTTGTCTCCAAAAAAATTATTTTTTTCATTCATTTTTTACTTAGCCTTGAGCCTATATTGATGCTGCTCTCTCTATGTCTTTCTCTCTCTGTCTCTCTCTCTCTTTGCTCCTAGTAAACACTCTGAAGTAAAGCATTTCATTCACATTAACATCTTCAATTGTTTATCCTAATGCACAGACTTAAAAAAAAAAGAACTGAAGATAATGCTTTAAATATTCTGAAAATAGAAATACACAGGCGAACTAAGACCAACTGAGGTTTTGAAGTTTAAAACCAGTTTAACCTGTGAGCTCCTTCAGCACTGGATCCTTTCAAACAGCCGTTAAAATCATGAATACTTTTGACAGTGATTTACTCTTCTTGATTCACTTGTCTATATCCTCTTTAAAAAAAAAACAACCTAGGAATATGTAAAGTTCAGTCTTTCACAGTGATAACTGATTAAATCATGGAATGACATGGAAATTGTAGAACATAAAGCAAACAGTAAGGCAATGAAAGCAGCATCAACACATTCTTCAAAATGTGAATGTAGTTTCATTCCTAATTCTTTCAGAGTGGCTTGGCTCTCAAATGCCTCTAAGCATAGGAAGGCACAGTAAAAGTCAGTCTACAGCCTGCATCTCCTCCAGGATCACAAGCTAGTCTCACTCTGTAACCAGAATCCATAGATTGAAGCTTTCAGCATGTAAAACCTTGGTGTCTCTCAAAAAAAAAATGCTTCTCCTGCCTTACACATGTTGCATGCCCACTTCCCTCTGAGCCTAATACAGCTCTGAACTTGACAACTCGTTGTTCCCAATCCCAATTGTCTCCATGGTCTCTCCTATCATCTCTCCTCCCTCAGAATGAGAAACAACAGTATTGAAGTCCATTACTATTCTCTCTTCTTACTTAAAAATACAAGAAAAGAAAACAAAACAAAAAACTCAGCCATCTGTAGCTATTTGACTGAGGAGAAGCCAGAGTCAGGGCAAACTTCCTCGGTACCTAGAAGGTGGTGGGTAGGTATAAACTTCTTTTCCTCCCCTACCCACCTGCAGCAAGCCTTTCTCCTCTCTTGGCAAAAAGAGTGAATAGAATGGATCTAAACACAGGCTGGCCCCCCCCTTTGAAGAGTCCCTGACTGGATCTATAAAAATAGAAAATAAACATAATCTGTGTTTTTAGATATGCCTGTAAACAAGCTGGATGCTCTTATTTCCATGTTTGTATTTAGAGAAGTAAAAATATGATTTAACAGATGAAACATGAATATGAACCAGAGATAAGAAATATGCATTAATACTGTGAGAATTTACTATACAATAGCTTGCATAGCTATATGAGCTGACCAAGGAGGGCTATTATTGAAACAGATATTATGAACCCTTATTTTAGGAATGAAATAAATGTAAACTACATTGAATAAGACTCTTTTACCTACTTCATGGAATAACATATTTTAACTTACAAAACCTTATTTAATCTCAAATAAAAATGTTACATCTTTAGTTATGATAGCCAGCAAAAGGTATAGATACAGATGAGAATTTATTTTCCTATGAACTATGACAGTGACTATTAAAAATGATTACATTATTACTTAAACAAACTGATGGATAATATTTTTAAGAAGAAAACATAAAAAAAAAACCTTTGGGGCTTCTTCTATATATATTTTTTGTTTTTACTTCCAAGATACATTAATATAATAAAGTGCTTATTGCGCAACTAATCTTCTGTGGTTAATATTTGTCATTTCTTTTAAAAGAAAACAGGGGAAAACAGCATAAAAAAGTGGAGATCTCAAAGGAAGCTCTATTCTTCAGCTTTGCTATGTAAGTACATCTATACTAGATCAAACCCTGACTGGTCTTTTTTGTCAGTCATTAATCTATTAAGAGCTATGCACTAGATATTTTATTTTTATAACATCACATCTCTTATATGAATTCACAGATCTTATGAATGTCACTCCTCAGTTAGATGTAGGTTCTCTGAGATAGGTAAATATGTGCGTGTGTGTGTGCACACTTTTTTGTTTTGTGTTGCCAATTCCTAATATTTCATAGTACTAAGTATGTGACATAGATGCTAGTTGTTTACCTAAGCTTCACTACAGAAAGTAGATGTTCAATTCTCTCTTTTAGAATATTTTTCAGTGGGTTCTCATTCAAATAGCCACAACAATTCCCTATGAAAGCTCTCTTATGTCAATTGTACATTGTTATATTTATGTAACAGTTCTGTTTGTGCATTGTTTGCAGTATTACTGACTCCATTCTGAAAGAGACAGGCAATATTTAAAAAGCATTAACTAAGTAAAAGGCAGTATATTCTAAGAGGGGAAAAATAGACCTAGGCTAAGAATAAGGAGACATTATCTTTAGTTCCAATTCTTTGATTTGTTAACTATCTTGTCTATCACTTAATAGCACCCCAATATTTTTCAGATATGATCTGATACCTGACTGATACCTACAGTCATCTTTGATGGATCCTAGTAAATTGGGAGGTACTAGAAAATGTCACTGTTGTTAAATAGATGAAGAATATAGGATCTAGATACTTTTACTATTATTAGATACTAGTCTATGGCAAAATTCTAGAAATGGTTATTGAAATAACAGATGATTTGTGAACACATACTAAGTGTAGCAGTAATTGTTGAGTCAGCATGGATTCATTAATAATGTCATGCTAAATTCATATTTTCATCAAAAATAAGTCCCACTATACTCATTTATATTTTTCACTAAAGACTAAGTCCAATTAAAATAATTTATATTTTTCAAAGAGTTACTAGATTAGACTGGTAGAACAAGTGAATGTTATACATTTGCCATGTCTGGATTTTAGCAAGAGATCTAGTGAAGTCTCTACATTTTTAAGAACAGATGCAGAATGGTAGACTGAGTGGTAACACAGTTAAGTGGAATTTCCTTCCATTAGCATAATGTCTGGGCATAAAGGGTATTGCTTAATTGATCAACATTGAGGAAATTTTCTAGGGATATGTCACAGGGTTCTGCCTTCTGTCCTTTACTGATCATCAACTATAAACTTAATGAGAGAAGATGTCTATGTCATTCCCATAAGATATTCAGGGTCTGTGAAGCTATAGATTAAAGAATGATTGTAAGGTAGAAGAATAGGCATAATTTAAACAGATATAATGAAATAGAGATAAATGTAAAATCCTCTAGGTTCAATTTTAAAAGTAAAGAATTAGGAAGTATATGTTAATAAAGTAGATTATGCTGACAGACTTTAGATTAGTGTAGGATTTGGCTTATAAAAAGAGAAAGTCTTATACATTATTGATAAAATTATCATTACCAAATTAATGCTCCTGCCAATGTGTCCCATGAAAGTTACAAAGCAAATGAAATTCATTTAAAGATTCTATGTTTTAAGAAGGACATTGAAAATGTATATACTATTTATTACATCTTGATATGGATGAGAAATGTGATGAGGAAGTTTGAAACCATGACATGAAAATCAGCTATAAGAACAAGGAATTTTGGGGGCAGCAAGGTGGTGCAGTGAATAGAGCACCAGCCCTGGAGTCAGGAGGACCTGAGTTCAAATCCAGCCTCAGACACTTGACACTTACTAGTTGTGTGACCCTGGGCGAGTCACTTAACCCCATTGCCTAGCCAAAAGGGGGGAAAAAAGAGTCAAAGATAAAATGAGTTAGCCCTCCTAGGGATATCTATCTGCATTTTGAAAGACAAACCTTATTAAACCAAAAAAATAAATCTTAATTATCAGGGGCAGCTGTGATAGAGCACTGGCCTTGAAGTCAGGAGAACCTGATTTCAAATTCGGCCTCAGACCGAACACTTGACACTTACTAACTGTGTGACCCTGGGCAAGTCACTTAAGCCCAACTGCCTAAAAATTAAAAGAAAAAAGAACAAGGAATTTTTAACCTTGATTAATTTGTGGGGGAAAGATTGCTTTCTTCAGATATTTAAAGTGATGTCAAATGAAAAGAGATTAGCTTTTATTCATAGTATCATAGAGTATACCTTACATACATTACAATAAGATTTCTTCAAAACACGTACACACACATGCATATATATATATCTATATATGTGTGTGGTAAATGTATATGTATATATGTATATATGTGTGTGTGTGTGTGTGTGTGTGTGTGTGTAACACACGTGTGTGTAGCATTATGTGCAATATGAAGAAGCTGTCCTTCATTCTTGAAGAGGACAAAAATGAAATGATATCACTATATTGGGGTCAAAGCATAATTTGTCTGACTGCAGCTGATTAGACTAACATAAACTGAGAAAACTCTACCACAGGTCAGGCAAAAATAATCTATATAAACATTGGGAATAAAGATGTCTCTATATTTGTACATCTCACATTTCTTATGAGCTACTATGATTCTGTTTTGCTCATAGACCACAGTACTTTTTTGATATGGGCACACCATGCTAGGTGGCCTTATGCCAGTGTCACCCATGTCTCACAATAGATTTCAAAATTCTTCAGAGAGACCTTGTTTTGTATGGCTTCTTCTGACCTCCATCTGAGCATTTACCTTATGCAAGTTCTCTGTAAAATACATTTTTTTTGGCAAAAAGTACTTTAGGCATTTTGAGCAACATAACCAGTCCATCAAAATTGTGCTCTCTGCAGTAGAGTTTGAATGCTTGGCAGTTTAGCTTGAGAAAGTACCTCAGTGCCTGGTACATTATCTGTTAGGTAATCTTCAGAATTTTCCTAAGACAATTCAAATGAAAGTGACTCAGTTTCCTGGCATGTCACTGATATACTGTCCAGGTTTCACAGACATACAGCAATGAGGTCAGCACAGCTCTGTAGACATTTAGTTTGGTAGACAGCCTAATGCTTCTCTCCCAGACTTTCCTTCAGAGCATCCTGAACATTGAGCTAACTCTGGCAATGTGTGTGTATCAACCTCATCACCTATATCAACATCCCTAGAAAGTCTACTGACAATGAGAATGAACTTATACATAGCATTTTCAGAATTTCCTCATTTGTTGTAACTGATGGTTCATGTATTATATGATATGGTACTGGCTGGTGGAGAACTTCTGCTTTCTTTTTTTTTTTTTCCTTTTTGGCAAGGCAGTTGAGGTTAAGTGACTTGCCCAGAATCACACAGCTAGTAAGTGTTATGTGTCCGAGGCCAGACATGAACTCAGGTCCCCCTGACTTCAGGGCCGGTGCTCTATCCATTGCACCACCTACCTGCCCCAAACTTCTGCTTTCTTGGTGTTAATCAATAGGCCAAAATTAGCGCAAGCAGTAGAGAACCTATACAAACTGTGTTGCATCTCAGCCTGAGAGACTGTGTTGAGTGTATAATCATCTGTGAACAAAAAGTCATGTACCAAATCTACCTCCACTTTAGCCTTGGCTTGTAGCCTTTTCAGGTTAAATAATTTACTGTCAGTGTGGAAGCTGACCCTGATGGACCTTTTGTCCAACAACATTGCTGAAAACATCATGCTAAAAAGAATGGGAGCAAGCACACAGCTGTTTTACTTTATTATTTTACTATATTATTTTATTACTATATTATTTTACTTTATTATTATGTATATGTGAGTATCTATATCTATCTATCCATCTATATCTATATAGATATGTCTGTATATGTATGTGTATGTGTGTGTGTGTGTGTGTGTTTTACTTTCTACTGGGAAATTGTATCATCCATTTTTTTCCAGAACCAGTGCAAGCACGCTGTCATGAAACTGATGTACAATACTAACGAACTTCTCTAGAAACAAACAAACAAACAAATTTTGCCATGATTCTCCACAAGCCCTAATGACTGACCATATCAAAGACCTTGGTCAGCTCAATGGACATTGTGTACAGACTCCTGTTCTGCTCCTGGCATTTCTCCTGGAGTTGTCAGGCAGCTAACCCTGAAGCCCTTTCTGAAACCACAGCGGCTCTTTGGGAGATGACCACCTTTTAGGTGAAGGATCAGTCTATTAAGGAGAACTCTGGCAAGAATTTTGCCATCAATGACTGAGACAGACCTTTCTGTGGTTGTCATGGGACATATTTCCTTTTCCTTTATAGACATGGGTAATAGAAGCATCCTTGAATTCCTGGGAGATAACCTCCTCTTGCCATATAACCCAGAACATTTCAGTTAGCTTTTGTATGAGGAGTTGGCCCCCTGCCTTGTAAATCTCAGCTGGAATAGTATTAGCACCAGGCACTTTGACACATGAGAGAAGCCTATTGACATTCAAAGCCTCCTATTCAATTGGAAGCTCAGCTAGAGAGGGATTGACTTTCACCTGAGGCATACAGTCAGTGACTTCAGCATTGATTGATGACAATCCGTTGAGAAAACTATAGGATGAACTAAGTGTTCATCCCATCTCTGCAGGATCATATCCTTGTTACTGATCAATGAGGCTCCATCAGAAGTTAGTAGGTGAGTTGAACCATAGGTCCCTGGCCCATAAATAGCCATCAGGTCACCGTAAAAGCACTGTGGATTATTACTGTCAGCATAAAACTAAATTTCACCTGCCTTCTTATTGAGCCAAGAATCCTGCATCTTTCTTTCTTTTTTTAGGCAATAGGGGTTAAGTGACTTACCCAGGGTCACACTAGCTAGTATATGTCAAGTGTTTGGTCTGAGGCCGGATTTGAACTCAGGTCCTCCTTATTTCAGGGCCGGTGCTCTATCCCCTGTGCCACTTAGCTGCCCCGAAACCTTCATCTTTCTAAGCTTCACTTGTGTTTGATAAAGTTAAATGCTGCCTTTTAGAAACACAAGATCTTGCTGGTAAATCCTGTGGAGTTCTCATTTTTCATTTAGCAGTTTCTAAATTTCCCCATCATTTTTGTCAGATCAGTCTTGATGTTTGCAAGTGTTCTGACCAAGATGAGTAAATGTGATGCTGTACACCAAATCTTTGAAAGCTACCCACTCTTTTTCTGCTCCACTGTTGCCAACTGTGTGTTAGCTCAGCTTTGCCTCCAAATTAGCAACAAACTGTTCATGCTTGGAGAAGCATTCCAAACTGCTGACATTAAGTCTTTTGATTGTACTCTTGCCTTGGGAACACCATTTTTGTTAAATGTGAATGTTGAGCTTGGAAAGGATGTCTATGATCATTTCAGCATTCTGTACCACACATCACCTATGTCACTTTCACATCCTGTCTGTCTCGTCTCCTCACAATGGTATAGTCTATTTAATGCCAATGTGTTATGAAGGTGAATCCACAAAGTTTTATTGCATTTTGATGCACACAATACAGTGTTGGTAATAAGAAGGTCATGACACCCACAAGTCTTCAGTAATAAGTGATCCTTGCTATTGTTGTTTCCTACTTCATTCCTCTCCAAGACTTCCTGCCATGTCTAGTAGCCTGTGTCTACTCTGGCATTAAAGTCAGCCAAAATAATACACTAGTCTTCTTTTGGCACATTAATGATAACGGTCTCCAGGTCTTCATAATTTTTTTCTTTGACCTCATCAGAATTCATCATGGTGAGAGCATATGCACTGACGATAGTGGCATGGCACTTTTCTGCAAGTGGCAATTACATTATCATGAGCCTGTTGTTTACTCGTTTGGGGAGGCATAAAAGCTTGTCGACCAGATTAATTTTGATTGCAAAACTTACACCAACTTCAAGGCACTCCCAATCACTGTGGCCATTCTAGAAAAATGTGTATCCAGAGTTTACTTCAGTAAGCTGGCCTTCATTCGCCAGTCTTGTTTCACTCAAGGCTCTTATTTTGATGTGATGGCTGCAGAGTTCTTTCACAACTAGAGCTGATTTTCTTTCAGATCAATTGGATTTCTTGTCATAAATGTGCACATGTTTGTTCTAAGCACCAAAGATGAATGGAATCATCCTCACAAAAGTTCTCATGCTTTTTTTTGTGTATTTTGACCACGGTGTGTGATCTCCACCTACAATGTTAAGCAGGCCAGGGTTGGGTGAAGCAGGCAATTTTATTTTTTTATTGTTTAATAGTATTTTATTTTTTCAAATTATATGTAAAGACAATTTTCAACATTCCTTTTTTGAAAGACTTTGAGTTCCAAATTTTTCTTCCTCCCTCCTTCCCCTGCCACCTCCCCAAGATGGAAAACAATTTGATATAGGTTATACACATGCAATCATGTAAAACATATTTCAACATTAATCATATTGTGAAGGAAGAAACAGAACAAAAGGAAAATTTTTAAAAAAGCTGAAAACAGTATACTGTTATCTGCATTCAGACTCCATCAGTTTTTTCTCTGGAAGGGAATAGCATTTTCCATTATTAGTCATTTGGAAATGTCTTGGATCATTGTATTGCTGAGAATATCTGAGTCAATCATAGTTGATCATTGAACAATGTGACTATTACTGGGTACAATGTTCTCCTGGTTCTGCTCCCTTCACTCAGCATCAGTTCATACAAGTCTTTCTAGGTTTTTCTGAAATTTACCTGCTCATCATTTCTCTTTTTTTCAATTTATTTATTTACTTTTAATTTTCAACATTCACTTCTACAAGATTTTTATTTTATTTTAATAATAAACATGAACATGAATGAGATGAACTCACTCATAAAATGGAGGTAGATAACAGAAAGGATTGCAAATCAGAATCTAACAATATTCTGTTTACAAGAAACACCTGAAACAGAGAGACACTGAGTTAAAATAAGGGGCTGGGGCAAAATCTATTTTAATTTAATTAAAGTAAAAAATGAAAGGGGAAAAATCATGACCTCAGACAGACAAAGCAATTGCAAAAATAGTTCTGATTAAAAAGGATAAGCATGGAAATTATATCTTGCTAAAAGGCACCATAGACAATGAAGTAATGTCAACACTAAACATATACACAAACAGCAAAGCATCCATATTCTTAAAGGAAAAGTTAAATGAATTACAGAAGAAATAGTAAAAATGTACTAGTGGTGACCTCAAATTTCTTTTCTCAGAGCTAGATAAATCTAACTATAAAATAAATAAGAAAGAAGTAAAGGAGACTAATCAAATCTTAGAAAAGTTAAATATGATAGACTTGTGGAACAAACTGAATTGTAAAAGAAAGGAACATACATTTTTTTTCAGCTGTGAATGGTTCCTTCACAAAACATGTATTAGGCCATTAAAAATCTCCCAATCAAATGCAGAAAAGCATAAATATTAAATGCACCCTTTTCAGATCATAATATAATAGAAATCATGTTCAAAGTGCAATGGATAGAATGAAAATCAATTAAAAACTAAATGTAACCCTAAAGAATTAGTGAGCCAAGGAACAACTCATAAAAATAATCAATAATTTCATTAAGGGCAAGACAACATTCCAAAATTTATGGGATGTTGCCAAAGCAATACTTAGGAAAAAATTAATAACTAATTAATAAAAGAGAGAAACGGCAGATCAATGAATTTGTCATACAACTAAAAAACTAGAAGAACAAGTTAAAAATCTCCAATATCAAAATGGAAATCCCCAAAATCAAAGGGGAGATGAATAAAATTGAAAAGTAAAAATAAAAAACAAACTAATGAATAAAATACTAGCTGAGTTTATGTTTTTTTAAAAAAGGATAACATTGATAAATCATTGGTCAGTTTGATTTTAAAAGAGGCAAAAATTAAATTGCTCCAACCAGAAATGAAAAGGGTAAATGAATCACTAATGAAGATGGAATTAAAACAATAATTAGGAGTTATTTTGCCCAAATGTATACCAGTAAAATAAGTAAAATGTAGGAATATTTGCAAAAAAAAATTCCCTGGTTAATATAGAAAGGAACAGAATAATTTAATGACCTTATTTTAGAAAAAGTAATTGAACAATCAATGAACTACCTAAGAACAAAGCTCCAGGCCTAGATGGATTTATAAGAGAATTCTTTTTCTTTTTTTTTTTTACTTGAGAGCAAATAGTATGCTTCAATCTGCATTCGTCCTCCAAAGTTCTTTCTCAGGCTATGGATAGCATTTTCCATCATGAGTCTTCTGGAGTTGTCTTACATCCTTGCATTGCTAAAAAGAGGTAAGTCCATCAAAGGTAGTAATAGCATGATGTGACTGTTACTGTGTACAATGGTCTCCTGAATCTGCTCATTTCACTCAGCATCAGTTCTTGCAAGTCTTTCCAGGTTTTTCTGAAGTCTGTCTGCTCATCACTTCTTTTTTTTTTATAAATTTATATTTTTTTTTAGTTTTCAACATTTACCTCCACAAGATTTTGAGTTCCAAATTTTCACCCCATCTCGCCCCTCCCCCCCACCCCAAAGTAGCCTGCATTCTGAATACCTCTTCCCCTAGACTGCCTTCCCTTCTATCACTCCCCCCCTTCTCTTATCTTCTTTTCCTTCTATTTTCCTGTAGGGCAGGATAAATTTCTGTACCCCACTTCCTGTATTTCTTATTTTCCAGTTGCACGTGAAAACATTTTTTTAAACATGTGTTTTTAAAACTTTGGGTTCCAAATTTTCTCCCTTCCTCCCTCCCCACCCACCCTCATTGAAAAGGCAAGCAACTCAATATAGGTTATACATGTGCAGTTATGCAAAACACTTCCATAGTAGACATGCTGTGAAAAACTAACTCTATTTCCCTTAATCCTATCCTGCCCCCCATTTATTGTATTCTTTCTTTTGACCCTGTCCCTCCTCAGAAGTATTTGCTTCTGATTGCCCCCTTTCCCAATCTGCCCTCCTCTCTATCATCCCCCTACTCTCTTGTCCCCTTCCCTCCTTATTTTCCTATAGGGAAAGACATATTTCCATACCCAATTGAGTGTGTGTGTTATTCCCTCCTTAAGTCAAATCCTATGAGAATAAGATTCACTCATTCCTTCTCACCTTCCCCCTTTTCCCCTCAACTGTAAGAGCCTTTTCTTTTCTGTTGTTTTGTGAGATAATTTGCACCATTCTAACTCTCCCTTTCTCCTTCTCCTAGTATAATCCTCTCACCCCTTACTTTTATTCTCCAGATATGACCCCTTCATCTTCAAATCACCCTGTGCCCTCTATCTATCTATCTATCTATCTATCTATCTATCTATCTATCTATCTATCTATCTATCTATATCTATATCTATATACATACAAATACTTTTTTCCCTCCAACTACCCTAACACTGACAAAGGTCTCATGAGCTACAAATATCATTTTTCCATGCAGGAATGTAAACAGTTCAACCTTAATAAGTCTCTTATGATTTCTATTTCCTGTTTACCTATTCATGTTCCACTTGAGTCTTGTTTTGAAAATCAAATTTTCTATTCATCTCTGGTCTTTTCATCAAGAATGCTTGAAAGTCCTCTATTTCACTGAATGACCATTTTTTTTCCCCTAAAGGATTTTACTCAGTTTTGCTAGGTAGGTGATTCTTCGTTGTAATCCTATCTCCTTTGCCCTCTGGAATATTATATTCCATGCCCTGCAGTCCTTTAATGTAGAAGCTGCTAAATCATATGTTATCCTTATTGTGTTTCCACAATATTTGAATTGTTTCTTTCTGGCTGCTTGTAATATTTTTTTCCTTGACCTGGGAACTCTGGAATTTGGTGACAAAATTCCTAGGAGTTTTCCTTTGGGGATCTTTTCAGGAGGAGATCAGTGGATTCTTTCAATTTCTATTTTACCCTCTGCTTCTAAAATATCAGGGCAGTTTTCCTTGATCATTTCTTGAAAGATGATATCTAGGCCCTTTTTTTTTTTTTGATCATGGCTTTCAGATAGTCCAATAATTTTTTAAATTCTTTCTCCTGGATCTATTTTCCAGGTCAGTTGTTTTTCCAATGAGATATTTCACATTGTTTTCTAATTTTTCATTCTTTTGGATTTATTTTACAGTGTCTTGATTTCTCTTAAAGTCACTAGCTTCCAATTGCTCTATTCTAATTTTTAAGGAAGTATTTTCTTCAATAAGCTTTTGGACTTCCTTTTCCATTTGTCCAATTTTGCTTTTGAGGGCATTCTTCTCCTCATTGGCTTTTTGGACCTCTTTTGCATTTGGGTTAGGCTATTTTTTAAGGTATTATTTTCTTCAGTATTTTTTGGGTCTCCTTTAGCAAGCTATTGACTTGTTTTTCATGATTTTCTTGCATCACTCTCATTTCTTTTCCTAGTTTTTCTTCTACTTCTCTTACTTCCTTCTCAAAATCTCTTTTGAGTTCTTCCAAGGCCTGGGACTGATTCATATTTTTCTTGGAGGCTTTAGATGTATGAGCTTTGACTTTGTTGTCTTCTTCTAGTTGTATATTTTGATCTTCTTAGTCACCAAAGTAAGATAATGTAGTCTGACTCTTTTTGCGCTGCTTACTCATGATTCTGGCCAATTACTTGAGTGTTAAACTCTTTGGTAAGGTAAGAGTCTGCTTCCAATGTGGAGAATGTACTGTCCCAAGCTTCAGGGGTTTGTCCAGCTGTTTTCAGAGATACTTCTAGGGATTTGTAAATTTTCAGTTCTTCCAGGGTGCTATGATAAGGGGCAAGGTGTTTCCTCTCCACCGCCACAACAAGCTCCACCATGCCAGCACTCCTCCTCACCCCAAGACCGCCCCTCAGATCTGTGATCCAGATCTAAGCACCAGCAAATCAAGAGATTCCTGCCTCAGCACTGGCAGAGAGATCTCTGCAATCCTGCTCTGATCAGTCACTCGATTCCCCCTCAGTCTGTGGGCCAAGGAAGCTGCCACCCTGTGGCTGCACTCAGGACTTGTGGCTGAGACCTATCTTCTCTCTCACTGCAGTAACAGACTTTTCCCACTGACCCTCCAAGCTGTCTTTGGCGTTCATGGGTTGAGAAGTATGGAAACCACCACAGCCGCGTGAGATTCAGTCCTCTGAGATATGCTCCAGGTTCACTGAGGCCTGCGTGCCCATGCTGAACTGCACTCCTCTCCACACCCAGCATAATATACCTTTCTGATCAACCATCCAGGTTGTCTTGGGCTGGAAATTTGTTTCACTCTGTCTTTTTGTGGGTTCTGCTGCTTTAGAATTTGCTTAGCGTCATTTTTTTACAGGTATTTGGAGGGGTTTGGGGGAGAGCTCATGGAAGTCACTGCTTTCACTCTGCCATCTTGGCTCCATCCCCATAAGAGAATTCTACCAAACATTTAAGGAACAATTAATCCTAATACTATATAAATTATTTGAAAAATAGTTAAAGAAAGATACCTACCAAATTCTTTTTATGAAGTAAATATGTTTTTGATACCTAAACAAAGGAGAGCAAAAACAGAGAAAGAAAACTATAGACCTATTTCCTCAATGTATATTGATGCAAAAAAAATAAATAAAATACTACCAAGGAAAATATAGCAATGTATTCATAAATATACATTATGACCAAGTGAGATTTATACCAGATAATTCAATATTAGGAAAATAACAAATCAGTATCAAAATTGTCAATATCAATAACAAAATTAAAAAAAAATGTAAATACATCAATAGATTTCTATTCAAAATACCAGAAAGCACAGGAATAAATGAATCCTTTCTTAAAATAAGTATTATCTACCTAAAACCAAGAGCAAGCATTATCTGCAATGGGGACAAATTTGAAGCCTTTCCAGTATGATGTGAAGTAAGAATGCCAATTATCACCACTATTGGTCAATATTATATTAGAATTGCTAGCTATACCAATAAGAAAAGAAAAATAAACTGAAGGAATAAAAATAGGCAATCAGGAAACAAAATTATCACTCTTTGCAGCTAATAAGATGGTATTATTAAAGAACCCTGGAAAATCAACTAGAAAAACTAGTTGAACCAATTAGCAACTTTAGCTAAGCTGCAGGACATAAAATGTAAATGCCTAAATCATTGGCATTTCTATGTACCACCAACAAAACCCAGCAGCAAGAGATAATGAAATTCCATTTAAGATAAATAGACAATATACCTTTAGATATATTTGGAATCTATCTGCTTTAGAATCTATCTGCTAAGACAAAGCAAAGGAATATATAAATGCAATTATATAACACTTTGCACACAAGTGAAGATATCTAAACAATTTGAGAAATATCAATTACTTGTGGGTAGGCCAAACCAATATAATAAAAATGACAATTCTATTGAAGTTAATTTACTTATTCAGTGATGTGCCAAGCAATACTACCAAAGTATAATTTTATAGACCTAGAAAAAATAATAAAATTCATTAAAACAACAAAATATCAACAAAATTAAGGGAATTAATTTAAAAAAGGATGGCATCCAAGCAGTACTAGATTTCAAAGTATATTATGAAACAGTAATCATGAAAAACAATCTGGCACTGGCCAAACAATAGAGTGGTAGATCAGTGGAATAGATTAGTTAGGCAATAAGCAGTAGTAAATGACCTCAGTCATGCAGTGTTTGATAAACCCAAAGATCCAAGGTTGGGGAGGAAGGACACATTAGTTGATAAAAATTGCTCAGTAAACCAGAAAAGAAATTGCCAGCAATGAGGCATATGACACGTCTCATACCAGATACTAAGATAAGATCAAAACAGATAAATGATTTACACATAAAAGTATTACATCATAAGTAAATTAGTAGGGCATGGAAAAATGTACCTGTCAGATTTATGGATAAGGGAAGATTTCATGGCCAATCAAGAAATAGAGAAGTTCACAGAAATTAAAATGGAAATTTTGATTTCATGAAATTAAAAAGTTTTTGCATGGAAAAAAAAAAACAGTCCAAATTAGAAAGAGAACAGGAAACTGGGGAGGGAAGAAGTCCAGCAATTTTCTCTGATATGAGTCTCATTTATTAAATATATAAGGAACTAAGCCAAATTTATAAAAATAAGTGCCATTCCTCAGGTGACAAATTGTCAAAGGATATGAACAGGCAGTTTTCAGAAGAAATCAAAGCTATCAATATTCCCTTGGGGAAAAAAAATGCTCTAAATCAGTACTGATTAGAAATATATAAATCAAAACAATTCTGAGATATCATCTCACACCTATCTGATTGGCTAACATTACAGAAAATGAAAATCAAAAATGTTGGCATGAATGTGGGAAAATTGGAACACTAATGAATTATTGGTGGAGTTGTGAACTGGTCATCCAGGAGAACAATTTGAAACTAGAGCAAAAGGCTATAAAAATGGACACACCCTTTAACCCAGTAATACCACTACTAGGTCTATATCTCAAAGAGATAAAAGAAACAGGAAAAGGAAATATTAATACAAAAATATTTATAGCAGCACTTTTTATATTGGGTAAGTATTGGAAATTGAGGGGATAACCATCAATTTGAAGTGACTAGACAAGTTTTGATAGGTGATTTTGATGGTATACTATTTTATTATAAGAAATGATAGGTGTGGGGGCAGCTAAGTGGCACAGTGGATACAGTACCTGCCCCAAAGTCAGGAGGACCTGAGTTCGAATCTGGCCTCAGACAAAACACTTAACACGTGCTAGCTGTGTGACCTTGGGCAAGTCAGTTAACCTCAATTGCTTAAAAAAAAAGGAATAAAATACATCATTCAGGCATGTAGTACTAGAAGAAAATGAAGGATAACCCTTTATCAATAATTGAAGTTAATAAAGAACAGTTCCCACATTGAAGTCCTATCCTTGAAACATTAACAGAAGTCTCAAAAGGTCAATATATAATATTAGCTAGATTTTCTATTGAGTTTTTTATTTAATATTTTATTTCCCCCAATTACTTGTAAAAAAAAACATTTTTAGCATTCTTTCAAAAAAATATTTTGAGTTCCAAATTCTCTCTCTCTCTCCTTTCCTCCCTCCTTTCCCACTGAGAAGGGAAGCAATTTGATATGTTATACATATACAGTCATGCAAAATATATTTCCATGTTAGTCATGTGAAAGAGAACACAAACAAAAATAAGAAAAGAAAAAAGTATGCTTCATTCTTCATTTGGACTCCATCTGTTCTTGTCTGGAGATGGATAGAAGTTTTCATCATAAGTTCTTCAGAGTTGCCTGGGATCATTGTATTGCTGAGAATAGCTACAATTGATCCTCACACAACATTGCTGTTGCTGTATACAATATTCTTCTGGTTGTGCTCATTTAACTTACCATTAGTTCATGTAAGTTTTTCCAGGTTTTTCTGAGAGCATCATGCTCATAATTTCTTATGGCACAATAGTACTCCATCCCAATCATATTCAATAACTTGTATGGCTTATGAACCAATTGATAGACATCCTCTCAACTTCTAATTCTTTGTCACTACTAAAAGAGCTGCTATAGTTATTTTTGTACATATGGATCCTTTTCCTTTTTTTAATCTCTTTGAGAAACAATCTTAATAGTGGTATTGCTTCGTCAAAAAGTATACATGATTATATATTCCTTTGGGTATAGTTCCAAATAATTCTACAGAATGCTTGAAGCAATATGCCAATTCACCAACAGTGCATTTGTGTCTCAATTTACCCACATCCCCTCAAACATTTGTCATTTTCCTTTTATGTCATATCAGCAAATTTGGTAAGTGTGGGATGGTAGCTGAGAGTTGTTTTAATTTTCATTTCTCTAATCAACTGTGATTTTCATATGCCTATAGGTAGCTTTGATTATTTCATCTGAAAACTCCCTATTCATATCCCTTGGCTCTTATTTCTATAAATTTGACTCAGTTCTCTATATTTTTGAGAAGTGAGGTCTTTATCAGAGAAATTGGCTATGTTTTTCTTTTTTACCATTTGTTATTACTATGTATCTTCCTCCCTCCTATTTTCCCCTTTCATCCTGTCCATTCTCAAAAGTATTTTCTTCTGACTTTTACCTGTCCCGATCTACCCTCACTTCTATCAGTACCCCTCTTCTTCTGCTATCTCCTTCCCCACCAAATTTCCTATAGGGTAAAATAGATTTATGTACCCATTGAGTGTGTATGTTATTCCCTCTTTCAGAAAGTAAGATTCACCACTATCCCTCATCTCCTCTACCTCCCCTCAACTGAATGTATAAACTCTTTCATGACTCTTTTATGTCAGATAATTTACCCCACTCTACTCCTCATTTCCCCTTCTACCAATGCATTCCTCTTTCTCACCCCTTAATTTTATTTTTTAGGTAATTATTCCGTCATATTCAACTCAAACCAGTGCCCTCTTTCTATAAATTTTCCTTCTAAGTGCCCTAATAATGAGAAAGTTTTAGGAGTGACAAGTATCATTTTCCCATGTAGGAATGTAGGCAATTTAACCTTATGGAATTCCTTATGATTTCTTTCCTGTTTACCTTTTTATACTTCTCTTGAGTCTTGTATCTGAAAGTCAAATTTACCATTCAGATCTGGCCTTTTCATCAGAAATACTTGAAAGTCTTCTATTTCATTGAATATTCTTTCTCCCTTGAAGGATTATACTTAGTTCTTCTGGGTATATGATTATTGGTTGTAATTCTGGCTCTTTTGCCCTCCAGAATATTTTATTCCAAGCTCTCTGATCCTTAAGAAACCGCTAAGTGTTGTGTTATTCTGACTCTGTCTCCACTATATTTTAATTGTTTCTTTTTGACTGCTGCAATATTTTCTCTTCGACCTTGGAGGTCTAGAATTTGGCTATAATCCTGGGAATTTTCATTTTAGGATCTTTCTCAGAAGGTATGTGGTAGATTCAATTTCTATGTCACTCTCTGGTTCCAGACTAGCAGGGCAGTTTTTCTTGATAATTTCTTGAAATATGATGTGTAGGTCCTTTTTTTGATTGTGACTTTCTTTGTGCCTCCTTTACTAAACTCTTGACTTTTTTTTTCATATTTTTCTTGCATCATTATAATTGCCTTTTCCATTTTTTTCTCTGCCTCTTTCACTTGATTTTTAAATCCTTTTTGAGCTCTTCCATAGCCTGAGAACAATTCATACTTTTCTTTGAAGCTTTGGATGTAGGGGTTTTGATTTTGTTGTCTTCTGAGTTTGTGTTTTGATCTTCCTGTCACCACAGTAACTTTCCATAGTCAGAATGTTTTTCTGCTGTTTACTCATTTTTCCAACCTATTTCTTAACTTTTAACTCCAGGCTAAAATGGGGCTCTGTATTTGGAGTGGAGAAGGCATTGTTGAAGGTTTAGGCTTTTTGTGCATCTGTTTTCAGAGATAATTCTAGGGACCTATAAGTTTTCAGTTCTTCCAAGGTGGTATGATCTAGGGAGAGGTATATTTACTATTCTCCTGACCTATGTTCTGATCTATAAACAACCACAAACACTTTTTTCTGCTCTAAAACTTTGACCAGGCTCCCCACTCCCCTGAACTGCAAGCTCTGCGGTGCTAGTGCCCTGCCTCACCCTGAGACTGAGACCCAGGATTGTGATCCAGATTCAGGTATGGGTAATGAAACAGATTCTTGACCCCGGTGCCAGTAAAGGGACCGCTGTAATCTCTTTCTCACCAGTTGTCTGACCTCCTTACAATGCGTGAACTGAGAAATCTGGAAGCCACCATTGCCTCCACTGATTTAGTTTCCCACAAAGACTATTGTTGATTTGCCAGGGCAGGGTCTGACCTGGACTGTGCTCTACTCTCACACAGGTTCAACAGACCTTTCCTATTGACCTTCCAAGTTGTCTTGGGCTAGAAAATGTTTTATCCTGTTCTTTTATGGGTTCTACAACCCCAGAATTTGTTTTGAGGTGTTATTTAAAGTTGTTCAGTGGGGTTTGAGGGAGAGCTCAGGCAATTCCCTGCCTTTTCTCTGCCATGTTGACCATGCTTCTCTCCTCTGAGTTTTAGATAAGGATAAAGCCAGACAAGAAGGCAAGAAAAGATTACAATTTATATTAGTGAAGTATGTACTTTTTTTTTACCTATAAGCCTAGTGATCCTTTGGAATTATTAAAATAGTTTTATTTTATCCTCATAGGGATTTATATTTTTGTATCTCTCCCAGCTTTTAGCACAGCGTTATATGCAATGTAGTCACTTTTAGTTTTTTGTTGAATGAAATATAGGGTTATTGTTATCAAGACCATAATCATTATATCATCATACTTCCATTTCAGCAAACTCTCTCTCTCTTTCATTCTCTCTCTCTCTTTCCTTCTCTCTCTCTCTCTCTCTCTCTCTCATTCTGTGTGTGTGTGTGTGTGTGACTTGGTATTTAAAGTGGCTGTCATCACTGAACCTTTGCCTGTAAGTACAGAGTCCATTGAACTGAAATACTTTTCATGTAGGCTATGGTTTTTTGACTAATGCCAGTCATAGTTTTTATCTAAATGATTTACTATCATATCTGGGCACATTTACACAGTAGGAAATTTGTACGAAATTTAAGCTATTGAGACCTTCTGGCTTCTCCAAGAATCATGGCAGTTGCTACTCAGCAGGACATCTGCAGGCCTCTTAACTTCTCTTATCTAAAATCCTCCACTTACAAAAAAAAATGGGAATAACAATGGTTGTTCATCTGTCAAAGATGCTGTGAGGATTAATAAATTAATGATTATGCATCAAATAATAGAAGTTGAGATAAAAGGGGATTTTTTTCTCTGTATTTTTTCTCTAAAATCATGAGATGTCATTTAAGAAGTTATTTCACACACACACACACACAAAAGATTTATTTATTAAATGGATTTCTCTTTTGATGCTCATATAATTTCAGGCACCGGGTATAAGTAATAAATTAGTATTTCATTTAAGGGAACATGTGTTAACCTTTTTTAAACCTAGATCTATATTAACAATATAAGATGGGTAATTTTAAAATCTCTCTGAATAATTTTAGTAAAAACCAGCAAGCCAACCTATTTTCATCAATTTGCAGGGAAAAAAAAATATGGAATAAATTTAAGATGCTGAATGATCCAGGTAAATATGCATGTTTTACATTTTAGTTTAAATTAGTACACCTATACTTTTCACACTAGAAATGAAGTTCCTCAATCTGATTTTTATTAAGCTATTAAAATCCTGTGATAACACTTGTAGACTTATATTTATATCCTACCCATCAGTCTTTGTTACCTAGTAATTGGCTTCTCTCCCAAACAGGGAAGAGTATTGTACTTATACATTTTCTCTCTCATCCATAAGTTCATAAACCTCTCAAGTCTCTTCAACTGTTCTGATTTTAGCTATATGTACATTTGAATATACTTATGTATTCATACTCATGTGTGAATATGCCAAGGTGTATAGGCATACACACACACATATTCACGTGTATATATAAACACGTGTGCATACCTCTGTGAGATTTTTAATGATTACATGATTCAGTTAATATGATTTGGATCAGTTAAATTGCAAGGAGTCCTAAATCACATGCCCAAAAAAGAACCTGGTGTCTTAACAAGTCCTATGATAGGCATTAATCATTATTTTAATAGTTCAATAGTTGACATAAACTCAGTACAAGATGGGGACCCTTGACAAGATCATCGCAGGACAACCTGGTGATCCAGTCTTGTCCCCAGTTGTCTTTTCTCACTCCAAGATTATTTTTTTTGTTTACAAAGTAAAAGCAATGACAAGTTCTTGGTTTTTTTTCCTATTCTTTCCATTATACTAAGGTGCTAATATTTTATCACATACTAATTATGCTTTTTGTTATAACTATGAATTTATTTTAGCCTTATAATTCTGCTAAGAATGTAGTTAATATTATATGACATTAAAGATTTTACTCACAAATATATGTGTCCATTTTTTTTTTGTACTTCTATGAGGTTAGGTTTGTGCAGCTTTATTGGATACCAAATAGGGACTCATTCTTACCTATATCCTCCATATAAGTAATACATCTTTTTAAAAAAATCTGCCTTAGTGACTAGGACAGGGCTATAACAGACACTCATACATGTATGTTGAATGCCTCGGAGGGGGGGAGGGGACAAAAAGCAAACAAACCAAAAAAAATCTTTCTTATAAATATGAAACTGATGTAAGCAGATGGACAGCTTGTCAGGAATATTTAACTGTAAATCAATTCCACTATTGGCTTTAGTCTAGAAACACTGAAATATAAAGTATCCACATGGTAGATTGCAATAGACTACTTCTAGCAAGGAACAAAGTGAGTGTCAAGTAATATTGCATGACAAAATACTTGAATTAATGTTTCCCCCACAGTGATGCTGGATACAATGTTCTCTACTATATGACAACATAATGTACCTAAAGAATACTTTTTTAAAAATTTCTGTCAAAACACAACTAAATTCACCTTCCCTGATCCCTGTCCTGCTCCCCACATCACTAAGCAAGGATGCAGTTTCTGACAGTAGGATCTAACATATTTAATGTGGTCAGCTTCTTGACAGAACACATGAAATTCAATTCATTTCAGCAGCTCCTCCATTACCAAGCCTGACAGCTTTATAGCTCTATTGGGAAATGAAGTATAGCATCAGGTTACTAAGCAACTCCACAGCTTTTTTAAAGGACTTCTTGGAACTCACTTGTTTCTCCTAATTGATTCAGTCCACATCATTTTGAACATAAATGGGACATTATGTTTAGAAATATGCTGTATAGCTACTTTCAATGAACATGTCTTGCTACCTCTGCATATCTAAATCAAGAATTGGCATATAAATGTCATGTTGAAGGCAAAATTTTATCTTCCTCCTGAGTTGCATTGGCTATACACACACACACACACACACACACACACACACACACACACACACACACACACATATATGTATTTAACTTTTACATTTCAAGCTAGTCTCTGAAGTTATCTATACCCTGTCAGAAAAATACCATATAAGTCTGATCAGTGATTCTGTTTTTTAACTTGGGTGCAGAATAAAGTTTTAATTAGCCAGCCTGACTTCCTCCATCAGTGTATGTTCACAATATAATAGATCAGAATTAAAAGAAAATATGTTTTGCAACTCCAAAGCTTCATTGACATTTTTGCAGGCACTAAACCTTTGAGCCAAATAGTATCTCATCCAATCTCAGAATATTAGTGATAAATGCATCCATATATCAAGTTTTATGAGAAGTAAACCAGGCTTTTATCCTCCCTGACTTCTCTTTCTATTATATCAGAGAGGAAGAGCAAACAATAAAATGTTATAAACATGTTATATTGGGGATATTTTTTTCGGGGCTCATTCACTCTGTCCTTGCTTTTGTGGCCCCTAATTACATTTTATTGTATTGAATATTTCAATAACAGCATGTATATTGATTGTTATACCTATTAATCACTGAAAGCAATAGGATTCATGAGGGTTGTCAAAAAATGATAAAGTAGCAGGACTGGATTAACTCTGAATGGTTCAACCCAGTGTCTACAGTAGCATGCCTGTATTGACTTGTGCCTTTTTTTGAAATGCACTCATTGTAAAAAGCTCCACAATTCATAGTTTCCATTTGATGAAACTGGTAAATCTATGAACATATTCTGAACATGTTGCCTGAAGACATATAGTTACAAGCTTTTTAGTATCTTTGTCATTTCTGTAACATAGGTGTTGCATACTGAATGTATCAAGGTATCAGAACAGCCCCGGCCAAGGATCTACATCTAATCTGCCTGCCTACTATGAGTGGAGAGAAGATTATTTTTTATAGGGTAGGTGATTAATAAATGATTTGCCCCTACTCCTGTTATTGTCTAGAGCACCATGAACCTCCCAGTCACCCAAATTTGCAGTTTTGATGTCATCATTTACTCTTCCCTTTCATTTACCTCACATAAATAATCTGTTGGCAAATCAGGTCATTTCAAACCCCATATAACATTTCACATTTATATCCCTTTCCCTGTATCCACACAGCAGCCACCCTGGTACAGGTCCTCAGTCTCTCACTTGACTATTTAGTCTCTTACTTTTGTTCTTTTCTGGAAGTCTTTCCCCACTCCAATCTATCCTCCACTCAGTTGACAGAGTGATTCACCTGAAGCACAGGACTTGTCTAGGTCACACACACCCTCAGTAAGTGACATTAGCTCCCATTTATCTTTAGCACTGAATATGAACACCTCAGTTTGCCATTAAAGTTCTCATACTGGCACCTTCCTACCTGTCCACTTTCCTCACACTCCTCTCCACGATCACTACAAACAGTCTACACTACTCAGCCTGCTATTGCTCACAATGACATTCCCACTTCCCATTGTGATGCTTTTACACTGGCTGTTTTCTATGCCTGGAATACTTGGGCTGTTTCCCTCACTCTTTTTATTTTTCCTGGTTTCCTTCAAAACTTAGCTCAAATATCTTCAACTTTAAAAAGGCCTTTCTGGGTCCTCCTAGCTGCGTATTCGCCTCTGAGATTGCCCCCCATATCCTATGGATATCTTGTAGGTACCTAGTTATTTCCATGTTGTCTTCCCCAATAGAATGTGAACTGCATGAGAAAAAGGATTCCTTTTTGCCTTTTGTTTTGTTCCCTTAGCATTTAACATAATGCTTGTCACATAATAAGTACCTGATTAAAAACAAAACAACAACAACAAAAAAAAGTTAGCCAAGATTTCCATAGCATTTTAAAGTCTGCTACATGTCACATATTATCTTATTTGATCTTCATTACAATTCTGTGAGATAAGTGTTATTATTATGGTCATTTAGCACATGAGGAATCTGAATCTCAAGAGATGTTAAGTGACTTGCCCAGGGTTACCCAGAGGTTAAGTGTCTGAAGCAAAATTTGAACACTATGATTCCATGCCCAGGCACATTTTCTGACTATAGGAAAGAGAAATCAATAAAAAGAGTCCCAAAGAAATGCATAAAAATGCATCAACTAAAGGTATCTGGACTATATTCCAGTTCACTACTAGTTTATTGGAGATAATTATTATTATTTTTTTAATATGAATGTTCTTGTCTTTGGATTTCTTAGGTATTTCCCTATCCATTCTGAACATTAGGAAATGTTGAATAAAAACTACCCTTCACCTAGTGTTTGTTTATTTGCTTGTTTGTTTGTTTTCAGGGCGTGTGTGTGTGTGTGTGTGTGTGTGTGTGTGTGTGTGTATTTGTGTGTATGTGTGTTTGTGTATTGTGAAGAATATACCAAAAGAGGAACAACACATTGAAATCAATGAAGATCATTACATTTCAATGGCACAGGGCTAGATGGAGAAATGGAAAATATAATACATTATTTACCTTGGATGTGCTACTTTAAGAATAGGTTATTTTAAAGTAATATTTTAGACTTAAGTTCTGTGAACTTTTAAGAATTTTTCTTAAAGTAGGGATTAGAGGAGTAGCTTAGGCAACTGGAATTTTTAAGGGACTCACGTCTTACAATGATGTTGTTTAAACTTATCATTCTTTCCCATGTACTCATGCACTTCCAAATGCAGGAACTTTAGTACTCCATGATTTTTTTTTAAATTTAGAAGAACCAGACTTAATGAACATAGGCTTATATATAGGTAGATAGACAGATAGATAGACAGACAAACAGAGAGAGAGAGATTTGGAAGGGATCTTAGGGGCTGACTATAGAATTTGGGACAGTAGTGTTATGTGACTTGTCTAAGGTCACATGGGAAATAATTGGTGGATCTAGTATTAACTGAAGTTTTTGAATACCAAATCCAGTAGTTTTTCTATTGTTCAATAAACCAGGGAATAAACATATATAACTTATATGAAAGAAGTTTGGATATCTGGTGAAGGTATGGATGATGCAGAAATAATGAGAACCCACAGTATACAACTTGTCTTGGAGCTTATTGAAGTTTGCCAGCTAGGGAGCCCCACCCACAGAGGCAGAGACTGCCCAAAGTAAGTTTACATGGGGGCTTATATGTGTTTAAACCACAAGGAGGGGGAAGGCTTCAGGCAAAAGGAGATTGGGAAGGGATGTTGCAAGAACTGGCTGATTATATAAGATACCTTGACTTGAATGACCCAGCTGATTCCTGGAATCAGGGAATCTTTGAAGTCTCTCTGAACAGATATTATCACACAGGATGTTCTTGTGGAAGGATATTTGGGGTGGGAACCCTGGCAAGAATGTTCTTTAATTAGTGAGCTAATGATTAACACAAGATGGAGGGAGTGATCCACAATTTCCCCCTTTTATGCTTTAAGGCATAATATTTATTCTAAGGGAGAGTGCTACTGTAAGCATGGATTGGTGCAGGGAGAATTGTTCTGTTAGAGGGAGGAATGAGAGGTGGCAGAGCTCAAAGTTCCATAACTCCATCCCAGGAATGGAATCCAGGGAAAAATTGTAGGTCATAGTAGCCACTTAATGCTTTGGAGCTGGTTGAGATTGTATTATCATAAAAGTGGGTAGAGAGCTCTACAGATAGGTGGCGAGACTCTGGGCACATATCACAATCACCTGAATACCTGTGCAACTGAGACCATCAAGGTCTGAGCCCATGCTTGCACTGGAATTGCATGATACAGAGCCAGTCTCAGGGCTAGAGCTCAGTTGTCTCACCATACACCTCACAAATACTGTGGAAAAGATGTTTTGATCAAGAGTTTGACTCAATCAGTTAGTCAGAGCATTTAATAAACACTTAATATGTGCATGATACTGTGCTAAGAACTGGGAATATAAACACAAACAAAAAGAAATACACTCTCTGCCCTCAAGGAACTGATATTCTAATAAGGGAAATGTTCTAATAAGGAAACTGAAACAGTAGAGGATGGTATAAAATGTGGGGAGACATGATGAAGAAATGTAGAGTTTAGACTCAGGAGAAATAAAGAAGTGGCTGGCCTGGGGACCCCCTTAACAGAGATTCTAGGAGAAGCCATCCAATCAGAGGAGAGACTTTGGGGGGTAAGTGATTTTTCAGGATGAAGGAGTTTATGTGGCATGGTGGAGAAGTCTGGAATACATTTAACTAATGACTACAGCACCACCCATCATATACTTTAAGAACAGAATTATGCGTCCTTATGAAGATGATATTAGAAAATTCAGGAAAAGAAGATTCCCCACCCCCACCCCAGACAAAAGTATAATGAGATACCTAAATGCTCAGAATTCAAATAGAAAATAGTGACAGTCCCTGATCTTAAAGTGCTTACATACTAAATGAAAGAGACAACTCATATAAGAAAGTGAGCTTCAAGGTGGATAGAAAGGCCTAGTACATATAGAAGAAGGATAGGTAGCTAGGCCCTAGGGTCTGGAAAGCCATACCCAGCCATAGCAGGGTAGATGATAAGGTCTACAGGTCACTAAGGGATATGTCAGAGCAGAAGAAGGTAATAATTTATGGTCCTCTTTCTAACCAGAAGAATTGTTTCATGACAAATATAAATGACCACTCTCTGCCAAAGGTCTAGTGCCATCTGATATTTAGGTGGGTCAGGACATGGAGGAAGAAGTTGTGAGATGATCAGGGAAGTTCTTTTCTCTGAAGGAGGCAATGAATAATTTCTCTCATGATTATTTGTGTAACAACTATGTATGAGTCTTGTGCCAAGTAGGTGTTATATGAAAAGGAAGAAAAAAGTTGAACAGGTAATCTTGGTCCTCAAGTAACTTTAAATCATTTCATAAAAGTGCAAAAATCAATGCCAAAATGAATGAAGAAAATGTAAATATCATTAGATGATAAGAGTAAGGAGAGATCAATATGGACTATTTTAGTCAAGAAAGGATTCTTGAAGGTTATGGGACTTTAGCTGGCTTCTGAAGACTGGGTAGATTTTTTTTTAATGATTTAGATATTTCTAGTCTGTGTCTCATTATGTATGGTTAAACAACATATTTTACTACTTTTTTCATTTTTTCTTGATTTGTTGGGGCCCATAGAATTACCTACTTTAGTGGGGAGGTATAGTGGAGGGAAATTCAGATGAAGAACATAAGTACACAGAGATGGCTTTAACAAACTTTATTGTTACTCCAAAGGGAAGGAGGACAACACAGAAAGTGTCAGTGTACAATTATCAAGCCCACATAACAAGGAAGCATATTGCTTGAGACAAAGGACCAGTAAAATACCAATGAGAAATTGTCCTGTTTTCTATGGAACTGGTAAAGTGAGGTGCTTCTAAATTAATTAATAAGGAGTGAGAAATGAGCAGACAAGTAGGAATGAGGATCAGATGAGTAGGGAACTTAACCTGAATTGTGACATTCTAGTGAGAGTCTTAAAAATAGAGGGTAAGATAATGTGAGTCAGATAGGTTTTTACCAGGTCACAGTAGGTAAATAAAGTATAAGCTTAAGCATTACTTGAAGGGATAAAGACTCATTTTGCTCAGGAAGTTATTAACTGTGTACTTACTTCACTTCACTGGAAAATTGGGTCATCCCATGGTTTTAATGCCCCTTCTGGATCAGTACCTTGTCATGGTGGAGGGGTTTGTGTACTTCAATGAAACTATAAACTATTCTGTTCAGGGTTACCCAAGACAGACAGGTCATAGTGGAAATGGCAAACCACTCCAATATCTTTGCCGAGTTAACACAGTGGATAATATTAAAATGCTGAAAGAGAGTCCCTGAGGTCAGAAAAGTCTGATGCTCTAAGGTTCACAGGGAACTTCAAGATGAAGAGTTGGACATGATTGAATGAACAACAACAACAGTGTTTTTAAAGAGTTCAATTGCGAATCATAATGGCAGAGTGAACAATCTTTCACTTATAACATTGTTCTCTAGTGAAAACATCAGAAAGGAAATAAAATAAGTGAATTATAAAATAGTTAACTCAACAAGATAGAGTTCCCCTATTAACAAATCCTAAGTCTGTAAAAGCATTTTAAAGAGGTCACCTGTACTCCCATCTTTATGAGGAATTAAACTTAAACTATTCTAGATAGAGGAGAAGTGACTTTATTTTTAAGAACTTAATGGAAGTAGAATCATAGAGTCCCTTAACAACTTGATAATCCATGATTCTTCCCCTCGAATCCCTTCACTCTTTTTCTGTTCTGATAAAGATAGAAAACACATAATCATCTGTTTCTGATAATAATATTATTATAATTAATAAAAGTAAGTAACATTTATATGGTGCTTATTTTGTGCCAGGCATAATACTAAACACTTTATAATTAATATATCATTTGATCCCCACAAAAACCCTGGGCTTTAGGTGCTATGTTTATCCCCATTTTACAGATGAGTTAACAGAGGCACACAAAAATTAAGTGACTTGCCCAAGGTCACACAACTAGTAACTTTGAGGCTGATTTTGAACTCAGATCTTCCTGACTCCAGGTCCAGCCCTATATCCCCTGTACCACCTTGCTGCCCTAATGGGAATGGGAGAACAAGAATAAACACTCATTCTAACTTATTGGAGAACTGAAATCTCTTGCTCAAATAACAAAGACAGACATTGAACATATCTATAATTATATCCATACTCCAGCACAGACTAGAAAGAAATTGGTGAATGTACTGGAAGAACATCATAAAAATACGCTCCTTAACATTAAGCGGCTGTGACTGCCTTTTTCAATACATGACTTGGGATGAAGCTATGCCCTTCTTTATAAAACCACTGAGAAATTTGTTCCAGGGGTTGATTCTTCACTTTTCTGTATTAATGCAACCTTAGTGAGTACAAAATAAGGATTCTGGCATGCTGCTGTCTTGTTTGATTCATTCAATAAATGTTGTCTTCCTCCCCCCCCAAAAAAAATGAGATGAAGACATTTGGATCACAATGAGTGATTCAGAATTATATACTATAAGATCCTTAGTATCCTGGAGTCTCAGTCTTACAGGAGAATGTAAACCAAGCATTGCTAAATATAATACATGGTATCATATGGTGAGTTTACAAAGGAAAGTACTACTTTGTGAGGTTCAATTGTGAAACTGTTTGTCTTTTTTTTTTCTTATCAGAAAAGGTTTCATGGAGGAGATAGCATCTCAATTTATCTTTAAAGTATTGATGAGAATTCAACAGGAAAAAGAAGTGAAAAAGTCGTTTCTGTCAGAGGAAACATGAGTAAAAAAGCACAAAGATCTTCAAGTGTGGGGCATATTAGGATGGCAGAGAGTAGAAGAGTTTGAATGGAAGAGTTGAGTATAGGAAACTATGCAATGGAAAAGTAAGCTGCACAGTTGTGGTGAGCCTTGAAACTAAAGCAAAAGAGTTTCAAACTCCAACTTTGCATTTAGCAATAGGAAGCTACTGAAGATTTCTATGATTCATAAAGATTTTTCTGGTCTTCGTCTGAAAGATACAAGAGATGAGGGAGACAGTACAGATGGGAGGATAAATGCACAGGGCCAGGTAAATAGCATTGAGGGTCTACATTAGGGCAATGGCGCAGGAATAGAGAAAAGGACAGCATGACTCATTTTACATTCCAATTAGGAAGGTTTTATTGTAGGAAAGGTATTGTTTTCATATTTGAGTACAGTGTTACTCATAATATCCAGGTACAATTAGAACTGTGTCTGATCTTATGAATTATAATGTTCAAGCTGAGATAGGACAGAGAAGCAGCACAGTATACCAATTACAATCAGCAAGGTTAAGACCTTATGGCATATTTATATAGCACATTTTATAATCTCACATACATTCCACTTTGAATGAAGGGAAGAGAACAAAGAGATCAGCATACCTAAGGACAATCTGCCCTTTCAAGCATCTCTTCTTATCTCTCAAAATCTGACTTTATTCATCTGAATCCTTAAGAATTTGAGGAACAAGCCAAAATATCCATATAATGGAACTGCTAATATTATTGGTGGTGGTAGAAATAGGATAGTAATCTCTTATGGTCTGCTCTGAGTAGAGTATATATACATAGTGCTGAGCCACAAGTCTTCACTAAATTGGCCAGAGTTCAGGTTCAGCACTCCATGGATGTGCTATAGCCAGAGAAGATCAAGGATACCTGTTACCTATCCTATACAACACATTACAATGGGAGTCTGGTATGTGCTTGTGGACAGAAATTCTTTGATACCTATCTTCCAGAAGACACAAATCTTCGATGGCTTTATATGAGAGGGCTGAGGGAAGGAGAGAGAAACAGAGAGAGAGAGAGAGAAAGAGAGACAGAGACAGAGACAGAGAGACAGAGAGAGAGACAGAGACAGAGAGACAGAGACAGAGAGACAGGTTACAGACATAGAGAAATAGAAACAAGGACAAAGAGAGGACAAGAAGACATAGAGAACTCTAATCCTCCATTATATTATGAGTATTTTTTAAATAGAGGGCAAAAGGAAATAACTAAGAATCAGTCAACTAGCATGCCAAGTACTCTGTTAAGTGCTGTGTACACACACACACACACACACACACACACACACACACACACACACACATCCCTGCTCCCAAAATGAGCTTGAGAAAGAAATGGCAAACCATTCAAGTATCTTTGCCAAGACAAAGTGGTCATGAAGAGTCAGACATGACTGAACAATAAGTAAACAAAAGCTCTCAAGGGGCATGTAGGGTAGCACAGTGGATATAGTGCTAGTATTGGAGTTATGAAGAGATGAGTTCAAATCCAGCCTTAGATACTTACTAGTTGTGTGATCCTGGGCAAGTCATTTAACCCTGTTTGCCTCAGTTTCCTCATCTGTGAAATGAGTTAGAGAAGGAGATGCAAACCATTCTAGTATCTTTGTCAAGAAAACTCCAAATGGGGTACAGAAGAGTCGGACAGGATACTACTGAAACAATAACAACAATAACCTCTCAAGGACCTCGAATTCAAATTGAGCAGAGACAACATGCAAACAACTATATCCAAGGCATATACAGGATAGAGAAGAGGCAATCTCAGAGAGATGGCATTAAGATTAAAGCAGACTGGTAATGACTTCTTGCATAAGGTGGGATTTTAACTGAGACTAGCCTCCTCCAACCTTTGCAGTCTTCCAACATAAACTCTTCCATCCAGTGACAATGGACTCCTGGTTATTCCACAAACAAGTCATTCTATTTCTTGGTTTCAGGCATTTTTTTTTTAATTTAGCATTTTATTTTTCCCAAATCACATGTAAAAACAATTTTCAACATTCATTTTTAAAACTGAGTTCCAAATTCTCTCCCTCCTTCCCCACACCCTTCATTAAAAAGGTAGGTAATTTGATACAGGTTATTCATGTGTGGTCATGCAAAAACATATTTCCATATTAATTATGTTTTTTAAAAAAAGCATAGACCCAAAACAAAAGCCCAAAAAAAATAAAGTTTAAAAATATGCTTTGATCTCTATTCAGACTCCAACAACTCTTTCTCTGGGGATGGATGGCATTTTCCATCATAAGCACTTCAAAGTTGTCTTGGCTAATTGTATTGCTGAGATTAGCTAAGTCATTTACAGATCAACATCTTATAATATAGTCCTAATGAAGTAACAGATTCCATGCCAATTCCCAGGTAGTTTTAAGATACAATCTAGTACTTTGCATTAAGGGCTTCCTCCCAGAAATCACTACCTCTCCAGCCTCAGAATTCAACCTTTTTATAAACATTGTGAATTTTGCCTGTATTCACTTGGTATTTCAACAGGTAATAGTTGGTTGTTGTCCTTTGTACTCAAAGAAAACCAAAATGACATCACTATGTTGGGTTCAAAGTACAATGTGTCCCACTGTAGCTGAACAGGGCAATATGAGCTGTGAAGGTTCTACAACAGATTGGAACCAAATAGTTCATATGAACATCTGGAGTGGTGATGTCTCTAAATTTGCACATCTCACATTTCTTTTGAGCTACTACAATTCTGCTTTGCTCATAGAGCACAGTCCCTTCTTTGATACAAGGCCACCTTGGGGAGTGGTCCTGTGCCAATGCCTCCCATGTCTCACAATCAATTTCAAAGTTCTTCAGAAAGACCTTAAGAGTGTCTTTGTATTGCTTCTTCTTACCTCCACATGAGCATTTACCTTATATGAGTTCTTCAAAAAAAAGTCTTTTAGGCAGATGAGCATTTGGTGTAGGTTTTAGAATCAAAACGAATCTAGTAAACAATTTTGTATGCCTCCTAAATAGAATGAATGACAGGCTCATGACAATGTAATTACCACTTATAAGAAAGAGCAACACCACCATCATTGGGTACCTAAGTTCCTACCGTGAAAAACCTTGATGAGGTCAAAGAAAAATTTTATGAAGAACTATAAACCCTTTTCTTCAGTGTGTCCAGAGTGGACAAGCTTGTTATTCTGGGTGACTTTAATGCAAGAGTAGGCACAGATTATCAGATATGACAGGGATTCTTTGGGAGGAATGGAATCAGAAACACAAAAGCAGTGATCACTTACTACTGAAGACTTGTGGGTGGCCCCAATTCAAGACAACTACCAGAAGACTTTAATGTCAACAGATTACAGCATTTCTCTAACCATGAACAGTTTATTGTTAACTTGGAGGGAAAGCTGAGCCAGAAGTGGTTGGTAACAGTGGAGCAGAAAAGGAGTGGGTAGCTTTCAGAAACTTACTGGACAGCACCACATCTGCTTATCTGGGCCAGAATACTCAAACATCAAGACTGGCTTGATGAAAATGATGGAGAAATTCAGAAGCTACTAAAAAAAAAAAAGAATTAAACAAGGTTTGCCAGCAGAATAGTTCATCCATCTCTAAGCAGGCAGCACTGAACTCCATCAAAAGGAAAGTGTAAGCAAAGCTTAGAGAGATACAAGATTCTTGGTTCAGTAAGAAGCCAGATGAAATTCAATTTTATAGTGACAGTAACAATCCAAAGCACTTTATGATGCCCTGAAGTCCAATTATGGGCCAAAGGTCTATGGTGCATCTCAACTACACAATGCTGATGGAGCCACATTGATTAGTGATAAGGACATGCTCTTGGAGAGATGGGATGAAAACGTCCATAGTGTTTTCAACAGACTGTCATTGATCAATGTTGAAACCATTGACTGTATGCCTCAGGTGGAAGTTAATCCCTCTCTAACTGAACTTCTGATTGAATAAGAGATTTTGAATGGCATTAGGATCCTCTCGTGTCGCAAAGCACCTGATGCTGACTCTATTCCATCAGAGATGTACAAGGCAGGGGATCCACTGCTCACACAAAAGCTTACTGAAATATTCTGTGTTATATGGGAAAAGGAGGTTATCCACCAAGAGTTCAAGGATGCCTCCATTGTCCATCTCTACAAAGAAAAAGGAAATAGGCTATCCTGTGACAATCATGGGAGGGTGGGGTCCTCTCTCAGTGCTGGCAAGATTCTTACCAGAGTCCTTCTTAATAGGTTGAGCCTTCACGTGGAAGATGGTCATCTTCCCAAGAGTAGTATGGCTCAAAAAGGGTTGAGGAACAGTCAGTATATTATTTGCTGCCCAACAAATCCAGGTGAAATGCCAGGAGCAGAACAGGGGTCTGTATACAATCATCAATCTGTCCAAGGCCTTTGATACTGTCAGTCATGGCGGCTTGTGGAAAATCATGGCAAAATCTGGTTGCCTGGAGAAGTTCATCAGTGTTGTATGCCAGTTTCATGACAGCATGCTTGCATGGGTAGTGGATAATGGGCAATCAAGTGAAACAGATTGTGTACTTGCCTCCATATTTTTTAGCATGATGTTTTCAGCCATGTTGTTGGACCCCTTCATTGAGGATGAAAATGGTATCAAGGTCAGCTAACACACTATTTAACTCAAAAAGGCTACAAGTCAAAACTAAAGTGGAGGGAGAGTTGGTGTGTGACTTTTTGTTCATAAATAACTACACATTCAATGCAGCCTCTCAGGCTGAGATGCAACAAAGTAGGGATCAATTCCCTACTGCTTGAACTAATTTTGGCCTAATGGTTACCACCAAGAAAACATAGGTCCTGCACCAACCATCACCACACCATCCAGATATGGAAGCACTGCTTACATCAAAGAGAAAAATATAGAATTCTGTGGATAGGTTCACTTCCCTTGGCAATGTACTTTCTAGGAATGTGTATATATATATATATATATATATATATATAATATGTATATATATATATGTGTATATGTATATATATGTGTGTGTGTGTGTATACACACACACTCATATAGTGAGGTTGACACACACATTTCCAGAGCTAGGTTAGTGTTTGGGAAGCTCTGAAGGAAAGTGTGGAAGAGAAGAGGTATTAGACTCCTTACCAGACTGAAGGTCTGCAGAGCTATTGTGTCAACCCCATTGTTTTATGCCTATGAACCCTTTACAATATACCAGTGCCATGACAAGAAACTGAATTGCATCCATTTGAATTGTCTTAGAAAGATTCTGAGGATCACTTGGCAAAGATGAGGTACTGGACATTGAGATCTTTTCTTGAGTTGGACTTCCAAGCATTCAAACTCTACTGTAGAGAGCACAACTCTGATGGCCTGGCCATGTTGTTCAAATGCCAAACAGGTCATAATTTCTTATTTCAAGACTACAAAGTGCATACTCCTTTCTAAAGGGATTGGAATCCAATTCTTCCCATAAAATAAAATAACAAGGTAAACTTTTTTACCTGTGTAAGGGAAACCTGTGTGTTAAACTCTAAGTATTCATCATGTATGTAAGGCTAATTCTTTTCATTTTAAGCCATCTGGGTTATTATAATGCAGACCAACCAGGTAGCCTGCATTTGCAAATGATGAAGCCGTATAGATTTCCCTTTGGTTAAATCCTTTCATGAGATTAGGGTTATCTTTAAGAACTCTATGATTTTAGATTTCTTCTGCTTGCATTTCCTTCTTGAAAGTGCCTTTAGGTTTTGCATTAGAGAAAAGCAACCTTGGAAACTGTTTTCTATGAAATAAGTAGGACTCTTCCAACACAGTATGTCACTATGCTAGTACTCTCTTGCTGGGGTTTGGGGTGGGGAAGAGAAAAGAGACTTTAAACTCCAGTCAAGGTTAAGATAAGGCTCAGGGAACATTAAATATGCATATGATATATTAATATATTGTGAGTCCTTGATAAGCCTACACCAAACTATTTATCAATTGGACCTAATATTTCATTGAGAGGTTGGCTGACACACGTTTTAACAGGATTAATAGCTTTTAGTTCCCCCATTTTCAATGGAATGTTGCTGAAGAATCTAATTATGTAAGGGAGATGTTTTGTTTTAAAGATACCAGATGACACCTTTGCTTAGCTGAAAAGAAAATAAAACCAAGAAAAAAGAACCAACTCAAATAGTTGAGAATAAGATTGCCATCTACAAACTTTTTAAGTTAACCAGTTTATAGAAGATTTATATCCAATCATAAACACACTAAAATGATTCCCTCTATTGACAAATTTACACATTTAGATTTGAAAACACACAGGTTTTTGCTTTTCTTTCAGGGATTCTCTCATTACATTTGCATATTCCTTAGATATATACTCAATGGACAAAAATGCCTGAGGCATGTCATTATACATTGTTAGCAGTCAGAGTGAAAAATATGTACTTCATCAACAAGAGAAAAAAGTTTTGAGACCATTTTTTCCATGAAAATTAAAAAAAAATAACATGACATTGTTTCTGATAGCTATTTCTTAAAAATGTGCAATATACAGTATAGAAGATTGTCAGTATACAAGATGGCCTTGAGAAAAGATATTTCACTACTGATTCTGATATTCTCAAAATGCCCAGATGTTTGACATGTCTTTTATCATGGTGGTAAATATGGCATCTAGAAAACACAATTTTCAATAATGTCATTGTGTACACTAACATAAATTTTGACAGGAAATATGTGGCTGTGAAAGGGATACAAAGACCCAAACACAAGGTATGAGCAAAGTAGAATGAAGAACAACAACCTGGTTTCCCTTATTCAGCCATAAGGTTTGATAAAACAATTCAAACATTTATTCAGGCTAAGATAAAGTTTTGGAGCAAACCCATAAATAGCTGCTGAAATTGATTAAACCAAAATTCCAGCTAAGGTGTTTAATCAATTATAAAGCCATTCATCATGACTATACAACCAAGCATGTAAAGCACAAGAAATTAGAGTTATTAAATTACAAAATAAGAAATTTTAAAAAAAAGAAGAAATTTGTCTGGTGTCTTCTCCTGTGAGGGTTTAAGAAAAAGTATGCTACCGTACTTTCTTCCCAGTTGTCAATGAAAATGTGATCATGCATTTTCATGTTATCCTCAATCATTTTCCTTTTCTTAATTTTAAACATTTGCTACCAAAAGGGAAGAGGAAAAAGCCAAATAGATCTTGAAATTTTTTAGGCAGTAAACAACATTGAATGCTCTTTGTGTCCAGAGGCTCAAACTAGGTGCTTTGAACAAACATAAATAAATGTTTACTGTCTAGACATTTATGTTATCAATTAAATGATGGAAAGAAAACCACACCTATAAGGGCCCTTCCAAATAAGAAACCTACTAACAAAAATAAGATAGAAGGACTGAACCTTTGATTTCATTGCTATAAGAAACTTCCTCCACCAATGTAGATGTGCCCCTTCTCTGCAATTTACTGTCTGAAAGAGTTGCCTGGAACAATGCAAGGCTAAATGATCTACCCAGGGTCAGATGTAGGCAGGCCTTGAAACCAGATTCCACGATTTTTAGGTGGGCTTTCTGTGCACTAAACTATCCTGTATCTCTCATTAATAGAGAACAAAATATACATTGAGTTCCCAAGGAACTCAGAGTAACAGAGTGAAGGAACAAAAATGCAATTATGGGAAATGTCAACATCACATTTATTCCTTGATGATTTAAAAATAAACCAGATTCCCTCAGGATTTGCTTTTACAAATGAGAGTCACTTGACTTCCGTTTGCTAAATGATGGTAACATGACCATCAAATTAAATAAAAATGGTCCCTTTATGAGGCAGTTCTTATGACTGTTTGTGTGAAGGCTGAGATGGCAGCTGGAGAAGCTTGGACCATCTTTGGATTTTTATTTATCTCTAAAGTTGAGAGGCATTTGATGGATTAAGGACATATATCCTTGAGACAGCAAAACCAATCAGTATAGGCTGCTGCTTCAGGGCTGAATTCTTGACATAGGTTTCTCTTCTAAAACTGAAGGTTGGAGCAATATTTATTGTTCATTAAAATCTCACTATGCTTTATCTAACTATACTAATTACATGAAGTAGAAAATTACACTTTTACTCCATTTAAGCCAAAGATATAAAGGTTAGTCAATTACTTGGTAAGCATATGACCTTATTATCTAAACAACCTGAAAAACGATACTGAATCTCAATTGTTTGTATGGATCCACCCTCTATGATTAATCCATAAACTCCATGTATTTGGTTTGTGTTTACTAGAAATTATCTTCATTTACTCTGGACAGTACTATATTCAGGTAAACAAATTGAGGAAGAAGGCAGCTAGGTGGCACAGTAGATAGAGCTCTGGCCTTGGAGTCAGGAAAACCTGAGTTCAAATCTGTCCTCAGACACATAACACTTACTAGCTGTGTGACCCTGGGCAAGTCACTTAATCCTGATTGCCCTTCAAGAGAAAAAAAGAAAAGAAAAGAAATTGAGGAAGAAATTTCAATTTTCTCCTGATCTGCATAGAACATATGGGCAATTGCATAGGCAATTTTATTATGATCTAATCAACTCATTCTCCTTATTAAAGAGTAATATTTTTAACTTAAATTTAAAACTTAAAATAATCCAATTTTCTAAGTATTCCACTATTTCTATGTCATTCATATTCAGCAGCTTGACAGCCCTACCATCTTTGGTCAGGTTATTCGTCATCAATGCCTTTTCTCTGAGGGAAATATTCTTTTTTATAGTCACTCAATCACTATAATTAAATACCTTTTCCCCATTAATGAGCTACATTATATCCTGTTAAGTGACTTTCCACCTTAGAAACGAATCAATAACATGAAGCACTTATTGCAAATGTAAAGATGATTTTCTACTTTTAATCTATGATGCTTTTCTTGGGTCAAAATGCACTTAAATTTTAAAAGGCTCCCCCTTTTTCATTGCTTAAATTAGTCCCTGATATTTAGTCTTTAATTTGAGCTGTTTATTCCTATCATTATGAGGCTAGGCTTTTTCTGAAATAATGCCATTTTACTGCTGTCTCCAATTTCACTTCCCATTTCTCTGAGTGTTCTTGGGTGAAGACTGTCTGCTCTTGGGGCTGTTATCCATTTTCAGAGCTACACAGATTAATCAATGGATAAAATATTATGAAAAATAATGTTCCTCACATTTGATAGTGAGCAATTACAAAGTTATGGCTATCAAACCTTCACTTTATCTTTAAAATAATGGGCAAATTATCCAAATTGCCTTTTGCTTACATAAGGAAGAGGCATAAAATAAATGAAATATTCACATGGAATTCAGGAACAAGTGGAATACATTTATTTCCTTAAGACTTTCTAATTTTAATCTCAAGATTTTTATATCATGAAATTCTTGAATTGCAAAGGTAAAGTCAAGTCACCTTTCCTGTCCCCATCTGCCTCTGGCCAGTTCTAGCCATAGCCTCCTTAAGCACCAGAACCTATCTTTACTTTTGAGTCCAAACTGCATTTACGTTCCTGTTTCTAAGTGACCTTTCCAGAAACATAGGTCCATCTGTATCCTTGGATTCCACTTCCACCACTATCATCATGCCATGGGCCAAGTAACTTCGGTCTTCTTCACCTCTCCACTCCCCTGCTTTTGGGTATTCTATTGCCCCTTTAGATTGTAAGCTCCTTGAGGGTAGTCATTTTTGTAGTTTGTCTCCCCGGCACTTAGCACAATGCCTGACACTTAGAGGTGCTTAATAAATGTATGTTGTGTTGTATTAAATCACATTGCCCTGCATTGCATTGCATCTACACTTGTTCATTTTCCTGCATCTTTCTCCTATTCTCAGTTAAACTTACAAAGCGCCCCTTAGACATTTTAACAATGTATCTTATCTAAAGCATCTGGGTCATCTAGGAAATGCCCATCAGGAAAACCCACCCTGCCTTCATCTTTGCCTTCTCTTCATGCCCTCCCCAGGTTGTAGAGGCCCCCATCTAGTCTTCCATTTCTTACATCCCTTGCATGAAATGGGAATCACCAGCTCTATTCCTATCACTGTGCAGTAAGGTCCTCCAGTCTCTGGCTCTATGCAATCCAGACCCATGAACATTCTCATCTGACCTTGTGATACGTGCTTAGCACTTCTGGGCCTTTCCATCATTCCTGCAGCTGAACTTTTAAGTTTCTTTTTCTCCCTTAATTAGCATGGCACAGACTAAACACTTAAATGCTTTAAAAAAATTCATTCATGGGGCAGCTAGGTGGTGCAGTGGATACTGCATCAGCCAGGAGGACCTGAGTTCAAATCCAGCCTCACACATAACACTTACTAGCTGTGTGACCCTGGGTAAGTCACTTAACCCCATTGCTTACCCCCCAAAAATTATTCATTCACCTCACTTTCTTCTTAAAATGTAATCTTCAATTCAGAGGTTTATAGATTTAGACCTGTGGGAGAAACCTCAGACGTCATCTAGCATAGTAGTTCTCAGGGATGTGGGATTCTAGCTGTTTTCTATTATACCATACATTAAAAAGATTTGCAAAGATAATGTAAATGACCCATCTCTATTATTTTTGGAAAATAGGGTTTTTAATAAAGATATGCCATTTTGTTAACATGTAATTGGTTTTTTAAAATAAATATTGTAAAGATGTATCGGTCAATTTATAACACAGTAAATATCAACTGATATAACCCACATAAACAAAAACTCTTTGGGTTCATCAATATTTTTTAAGAGTGTAAAGAAGTCCTCAGATCAAAAAATTTCAAAACCATTGATCTAGTTCAAATCTCTCATTTTATAGGTGAGGGCACTGAGATCTAGAAAGTCAAAATGTTGGTCTACCAGCATTTTAGGTGGTAAATGGGGAGAGCTAGTATTTGAACCCAGATCCTTCAAGACTGAATTTACTCATCTTTATACTCTACTACACTATTTTAAAGGAAACATACAAAAAGTTTTACAGTTTAATGGGGCAAAAAATCCAGTCACATCCTATGTGTCTGGCAGAAGAATCACCTACATTACAGAGGTATTAAACTCAATAGAAATTTAAGTATCTTCATAATTTATACCAGCTACAGAGTTGAAGACTTCCTTGAATAGCATCATTAGTACCGACTGAATTACAGTCTTATGATTGAAAGGGACCTCATATTTCATCTAATCCAGTCCTCTGTACTTCTTCATGTCAGGTATGTTTCAGAATCTGTGTCTTCCTCAGTTGGCTCATTCTATAAAGTTCCCCTCCACACAAAGTTACAGAATCTGGGTTTAGCACAATTATGCAAGTACGAAATTTTCCTTTGGCTAGGAATTTGTCTTCCATTTGCTTGTTAATCCGATGTAAGAAATCTCCTCTATTCTATATGAGAATTCCCCAGTTGGTTTTCATTAATACTGTCATTTCTGTCAGAAAGAATGCATTAGGCTGGATGTATTTCCAAAGTTGTATCCATGGAACTGCGTAGGACTTAGTGTGAACAAAAAACGGATTGATTCTTGATTTACTAGCTATATGTTGCTTCGCTTTTTGTTGTCGCTTGGTTGTTTCAGTTGTGTCCAACACTTTGTGACCCCATCTGAGGTCTTCTTGGCAATGGTAGTGAATTTGTTTGCAATTTCCTTCAGCTCATTTACAGATGGGGAAACTGAGGCAAACAGGGTTAAACGTCTTGCCCAGGGCCACATAACAAGTAAGTGTCCGAAAGCAGATTTGAACTCAGGAAGATGAGTCTTCCTGACTCCAAGCCTGACACTCTATCCACTGTGCCACACAGCTGTCTTGTTACTTTGTTAGTGATTGGGATAGTCTTGTTTCTCTCCTCTTCTTAGTGTGATGGTGGAGAACTGATGCAATCAAACTGTACTAACTAGATTATAATGGTAAATTCCATGAGGGCAAGGAATGTATGTTCTATTCAGAGAGACAGAGAGGGAGAAAGAGAGAGAGAGATCTTCTATAGCTATATATATATATATATATTAGTCATGTAATAAATAAATGCTTGTGGAATGAATAAACAATGGTAGTGATTGCATAGCTATACTATAAGTTACAGGATAGTGAAAGGATTTTCATAGGAGGAAGCTAGCTAAAACTAGAAAAAAAAAATTGAATCTGGAATAGATAGTCAAAACACAAACTCCCAAATATGTTTCAGTTTCTGTGCACATTGTTTAGAATTTTAAAGTTTATATATAACCTTTGCTGTCAGAGAATGTGAATGTAACCAATATCCTCCCAGCTTTCCTTTTCAAATGTAGGCATAACTCTTCTTGCCCCTAAGGCTTACTAGAATAATGCTCAAGTCTATATGTACTTTACCTTTGCCAAAACTTCAGATCTAATCATAACATGCCATCTGTCCCCTAATATTCACTGTTCTCCATCTTTTTTAGTTGATTTTCTAAAATTGAACAAAAAGTAATCATTAACAGCAGTGTGGCTTAATAAGGCAAATTTATTGGCTTTAGATGTTTTAGCTATTATTCTATATTTAAAAAATGATCATTATGACTACTCTGCGATTTGAGGGAGAAAATAATTGTATATGTATGTGTATGCAGTTCTCCTAACATTATTGAAATTCTGAAGATAAATACATGTATTGTGGTAGCATTATAGCTTTGTGCCTAGATCATGGTACCCTGTTTTAAATTAAATAAAATCATAATAATATCTTTCATATAACTCTAATAATAAATTCATTAGAAAAGGTTAAATATGAACCCATCTTGTACATAATTATTCCCTATAGTCATTATGATAGATCATAGTCACTTAGGTAATGTTGGTTTTATAGATAATCATGAATGGTTTGCCAAAGCATTGTGTGTGTATGTATGTGTGTGTGTGCGTATATGTGTATTGAAATTTAGATCATTGTAATAATAATATAAATTGCCTCCAGGTTCTTTTTTCTTTCTTCTTGATCACATTGTGTGTCTTCCCATGTTAATCTGAATTCCTCATATATGTTTTCTCTTAATATATTATAACAAGATTATGTTATATTACTATGCCACCACCTTGTTGATCTTTATATTTCCCTCCTTAGGTAACTGAAAAATAGAGGGTGTCCCAAAAGTTTTATTGCAGTTTACATGTTAATAGCTTAAGTTTGACTTTTGGAAGACCCAATAGTATTGGACCTATTGTTGATTACTGGAAACATTTTTGAGTCATATTTTTCTTTTACACTTCACATAATTTATCTTCACTTAAATTCAGGCACAGTCATCATGGCGAAGTGGCCAAATTGCTGGCCATGTAATCAGGAGGATCAGGGTTCAAGATTGGCTTCTAAAACACATTAGCACTGTAACCATTAGCAAGTTACTTAATCTCCAGTATATCTGGCAACTCTATGACAATTTGCAGTTAAGTTGCCAATTTGCACTGCTAGAGAGCATTTCTATCCTGAGTTTTTCACACAGATGTGTAACCCTTGGCTCAAAGGGACAACTGTATGAGACTCTCTCCTTACTGGTGGAGATTGATTACTGCTTGGGAGCAAAATTGGGGATAGCTAGAGAAAACAGTGGGCAAAGGTCCAATCTCCTGAGTTCCCTCATGGAAGAAGTCAGTCTTCCTGGGAGAAGGATGGGATGAGTTGATGCTAATAATATCTACTCTTAACTTCCAGTAAGCCAAATCTAGACAGACTCATGCGGATATACATAATCTACGTGGGCCAAAAAAGAACAACTTTACCTGCCCCACACAGATAAAACCATATGTCCTGACCAAATATGTATATGTGTGAGTGTAATGTAATTCAAGTCTTCTAAATTCTATTTTATTGTGGAAACAACTTTATTTCTCTCAAATACCTCTGGAGGAAAACAATCTCTAATTTTGAAGATAGAAGTTTCTGCTGAGATAAGAAGAGGTGAGAAAATAAATGGGGGGGAAGAATACACAAAAGAAATGAACAGGAATAGTAATTATTTCCTCTATTAATAATTGTCTTATTTTCCTAAAATCTGTCTGCCAATCTTCCCCCCAAATTATTCTTTAGTTATGTGCTTCATGGAATAACGTGTTTTTTTTTTTTTGCTATGATCAAAGTACAGCTTTTCAAACCTTCTAATTTCCAGATTTTCTCTGAATTTCTATATAACTTTTGAACTAGTTCCCCTTCTCTACTTTACCCCCCATATATTTTCCATCCTACTTTACCATGATTGCCTGAGTCTTAATGGCTGCTAGACATTTTAAAATAAGCCTGTTAAATTTATTTAAAAACAACCTATTCCTGAATAATCTTTTCAAATCATTGGAGAGATTCATCCTCTCATTTTATGCAGCTTTCTTTACCTTATTTCTATGCTACACACCAAAGTTCTCTTAATAATATTACTCACAGACAGGGGCGGAGCCAAGATGGCGGAGTAAAAGCAATGACTTGCTTAAGCTCTCCCCCAACCCCTCCAAATACCTATAAAAATGGCTCTAAACAAATTCTAAAGCAGCAGAACCCACAAAAAGACAGAATGAAACAAATTTCCAGTCCAAGACAGCCTGAATGGTTGATCGGAAAGGTATATCGTGCCAGGCTAGGAGAGGAGCACAGTTTGGCGTGGGCACACAGGGCGCAGAGACCCTGGAGCAGGCCTCAGAGGACTGAATCACGGGGAGCTGTGGTGGTTTCCAGACTTCGCAACCCAGGAACGCCAAAGACAACTTAGAAGGTCAGTGGGAAAAGTCTGTGACTGCGGTGAGAGAAGGAGCTAGGTCTCAGCCACAAGTCCGGAGCATCCCCTCAGGGCAGCGGCCCTCCTGAGCTCCCGGCCCACAGACAGAGGGGGAATCCAGAGGCTGATCAGAAGGGGATTGCAGGAAACTCTCTGCTGGTGCAGGATTCTCTTGCTTTGCCTGTGCTTGGATCTCAGTCACAGTTCTGGGTGGTGGACCTTGGGCGAGGAGGAGCACTGGTCTGGTGGGGCTTGTAGTGGCTGTGGAGAGGAAACCCTCCTCACAGTTCCAAGACAGAAAACAGTGCTCATAGACCAGAGCACAGGCCACGAAAGGAGTAAACACTTCGCCCTTGATCATAGCACCTTGGAAGAACTGAAAATTTACAGGTCCCTAGAAGTATTTCTGAACACAGCTGCACAAAACCCCTGAAGCTTGGGACAGTATGTTCTCCACATTGGAAACAGATTCCTACCTTAACAAAGAGTTTATAACTCAAGTAATTGGCCAGGATCATGAGCAAGCAGCACAAAAAGAGTCAGACTATATTATCTTACTTTGATGACAAAGAAGATCAAAACATACAACCAGAAGAAGACAATGAAGCCAAAGCTACTGCATCCAAAGCCTCCAAGAAAAATATGAATTGGTCCCAGGCCATAGAAGAGCCCAAAAAGGATTTTGAGAAGGAAGTAAGAGAAGAAGAGAAAAAACTGAGAGTTATGTTAAAGGAGGCCCCCAAAAATACTGAAGAAAATAACACCTTAAAAAATAACCTAACCCAAATGGCAAAAGAGGTCCAAAAAGCCAATGAGGAGAAGAATGCCCTTAAAAGCAAACTTAGCCAGATGGAAAAGGAAGTCCAAAAGCTTACTGAAGAAAATACTTCCTTAAAAATTAGAATGGAGAAATTGGAAGAGAGGGACAATTCGAGAAATCAAGTCACTGTAACACTAATCAAAAGGAATGAAAAAATAGAAGAGAATGTGAAATATCTCATTGAAAAAACAATTGACCTGGAAAATAGATCCAGGAGAGAGAATTTAAAAATTATTGGACTATCTGAAAGCCATGATCAAAAAAAGAGCTTAGACATCATCTTTCAAGAAATTATCAAGGAAAACTGCCCTGATATTTTAGAACCAGAGGGCAAAATAGAAATTGAAAGAATCCACCGATCACCTCCTGAAAGAGATCCCCAAAGGCAAACTCTTAGGAATGTTGTAGACAGATTCCAGAATTCCCAGGCCAAGGAGAAGATATTGCAAGCAGCCAGAAGGAAATTCAAGTATTGTGGAAACACAATCAGGATAACAGAAGATTTAGCAGCTTCTACATTAAGGGTCTGGAGGGCATGGAGTATGATATTCCGGAGGGCAAAGGAATTAGGGCTACAACCTAGAATCACCTACCCAGCAAAACTGAGTATAATCCTTCAGATAAAAAATGGTCATTCAATGAAATAGAGGATTTTCAAGCATTCCTGTGGAAAAGACCAGAGCTGAAAAGAAAATTTGACCTACAAATACAAGACTCAAGTGAAACATGGAAGAGGTAAACAGGAAAGAGAAATCATAAGAGACTTATTGGGGTTGAGCTGTTTACACTCCTACAGGGAAGGATGATATTTGTAACTCATGAGTCCTTTGTCAGTATTGGGGTAATGGGAGGGAAAAAATTATATGTTTGTATAGATAGATAGATAGAGGACCCAGGGTGAGTTGAGGATGAAGGGATATCTGAATAGAGTTAAGGAGTGGGAGAGGATTATACTGGGAGAAGGAGAAAGGGAGAGGTGGAATGAGGTAAAATATCTCACGTGAAACAGACAAGAAGGAACTTTTACATTGGAGGGGAGATGGGGGAAGGTGAGAGGGAATGAGTGAATCTTATTCTCATGGGATTTGGCTTAAAGAGGGAATAACATACACAATGGGGTATGGAAATCTATCTTACTCTTCAGGAAGGGGGGGGAAGGGGACAAGAGAGCAGGAGGTTGATAGAAGAGAAGGTAGATTGAGGGAGGGGATAATTAGAAGCAAACATTTCTGAGGAGGTACAGGGTCAAAAAAGAGAACAGAATAAATGGGGGATAGGATGGGATGAAGGGAAATATACTTAGTTTTTCACAACAGGACTGCTATGGAAGTGTTTTGCATGACCACATCTATAACCTGTATCAAGATGCTTGCCTTTTCGGTGAGGGTGGGTGGGGAGGGAGTGAGGGAGAAAATTTGTAACCCAAAGTTTTAAAAACACTTGTTAAAAATAAAAAAAAATTAAAAAAAAATACTGAGCTCTCAGAGTTACTTGATCAAGACCTTTAATTTGATCTTTCTTTTCTTGGGCCTCTTCTTCTCATCATGCCAGACATGGGTTTTCCAGGCCTCCACCTCAGGAAAAATAAATGTGATGCAAGGGAGAAAAGGCCCATTAATCTGGATTTACTCAGAGAGGCCAAGGGCTTGGTGGGAATACTCAGTTTGAAACATTAGGTCAAGGGAGTTTTCAGAAGAAATCAGAGCTATCAATATTCTCATGAAAGATTGCTTCAAATCACTATTGATTAGAGCAATGCAAATTAAAATAACTGACATACTACCTTACACCTATTAGATTGCTAACATGAAAGAAAAGGAAAATGACAAATGCTTGAGAGATATGGAAAAATTGGGACACTAATGCACTGTTGGTTGAGTCATGAACTGATCCAACCATTCTGGAGAAAAATTTGGAACTATGCCCAATGGTCTATAAAACTGTTTATAACCTTCACCCAGCAATATTAGTTTTGTATCTCAAAGAGATCAAGAAAGGGGAAAAGGACAAAAATACTTATAGTAGCACCTTTTTGTGATGGCAAAGAACTGGAAATTGAGAAAAATGCTCATCAATTAGAGAATGGCTGAACAAGTTGTGGTATATGATTGTGATGGAATACTATTGGGCTATAAGAAATGATGAGTACGATGCTTCAGAAAAACCTGGAAAGATTTACATGAACTGATGCAAAATGAAGTGAACAGAACCAGGAGAACATTGCACACAGTGGCAGCAATATTGTATGATGATCAACTGTGAAAGAGTTAGCTACTCTGATCAATACAATGATCCAAGATAATTCCAAAGGACTTATGATGAAAAATGCTTATCCACCTCTAGAGAAAGAACTGGTGGAGTCCAAGTGAAGATTGAAGCATAATGTTTTTGCTTTCTTTATTTCTCTTCCTTTTTTTTTGCAACATGGCTAATATGGAAATATGTTTTACATATACATATATGTATAATTGATATCAAATTGTTTGCCTTCTCAAACAGGTGGGGGATGGGTAGGAGGGAGGGAAAGAATTTGGAACTCTAGTTTTAAAAAAAAGGAATGCTAAAAATAAATAATTTTAAAAAAATAATATTACTCACATATTCATATATGTATTTATCAATAAAATGTACTGAACCAGGCAGTCTCTTCCGGAAAAGACTTAAAGTCTGTTTATCTTATTGTTGAACTCAAAATTTTGCTACCAGTATAGAAAATTCTAGCAAGATTCAGCTTATAACCTGGTCAGGAAAATAAGATAGCTGTTGTCATGGCAACTTATATGTTTTAACCAATAGTAAAATCTTAAAACAAAGGAATATGTGAGAGTTAGACAAAAATTCCTAGCATTAAAAAACACTTATTCAATCTGATTTTCACACACATACACTTACACACAGAGGTACATACAATTTAGAGTTACCCCAAGAAAAACCAGTATGCTTTTACAAATGAGAAAAAAATAAAATATTTCCCTTTCTGATCCCCAGTCTTGGGTCCCAGGTAAAAATATTGTATTAAACACTGAATAATGGCTTCCCCTCTGGAACATGAGGACGTGCTATACTTGAAATAGTTTGTCCCCAAAAACCCAATATTTAACTCTGGTTTTGATATGTTAATGTGATAAGACTACTCTCATGAAGCGAACAATATAGATGACCCTAAACAGAAGTGTGATGTACTTTTAAAAGTCATTAGGGTCCCAAATATATGCTAAAGATTTCATTTTCACACAGAGTTAAAAACGCACTCTATCATTAGCAGCATAAAGCTTTGGGGGCCAGTATTTGAGAACAGAGACAGCAAGGCTTGATTTTCTTCCATACATCAATATATGTTTACTAGCATTCATTCAGACTTAAAAAAGAGTAATATATCACATTCTTTGCCTTAAATTTTAGTATACTTTTTGTCTGAAATACTTCCTCCTTTAAAAAAATGTTCACTTGACCCCAAGTATTTGGTAAGTATAAATGGTGCTTGAATTTTGGATGAATAAGGCCTATGTTATTAGTCTGGCCTTAGGCTGACAAAATGAAAACATCAATAAATATAAATGAAGAATCCTAAGGGACAAGAAATAATGGAGATCACAGAGATAATGAGAGATGTATTGCTTAGTGGGAAAAGAGCTAAGGAATCCAAAGACCTGGTTTTTAATTCTGCCTCTGTCCTTTACTCCACTGATGACCCTGGGCTAGCCAGTTAACTTCCCTAGTCCCCAGGTCTCCTATTCTTTAAAATGAAAGGATTGGACTATTACTAGATGATTTCTAGGATTCCTTTCATCTCTAAATCTGCAGTTTTATGAACAAAATAAGAAATCTTCCTTTTCTGTTCTACATCTTCAAAAGTTATTAAAGCTGGACCTTAACAAAAAGTAATATGTGGATGACTGACTTTAAATGTAAATATATGTACATGTATCTTTAATTTAAATTTTCCTGAAATAAAAACAACAACAACAACAATAAAGCAGAATTGAAATAAGAAAAAATGAAAAGTATATATCCTTCACGAAAATGATTGTGGCATATTGACATATGTATTACTCATATAAACCCTTCCAAGTAGCCTTGCATTATTTGTTCCAAAACTACTTCCTCCCTCCACCATTTCTAAAAGCAGGAAGTAGCAGCTCACAACCTGGCTTCTGAGCTAAAAATACCTGGATTTAATTCCTGACTTTGGCACAAGCTGGCTACGTGACCCTGTGCAAGTATTTTAATCTCTCAGTGCTCTAGTTGAATCTTTAAGACTATAAATTGAAGAGAAGGTGATGACCTACATTGATAAAGGGAATTTCCTCACCTGGGAGTTCCCTATGGCAAAGAAATCACAGGTCCAGGCTCTTTCCTCATACAAATGTTATGTCAATGTGCCACAGAAATAAATGTAGTTGATGGTAAGGCAGGGCATTAACATGGTCAGAGAAGGATGACTAGACACTAGCCTGTTCAAGAAAGAAGGCTTTGTAGTTTAGTTATTTCACTCAGGTCCAACTCTTCATGACCCTATTTGGGGTTTACTCAGTAAAGTTTCTGGAGTGATTTGCCATTTCCTCTCTAGCTAAGCTTCAGAGGTGAGGAAACTGAAGCAAATGAGGTTAAGTGACTTGCTCAGGATCACACAACTAGTAAGTTTCTGAGGCCAGATTTGAACTCAAGAAGATGAATCTTCTTGACCTAGCACTCTATCCACTGCACCACCTAGCTGCCAGTGTCAAGGGGCCTATACTCATGTTTATCTTTAGCAATTAGTGAGGATAGAAGCTGATGCATTGCTTTCATGATCAGTTTGACAAGTCTGTAGACAGGATTCCTGCAATGGGCAGGAAGTTGACTACATGTCCTTTAAAGTCCCTTACAACTTTCAAAATTTATGATTGATACGTGGCTCATGGGCAGGTAATCATTAGGTACTTCATTTATGAGTGTCACTTCTATACCATGCATAGATTGGTGAAGCAGGCTTCAGTGAAATGTTCGCAAGAAAGATTTCATTCTACATAAAGATATCAACTTTTGTGTCAATATGAACCAGCTAATTCCTTTACAGAACTTTGCTAAGCCATGGTAAACAGGACTTTAGTGACTCTTTGAAGTAATTGGGTTTTCTTGAACTTTATTTTATATAGACAATCTGATTTTTTTAATGAAATAAATTGCTTTTATCCATTTCAAATTCATCATCCACTTCATGGTAGAAATATTTGAATCTATCAATTTTAGAGAGACGTTGATTCACCATTCGTGCAATATGCGATGACATTTTGAGCACAAATATCAAGATTATTATTTTAATATTAAATATTACCTGAGTGTTTAAAGTGGCTGAGAAGCATATTAATATTAAATATTATTTCTGACATTTGAAAAAGGTCAAATATGCTGCTGTTATACAAAAACTATTAGCAGAAACAGCAAATTATTATAATCATTCTAAACACTAATTTGGTTGAAAAGTTAACATTCAGGGGATTAAGGCCTCAATATTTTTCCCAGTGAAGGTCAACAACCTCACTGTTGAAATTTTGACTAAAAATTCACTCACTTGGAAGCAATAATTTATTTTCAACATCAACTTTTACTGTGACTTTAGTTGAGACTGTTATTTTGTTTTCCTATCCAAAAAAATATTTAAACAGCTTCAGATATTATTGCTATCCTCCTCTAATAAAAACAGCTAGATAAAAGTGTAAGACTATACAACAACCAGTATACATCATATAAAAGTAGCATGCTTTTACCTGATCTATATCATCAACACCTTAACAGACAGTCTGATCATGAAAAGGTTTTATTTCTGGAGAACCTGTAACTTATTTGCTAACTCAAACTTACTTACCATTTTGAATTAAAGCAATATGAATTATGGCAAGGGGAAATTCTGATAGATTTTTTGGCACTGAGATTTTTTTCTGATAATTAGTAGCACTCTGTGAAGTTTGTATGGTTTAGGAAAAGAGAGAGGTTGATTCGAAACCTATAAATCAATTGTGACCAATTGTTACCAGGTCTGGGAAAGAATTTTAAAATTATTATTATTATTATTATTTAAAATTTCTCCTTTTAGATCTTTGTTGAACTGGATTCTTTTGATCTGAGGACCGAGGTGGAGTTAAATAATAGTTATAGGTCATTGGTAAAGCAAAAACTTTGTGTGAGATCCTGGATTTGATCTGTAGTCTTTCCACATGAAGGAGACAGCTAAGTGGCACAGTGAATAGAGTACCAGGTCATGAAGTCAGGAAGATTCATCTTACTAAGTTCAAAGGTGGCCTCACAGACTTCGTAAAATGTGTGACCCTGGGAAATTCATTTAACTGTGTTTGCCTCAGTTTCCTCATCTGTAAAATGACCTGGAGAAGGAAATGACAAATCACTCAAGTATCTTTGCCAAAAAACCCTAAATGAGGTCATGAAGAATAAGACATGGTTGAACAACACATACTTTTCCATATGATTTTTTCAATATATTTTGGAGAAATAATGATATAGTAAAAATGGCGTACAGCCTCATGAAGACCTGGGTTAAAATCTTACCTCACGCACAAACTAGTTATGCTACCCTGGACATGTGATAGAATATAGTTATCCCTTCCATGTCATGGGAGGTAGGTGTGTGGTGCCACTGTAATTTGGAAAACCCATGTAAAACTTTTTTGGTCTTCTCTTTGTACTGGAGAAGAAGTCTGATTTTTTTTTCTTTTTCTTTTAAGGAGTGTTTATAGTAACTTATTGTAAAATTTGGGTTGATATTATACAGTACTGTGCGTATCTTTTATGTATTTCTGTTTTTCTAAACCTTTTCTCTACTGTCTGCTGGCTTTCACAGCTTTAGCAAAACTCTCCCAAAATTCTCATTTAATTTCTTATGCCTTCCTACAATATATCGAAACTGTGATGGGGCAAGTCGTGATGTGTGCTACAAAATGAAGAGGCTGGACTTGATGATCTCTAACATCTAAACTCTAGGGCTATTAACATATAATTAATAAGTACCTATTCTGTGCATATGACTGTGCTAGAAACTGAGGAAGCTACAAAGATTACATAAGACTTGACCTCTGTCTTTATGGATTGTGAGGTAATAGAAAAACAAAAAAAAAGGTATGGATAGCTATTTGTGTGTGTGTGTGTGTGTGTGTGTGTGTGTGTGTGTGTGTGCATGTGTTTCTTGGTCTAGACTTATGAATTCCATGTACAGACTTTGTGTTAAGTGGTATGTGCTAAATAAAGTTGTCTGTCCATTCAAATATATATATATATAAATACATATATTCACTTATTTATTACTCTTTTATTCATCTGTTTATTTATCTATTTATTTGTTGGAGGATGGGGGTGGGGAATGGCATGCACCAGACCTGAAACTTCCTTAATATATAGAATTTCCAGTGAGGAAATTCCCCTTACCGATGAAAATTGATACTTGTTCTGCAAATTGTAATCTAAGAAAGTTGCTTCTGTCTTTGAGTAGGTAAATGACTTACACAGGGTCACAAAGTTAATCCTGTCCGAGGCAAGACTTGAAATGAAATCAAGTCTGCCTTGACACTAAGGCTCTCTAGCACTATATCTAGACTGTCTATGGGTAACCATAATTCACTATAATACACTGTATGAGGTCATAGCTGCTGATGAGAGCCAGGCCTAGAATACTGTAGTTATATTATGTCCAAAAATATGGTTCTGAAGCTTTTCCTTCAAATGAGAGTTAGAAAGGGAAGGGGCAACATAGACATTTTTGATGGATTTTTGTAGGTACACCTTATCCATGCCCTCTAATTCTGTGCAACTGTTGTTCACTTTAGCCTATAAATTCACTTCAGCAAAGCCACCCAACTGGAGGAGGGGGAGGAGAGTGAAGGGACATGTGAAATAAGTTCCTCGAACTTGTCTTATCATTACACAATATGTACAGTGGTGGTGAGAGGAGGTGGAGAAGCGTTGTCAATTCAATTGCTTCTTTACAAGCAGTCCATTGAGATATTTCCTCAGATATGAAATGCCTAAACCCTCTCCCTGGAAGGGTCCACAACTCTGTTTCATGTCAATCTGCCTTGTTGCTGTTCAGTTGTTTTTCAGTTATGTCTGACTCTTAGTGACCCCATTCGGGATTTTCTTGGCAAAAATACTGAAGTGGTTTGCCATTTTCTTCTGCAGTTTATTTTAGAATTGAGAACACTGAGGCAAATGGGGTTAAGTGACTTGCCCAGGGCTACACAATTATTATGTGTCTGAGGCCAGATTTGAACTCAGGAAGATGTGTCTTCCTGACTATAGGCCAGGTGTTCTATCCACTGTGCTTCCTACCTTCCCCAATCTACCTAAGGGGAGATTTAATTAAATCTACCTGGGGTCTATGTCATGGTGTCCTGCCCTGACATAGGGATATTGATGGAGTATATATTCAAGAATGACCCCTTATAATCACATGTAATATATTTATATTTCTAACTCATATTTATGTATAAAATACTGGTTGTATGAAACTAGTGACATACACATACACCCATTCTCCTATGTCATTCATTCATGCATCTACATAAATACCTCACATATTCACATGCACACGAACACACGTGTACATATAGATATACATGCACACATGCATGTACACATGAATATCTATGTGTGTACCATATATGAGAATATATGAATATAAATATAAAATTATCAATATGATATAAATACACACAGACAAATGAAATCCAGAAAATAGTATAATAGAAAGTGAGAAAGCCTACTGAAAAATCTATAAACTTAAATGTGACTGAAAAAAGCTGAAGCCTTTGGCACTGATTCCATATCTATACTTTACTGCTGTCCTTTACCCAACTGAGTTTCAGTGAAGATTAGCTGCTTATAGACAAACATCTAGTCATGAAGATATTTATCAAGGAGACTCCTTAGGTCTTGTAAGTTTCCTCTTTTTGTTGGAAGATAATGGTTTTTTCCTTCTGGGAAAACGTGTAACACACGTCTTTAGTTCAACTTGTTCAAACACATGGGAGAAACTTTCTGAATGACATGGAAGTACAAATCTGGCTTTCATTTGTTTTAGCTCAAAATGTTTACTTCTTTTATACCATTAGTTTGCCCTAGAGGTTCTGCAAAATGGTTGGTTTTTTATGCAGTTCTCAAAAACAAATAAATCAATATAAGGACTTGTAGGTCTGTTTTTGCTATTAGTATAACAATCTCTCTTCTGCTGAGACTTTTGCAAACTCAGTTAATAAAATAGACATGCTAAAAGCTTTTTAAGCCATGGCTTACAAAACAATAACATATATATATATATATATATATATATATATATATATATGTATGTATGTATGCACCCTGATACCTCAATTAAAATGTTTTAGTAAAACAGCATAATGAACAATATTTTGAAATGGTCTAAAGAACCAGTGAGCAAATAAAATGCCTCTTTTCTTTTCTTGGTCTTGCTTGCTGGGAATTTTTTGTTTGTTTTGTTTTAAGGTTGTACTGAAGCTTTCCCCATCTTCCGTATCCTATGGAATGAAAGAAACTAATGGCACTCCTTATTGATCATATGTACAACCATGTATGTGTATGTGTGACACTGAGTATGTATGTATGTATGTGCTGCAGTGAGGAGTACTGGAGAGAAGAGGGAGGAGGGAGGAGGAATTACATGGAGGGAGAGACATCACATACTCTTATAGAGACCTGACCTGAAAGTAGGATGGTCCAGATTTATGCAGAAGTAAGTTTCTACGTTATATACTCACTGTATCTTTTACAAGGTTAATTGCAGTGTTATGTATGTATTAGGTACTTAACAAACATTTATAAATACATAAATGACTGAAGGATAACATTTAGATCTGATGAGAGCACCATGAAAAAGGGTAATTCAAAGCCATAAATAGGATTTGACATTTTTTTTAAAGTGGGGGGAGGAGGATAGGATTGATAGCCATTAACTCTCCTTAAGCAATGTAGAAACAAATAAATTCAGCACCAAATTATTATGAACTAGTTAATTCATTAAAATAAGTCCACCTACAACAGCTTTATCCCTAGAGAATTACTTCCAGGATATGCCTTGACCAGCCTTTCTACTTTTATACTCTACATCCTGGGTAGAAGCCTCCTTAGCAGTAATCTTGGGTTGTCCCAGGCAGGGTTTGTCCCCACAAAGGCCACCTTCCTGAGGTCTCACTTTCCTGCCCATAAGGCAGTGTCTTGGCCTCTTCCCCTCTGAATTTGTGATTTCACTGAATTTGTCTTAAAAGTATTGATTTGAGGTTATGTTTCATGCTGTTTTTGTAAAACCTGTCCAGTCACCAAAATTGCTCATTTTCACTTTCAGAGAAAGTGTGTTGAAGCCCAACTGAAACTACTACTTCTTCACTACAGACTAGGGCCAAGTTTCTTAACTTCTTTGGGCATCTTTTCTTAGTTTTCAAAATAAAAAAGAATTCCTGTCTTGTCTATCCCAGAGGGTTGTTATGAGACTTAATGAGAGAGTTTACTTTGCAGTGCTATGTAAATTATAAAGTACTCTAGAAAGGCAAAGTCATATGATTTTATCATTACAAAATAAACCAATACTATAATCTGCTTACCATTATTGCTGTGGATTCCCCAAATGGTTATCTGATAAGTGTAAAACTTTGCAAGATTAAACATAGAATTGTTGGTCAGTGGACTGTTTTGTGCTTTTATTAAGAATTTTTGCTCCTCCTTTTTTTGCAGTTTGAATGTCTTATTAAAAAGAAAAGAAAATTGAAAAAAGATCCTTCTTTGGAATTGGATTAAAAATAGAACACATGAAGGAGAGCAGAAGAGAGTCATAGTACTAAATTACACAATATATATTCTTCCTGGTGTCATAGGTCATATAGAAGACATCATCAGTACTATTTATGACTAGAAAAGGAGGTAGGCTAGCCTTGAAGTGACAGTGAGAATTAACAGATAGATTTCCATTAGTTTGAGATCCTAAAAGTACCAGATGACCAAACTGTATGTATTATACATTGTGTGTAGGGCAGCTAGGTGGCACAGTGGATAGAGTGAAATCAGGAATACCTGGAGTGCATGGAATCAGGAAGACTTGTCTTCCTGAGTACAAATTTGACCTCAGACTCTTACTAGCTATGTGATCCTGGAAAAGTCACTTAACTCTGTTTGCTTTAGTTTCCTCATTTGTAAAATAAGCTGGAGAAGGAAACCACTGGAGTACCTTTGCCAAGAAAATACAAATGCAGTCATGAAGAATCAGACACAACTGAAACGACTAAACAACAAAAACATATTGAGTGTATCCTTTCATGGAAAATTCATTGAAATACAGAAACAGAAATGGAACAGAATGAGAAAGCTATTATGAAATCGTGGTTTCTTGCAGGCATCAGAGCAACTAGGCAGGGGGCATTCTCTTCTGAAAGGAAAATCAATTCACTAGAATGCAGAGCAGCCCATATCCAGGAGGTATCATTGCTTATCAGCACTACAAGCATAGAGGTGTGCCACAAGGAAATCTACTTCAGCATAGGAAAAAAAAAAAAAAAAAGAGACAGACTAGGTAACTGATGTGAAGCTTAGAGTCCCTCAGGACCCACAATAGAACAAAATAACTCCCAAAAGTCCTTGGTTACTTTTATTCTTTCAAGGCCTGCCCCCAATAGAATATAAGCTTCTAGAGGGCAGGGACCATCTGGCTAGCTCTTATTTTTATCTCCAATGGTTTACACAGTGCCTGGAACACTGTTTAATTAATGAAATATTTGACAATCTATCTCTCTATTTGAATTTGGCAGACTGTTATAGAATTAAACAAATATATTTTCCTCCTCAATTTCTGCATGTTCAAATCTAAACCTATGAGTTGAAAAATGCAAATAGAATAAAAAAAAAGGTAAGTGGATAAGTTGAGAACCAAATAACCATTCATCAATTAATCAATGAACAAATCTTTATTAAGGACCTCTAATGTGCCAGGTACCATGCTTCTTAATGTATCAAAGTAAATATATAGTCATTATTACTGATCCAGTGATTATTTATCATGACCTGTTAATGAAGCTTAGATATAGGTAGTATTAATTAAGAAAAAAATTGGATATAATAGTACATAATGCTTATAGTCGAAAACGTTGTATCCAGTTTGATGGAAAACAGAAAAAGTTCATGTAAATATATTCACAAATACACATATTTGTATTTATTGTTATTGTTCAGTTGTATCTGATACTTCATTACCCTATTTGGAGTTTTCTTAGCAAGGTAGTGGAGTGGTTTACAATTTCCTTCTCTAGCTCATTTTACAGATGAGGAAACTGAGGTAAACAGGGTTAAGTAATTTGTCCAGGGTCACACAGCTAATTATTCCCTGAGTTCACATTTGAATTCAGGTCTTCCTGACTCTAGGCCCAGCGCTTAAGTGCCTTGTATATATGTGTACATATGTATTGTGCTTACATTTTTATATACTGCAAATGGTCAAGGAGTGGTATCCAAAACTGAATAACAGGAGGATATTGCCATTGATAAATTGCAAAGTTCTTTAAATGAGAAAAGTTTAACTTTATAATATCCATATTCTTAGTTTTGTTGTATGGCTACAATTCATGGAATTCTACAACATCCAAAGAATTGAAGTTGAGTATTTCCAGAGTGGGTGAGAAGAGGCTGCAATACATTACAAATAAGGAATTATGCAGGAGAAACAGTGTGGAGGATATTGTTGAAGAAAAAGCATGAGTGAAAAAGAAAGGTGTGGGGGTATATCATGTTTTGAGAGCCAAGTTTAATAGACAAATAGCTTGCAGGTTCCATTGGTATCTTCTAGATGTTAGGAGAATACAATAATTTCTTAAATGCTTATTTATTAAGTGCTAGGCAATATCCTAAATATTGGAAAATAAATAAAGACAAAAAGCATTTTCTACTCTTAGACAACTTACATTCTAATGGGGAGACAACATACGAATCCAAGGAAATTCACAACCATTGGGTGAACTCCAGTGGCAGACATGGAGGGGAGCCACACAGATGGGATGCAATCTGTACCACTGAAAGGAATTTTCAAATCACTATGATTAGAGATGATTGCTTATTGCATTCCTAATAATTTCTAAACTTCTTTGCCTGCTATCCACAATTTGGCACAGTTTATCTCTTACCATTACTTTCAGTTGTGTTACTTTCCATCAATCCAGTTTCCTCCGTTCCCTTATAGACATCCAGCAAGTTCTTGCCATTATGCCTTTTCTCACAGCAAACTTTATGCCTTACATAGATTTCCTCTATTTCTTGGTTATTTGAAGTCATACTTTTCCAGTAAAGCATAGGAAGTAGCTCAGTGGATATAGCCCTGGGCCTCAAGTCAGGAAGAAATGAATTCAAATTCAGTCTTAGACACTTACTAGCTGTGTAATGTTGGACAAGTTATTTCCCTCTGTTTACATCAATTTCCTCATCTAGAAAATGGGAATAATAATATTAGCTAATGAGATGATATTTTTAGAGCACTTAGCACAGGGCCCGACATAGTAGGTACTATATAAAGGCTAGATAGATTATTTCCTTCTCTTACTCCTCCCCACCAGGAAAAAAAAAAAATTACTGAATTCTCAAGGCAAAATGTGATCTTTGTTCCTGACTTCATACACCATTTTCCCCTTCTAACAAGCTCTTTTTATTGTCTAACCTGTACTAAAAATTATATTGCATTAACTTGGGTAATGCTGCAAAATTTATAAGATCTAGAGCTAGAAGGATCCCCTTAGGCCCATGTAGTTAATCTTCATTTAATAAATGAGAAAAAAATAGGAGTATTAAGTGATTTATTCAAAGTCATACAGGTGAAAAGCAACATAGTCAGAAATTTGAACCCAAGTCTTTTGATTCCAAAGCCTGTGATCATTCCAGTGTTCCATGTATCCTTTAGACTTGGAGACATGTTTGCAAAGGCTTAATATCCTGTCCCCTTGTACTATAATGTAATCTTTATGTATATAGGAATCATGTCTTCATTATTTATATTTTTCTCAAAGCACCTAGTAGAAAGTTTTGCCCACAGGACAAAATTCAAACATAACTATTAAAAAATGAACATTTAAGAAGATCATAACTTGTTTATTATTCCTTCAAAAATCATCTTTCCCTCTCCTGTGCTCACTTAGAATATTATTCACCTCATGATAACTCTATTAGCAATTCTGAACCTTTCCACTGCAATGTTTAGATAAGATTCTCCAATGATCATCTATATACCATGAAAGAAGGGTTATTCCCTGTTCACCCCTATTAACTGCTCTATTCCTTTGGCAATGGCATATTTGGAATGATTAAGAAATGTCAGATCAAACACAGTAGTAGGAATTCTCAGTATTTGTGGTAATGATATCTGCCCTTCATTTGAAGCAAAACACTCTAGTGATTTATAGTAAAAATACAATGACAACTTTTGTTGGAATTAGCAAGGCTAAAATTACTGTCCTAGATTCCACATAGGATAAGTAGTTAATTATATTCTGCCTCCTTAGGTTTTTAGGTGATGTCAGTTTAGTAATCTTACTTCTTCCCTTCTTTTCCTAAAATCTACACATTTTCTCTTCATATACTGCTCATACTGGAGCTGAATCTGTCACATCCTTCCTCTGTATGGGTAGAGTTTTGTTTGGTCAAATGGGAATTATAATCAAAATGAATATTATTATTTTCTCATTCCTTCCTTTAGTCTCAGGTAAAAAGGACTAAAAGCAGTTAGGAAGGGGCAAAGAAGGGTTTTTTGTGAATATGAAGCCAAGATACAATGCCTGACTCCTAAAGTAGTTCTAGTCAATTAGTTCTTTCTATCTATTTGGCACGCAGGAGAAAATTATTAAATATAAAATAAATTTTCAACTCAGGATAAATAGTTGGAAACTTATAATTAGTTTTCATAACTCCAGAATCACACTCATCTATAACATCAAGAAAATTCATAAACTTATTTTCTTAATTTGTAAGATGAGGGCAAGAATCGAGTCAGGCAGGATATTCCTGGATCATTATTACTCTTCTTGGGTGGCAGTATTCCTTTTTCTTCTGATTTCGGCCTTACAACTGCACTGGAGGCATGCTGTAATCAACTCCAAAGTATGGCTTATTATGCCTTATTGCTGCTTTATACAATGGAAAGCAACAATGGAACATTCTGATTAGCTAATTAGAGTATTGAGGAGCTAAACTAATGCTTATAATCCCTAGTGTCACTTGGGGATCACATTTGCCTCTGGGCCCTGATAGATTCACATCTTACACAGTGGTGTAATGAGTTAGGCTGAGTTTGTTGTCAGTTTGTACTCTGCAGTATAAAGCAACTCTGATTTTTTTTTTAATTTAAATTTGACTTGGATGAATATAAACATTTGTGAAGTTTGTAGAAAATTACAAAAGGCACCTTTATGTTGTCTCCATTGACCTCTTAATTGTGAAAACATGTGCAGCATTCTAAAACAAGGAAGGGACTTTGACTAATTTTAGATTTGATGCAATATCAAGGAAAGTATTGACATTCTGAATTACTTATTCAATTATAAAACCAAAACAGACAAAACAAACAAAAATTATTCAACACTTATCATGTATATACAGAGAATTATTTTAGCCACTACTGATTGGGAATACAGAAATAAATAAGAAAGAATTCCTATAATTATCGATTTTATACTCTGTAAGCATGGCAAAACAAACCTGCATACAAATAGTCTCTCCCTCAAGAAGTAATGGAGTGGGCTCTTTCTCAACAAAGGTTGACCAAGGAAGGCTGCATGACCACTTATTGGATCTGAAGTAGAGTGAATTTTTGTTCTGAGACTGGTTTTACTAGGTCCCTGAGGTTGGTTCAAGTATGAAGGGCATACGTTACGTAAGGCCTTGGGCTAGGACAGAGGAAGGAAAGGAGGAAAGGGGGGAGAATAGGAGGTGAGAGAGAGGCAGAGACAGAAACACAAAGACAGACACACAGAGACACACAAAAACAGAGACAGAAACAGACAGCAAAAGACAGAGAGATACAAAGAGATATTAGTGAGCATTAGAAGGCATCTATGAAAACAACTGGATCTTTCTGTTGACAACTTATGTTTTATGAGTTACACTTAAAAGTTTTAAATTTGATGCTTCTTTCATCTACCACAGAATGTAAGTATGTGCATTTTAGTGCCTGAAGAAAGACAGAAACAGAAAGACATGGACAGAAAAGGAAACAGACAGATGGAAGAAACAGAGAGAGAGAGAGAGAGAGAGAGAGAGAGAGAGAGAGCAGGCTCTAATCAATTAGAGGATCAAAGGAAGTAATATCGAATGTTACCCATGAAGGAAGAAATAGGTAAGAAGTTTTTCATTCCAGGTATGGAAAATGCCTGTCCTACTGAATTCGGGGAAGAGTTAGTATAATAGTCTAGTTTAGTTAGAATGTTGGGTTTATAAAAAGGAGTTGTATGAAATAAGGTTGGAAAGGTAGGTGGGAACTAGATTTTGGAGGCCCCTAAAGGACAATCTATGGAGTTTTCATCTTATCCAGTAGGATAAGCTGATGAAAGCTTTAACAAGTGAGTGCAATTCAAATTTATGCTTTAGGAAGTTTACGTTAGCAAATGTGTGGGGAGAAGAAAGATTGGAAAAAGAGAGACCACTCAATAAATTATTATAGAAATTCAGGTGAAAATTGATGAAGACTTGAAATGGATTATTATTGAACAAAGGGAATGTATAAGAGTGATGCTGTGGAAGGAGAATCAATAGACTTAGAAAATGGTTGCATATCTGGGGTGAGGGAAGGGTAATAATAAAGGGTCTAATGTTAAGTTTCTCAATGAATAAGAAGATAATTATGTCCCTAAAATAGAGAAGAAATTGAGGGTGGGAATAAAATAAGTTATGTTTTGGACATCTCTGTGAGACACTGTAGGAGATATTCAATAGGCAAATGATTTCTGTGACTGAAATTTGGGGGGGAAGATTAAGTTAGATTTGATTGTCATCTGTGTAGAGATAATACTTGAACCCATGCAAACTGATGAGGTCCCCCAAGGGAATATGTGTAGAGGGAAAAAAATGAAGAAAACTCAGGTCATATCTTTAGGGAACTCCTTTACTAAGGGATGGGGGATGAAGGGAGAAGAGTGAAGAGATGGATCAAAGAAAGGAGATTTAATGAGACAGAACAATAGTAGAGAGATAGCTAGTAATTCTGAGATTTTCTTTCTATTCTGATTTCTGAAAGGACATAGAACCAAAACAATGCAAAGATATTCCAAGGTCAGGTAACTCTCTATGGAAGATGTAAAATTACTGATATTAAAATTGGTCATATTTTTGATTTTTCATATGTAACAATAAATCCTTTCATAATTTCTTCCATCATTTCAATCCTAAACTTCAGGAACCATTTGCAGAGTATTTCCAAATACTGAAAGGAGATGAGACACAGTAAAAGAATCCTTGGGAGGAATAGGCCTCCCACCTCTACCAGAATTCCTAGGTCCTCTTACTGATTCTGTTTCCTGGGAATGAACACAGTTGAGGTCTAAGCAGAGAAGACTGACAACAACATCAAAAGGATTATAGCATCTTCCCACGTCCCTTTCATTAAAACATCCTCTGTCTAGTGTTTTTTTCAGATACTTTAATCTATGTATCGAGATATTAATGTTAAATTCCCAAATTAGGCAGGTAAATATCAGTATTAATGTAGTTAATACTGATTTTCAATAATACTGAATTTCAAGTAGCATCAAAGTTCATCAGAATTTTGTCATTTGTTCTGATGTTTTTCATCAAACAACATTAGATCACCTCCCCAGTACCATCTCCTGTCATCTCCCATTCCCCCTCTGACCTTTTTACTCAGTAAGGGCCTTAGCTCAAATCACATCTTCTTCTTAAAGCCTTTATAACATGTGTGTTATGTATATATGTATGCATATATTTGTATATATATATATATATATATAATCTCCTAGAAACATAGTCAACAAGAAAATGCAGATAGTTACAGACAGATAAAATGAAGCTCAGATATGTTCCTAAGGTGAAAAAAAACCTACTAAATCTAAGAGGCAGTTATTTGAACCCAGGTCTGTCCTGATTCTAAGTGCAGTGTTCTTTTCATTGTACCATAAGGAGGGAAAGTTTCTTACAAGACGTAAATCCTTAGAGCCAGGTATTAAATAGAAACTAGAATAGATTCTCTTTGTAGCCTGCTCTTTGGGAGAAGGAGAAAATATATGCAAAGGTAACACAAAGAACTCTGCCTTTACATTAACATGAATAATTGGTGAACTTCCAAAAAAGGACAATGAACTTTCAACAAAAGACAATGATAACACGTCTTTGCTACCTTTTTTATTGGTTTAGCTTTCCTTATTACTGGTCACAGGATTAAAGACTTGGAAGAGCCTATATTAACTTGTGTGGGGATTAGATGAAATGTTCTTTTATTAGTTTTCCTCCTTCTTATTGGAAAGGTCATAAAGGGGCAGTGCTGAGTAATTCTTTGCCCTTCTTGATGAAACTTGAATGCAGGTTAGCTTAGTTCTCTTTTTTTTCTCCCTTCTGCTTCTATTTCAGTTCAACCAGGGGAAGAGCATCAGAGACACAGTGGACAGCACAATATTAACCTGGCTCTAGATAACAGAGCAGAAATAATGTGACAAAATATGATAACTTGGAGCGTTCAGCTAAGAGTCAAAAGAGCAAAGAGCCCAACCATCCAAAATTTAAATAGTTATGAGGATTGCTTGCAATTTTTTAAATAGTTTCATGTATATCACCTGAATTATATAGAATCATAGAATTTGTTGATCAGGAAGAAATCTTAGAGGCCATCTAGTTCAACTCCTTCATTTTACAGATGAGGAAACTAAGGCCCTGAGAAATAAAGTGACATCTCCAGAGTTGTACAGTAAATAGCAGAGCAAAATTTTGAAACCAAGCAGAGCTGAAAATAGCATTTTTAACTCATGAAAAGCAGTCCCAAAGATAGCCTCAAATCACCTTTATAAGACAAATGTCAGGTATTCTGAGCTTTTTGTTTTTAATAAGTAGAGAGAAGAGGGCAGCTAGGTTGTTGTTTGTTGTTTGTCCTTTGTTCTCAAAGGGGACCATGACATCAGGAAGGTGGTGTCATCAGGAGCCATCTAGGTCTGGTGGCAAGATATAATTCAGGGTGACCAGAGATGGTCCCGGATGTGGTAGGAGACCTTGGTTTTTTTAAGGTAAGGTCTTTCCCAGCTTTCAGTTCCACTGAGACAACACCCATTCAGTGACTGAGGATAGGTTAATATGAGGAAAAGAATGGTTTCTTACCTAGTTTAAAAAAAAATCAATCTGGGAGGAGAAGACTCTCTGAGCCATTGTTGACCAATCAATGACAGCCAGAGTGATTAGGTTTAAGGGGTGGTCCTTAAGAAAGAAATCTAGCTCGTAAACCCCAAGATAGATTGTGAGGTCTCCACCATCAAAATCTACATTCCTAAGGGCAGAGCACCTGCAGGTAAGGGTATGATACCCTATGTGGACAGAGGGAGAGGAAGGAAGAAAGGAGTGGAGAGGAGAAAAAACAAAGGGAGGGGAGGGAACAGGAAAAGAGGAGAGGGGAAGAGAAAAAAAATTAGGAAAGAAGGAGCTGTGTTTCCAACTGGAACTGGCCAGTTGGATCCCCAGTGGGGCAACTCAGACCAGATCATATAAATCTTTTGCCTTACTCTGGGCAGCTAGGTACCTGAAGTCTGGAAGACCTGAATTCAAATACCTGGATTCAAATCCAGCCCCAGACATTTAATAGTTATGTAACCCTGGGCAAGCCACTTAACCCTCTTTGTTTCAGTTTCCTCATGTGTAAAATAAGATGGAGACGGAAATGGAAAACCACTCCAGTATCTTTGCCAAGAAAACCCCCAATGGGGTCACGAAGAGTCAGATACAATGGAAACAACTGAACAAGGGAAGACGACCCTCCTCTTAAATCAAATGCTTCTCATTTGAGGAAGAAAATAGAGACTCTGAGCTCTTACAAGGAAAGCCTAGTGTTGGGGAGGTTTCCAGAGATGGAAGGAGCAGGGCCCACCCAAGACAGAGAGGAAGACCTAGTTGTTTCTTTTTTTAACTCCTTATTCTTAATAACTAAATTACTGTAAAAAAAAACAATTATTTTTGCTGAAGGAGTAAAAGTATTGACAAAGCCCACTAAATTTTCATGCTCTGAGGTAAAGCTCCAGTTGCTCCATTCTTGATTTCATGTCCAACATATACCTCCCTACAATGGCAAGACAAAATTAATGTGTTAAGATTGATTTTTTTAACTTATCTAGTCCAATAACAATAATAATAATAACTACTGTTTTAGACTTCAGTGATGGTTAGAGGGCAACAATAATATTTCAAAATAATTTAAATATGCTACAGTTAGAAACAAAACCGGGATGATTTAAAAAGTTTGGACTTAGATCTAGCTGAGAGGCAATAAAACTGTATCATCTGCAACATTATATTTGTCTTCTGTGTTCTCATTCATGCTATTGATACAAATATAGAAAAAGACAGGGCTGAGAATAGGAATGATGCATCATACCATTAGAGACCCCCTTCCTGGAATTAATTTATCAACACATTTTGGTTATGGCTGTTCAGCTAATAGCAATGCAGCTAATTGTTCTGTCATCCATCCCAAATTTCTCTGTCTTGTCTGAAAGGATATCATGGGAGATTTTGTCAAATCACCTTGGTCCACTCCAGATATATTATGCTTTTGGTGTTTTCCTGACCTAACAGTTTAGGAATGGTATCAAAAAGGAAATAAAGTTAATTTACCATAGCTCATTAGTAAAACCATGCTGACTCTTGGGGATTACTCCATTTTCCTAAATGATCATCACTCATCTGTTTTACAAAGAAATCTAGAGTTCATCTCTAGAGATTTCTGTCAAGCTTAATTTACATTTCTAGTTTATAGAATTCACTTTATGCTTCATATAAAATTGGACATTTACCCTTATACAATACACAAAGTATAGTGAAGTAGATTGTATGTCATTTGGGGTGTCAGCCTAATTTTTATACCCTTGGGTGATCATGAAGCTATGTCAAGGAGACATGAGCCAATCAGGACCTGGGCAAAGCTTTTTTCTCTCTAAGGTAAAACTAATCCTAGGTAAAGTTGAGAGTGGTGGGACAGGGCATCTATAGAAGGAAAGTGATATTATTTTCTTATTGCATATCCTTGCTATGTTAATGCAAAGAAACCTCCTTTTCTCAACTATTCATTGACCTGAGATTGCCTCATTTCATTCCAACACTGAATCTGAACTAACAAGGAGATCACCTTAGGTCCTGCCCTGAACAATAGGGGAAAAGCTTCATCTCTCTATGCTTCAGATTAGTTATCTGTAAAATAAGGGGACCAGTTTAGAGAATTTCTTAGATTTCCTCTGTTTCCAAATCAATAAGCTTATGAATTTTTAAATAGTTCTTCCCTTTGCTATGATTTCTATGGATAACATTTGAAAATAAACACATTTAAGTAGAGCCTATATCAAATTGCATGCCATCTTGGGGGGGAGGGGGAAGAGGGAGAGGAGGAGAAAATTTAAAACTCAAAACCTTATGGAAGTGAATGTTGAAAACTAAAATAAATAACTTTTTTATCTAAAAAAAAGGAAAATAAACATGTGAATCATCCTTCATGTACAGCAGTCTGCTAAAGCCTATGGGCACTTCAGGATAATTTTTTTTTGCTTAGTAATTGAAGGAAATGTTAAATTTCAGGTAGTAGGTAGTGAAAATAAGGATGATTTTTTTTTTTTGCTCAAACAAATTAATGGACAACCTGAAATCTATCCAGTGACAACTTTGGGGGTGGGGAGGTATCTGTGAAGCCTAGGTTAAAATTTTGTGCTGTACAGTTATGGAAAAAACCTTCTGGTCACAAACACATCCTTTCAGATAGCTTTACTCAAAGCTAACAATTAGTCAACAGGCTTTTATTAAATGTTTACTATGTTCTGAGCCCTCTGCTAGAATTTGTGAACACAATGCCAAAAAATTAATTTGGACTTCTTCTCAAGGAACTTATGTTCTTTAGGATAAGACAAACATGAACATACACATAAGGAAAATTACAAGAGATACAAAAGTGGTGAGATTGGCAGTAGCATCTGGGGAAGTCAGGAAATGACTAATATCAAAGATGACATTTTAGCTGTCTTGAAGGAAACTAGGGATTTTAAGAGGCAGAAGTGAGGAGGCAGTACATTCCGCACATGGACAAATGCCAATATAAAGGTGCAGAAAAAGGAGAAGTGTTTTGTGTGAGGAGCTATAAGAGGGCTGGGTTGACTTGTCTACAGGGTATATAAAAAGGGTTCTGTGTATGTAATAAAACTACCAAAAAATTGGGGCCAGATTTTGCAGAATTTTGACTACCAAATAGAGGAGTTTGTTGTTTGCTCTAGGGGCAACCAGGGAGCCTCTGAATTAATTGAATTCAAGAGAATGACATCATCAGACCTGGTCAGTAAGAAAATTACTTTGGTTTGTGAAAGATGGATTGAAGAGAGTTTTGAGGTGGGAAGAACAATAAAGAGGCCTCTACAATTATTCAAATAAGAGGTGACCAGAACCTGAACTTGTATGGTAGTGGTTGAGAAGAGAGAAAGGAATGAATGTGAGAAATTTTATGTAGATAGAAAAAATAATATTTGTCAATTGATATATGTGTCATTGGGGAGGGTTAGTGGACAAAACATGACATTAAAAAAAAACATGACATCAGCAATGTGAACCTGGATGACTGGAAAAATGGTGTTGTCCTGGATAATAGTAGGGAAGTTCAGAAGAGAGTAAGTCTTGTGGAAATGATAATGAGTTTTGTTTTAGCAATTTGAAGTTTAAATGCCTGTGGGGCATCAAGTCTGAAATGTCTAATAGGCAGTTGTTGAAATGGGAATGAATCATAAAAGGAGACTAAGGCAGAATATCTATGTATAATTTATCTATATCATCTACATCTGTCTATGTCATCTAAATCTATATCTGTATATCTATATCTATAGCACTCCTTGAATAATGTTGAAATGTGAATAGAAATAAAAATACTGATATTAATCTAGATGTAGAAACATATATTGATGCATATGTAGAAAAGAACATAATTGAAAATTACCTTCAAAGAGATGATAGTTAAACTCATTAGACAATGACTTTACAAAATGGAATTGCAGAGAAAAATTAAGAGAGCACGAGGAAAACAATTAGTATATAGCCACAGAAAGGAGTTGTGTTGTAAATAATAATCCTCCAAAAGAGATTGAGAAGGAGTGATCAGACAAGTGCAAAAGAATCAAGATAGAAAATTGCCCTGAAAACCTAGAAAGGCAAAAGCCTCCAGAAGGGTGCTCAACAGTGTCAAATGTTGCAGGGATGTCAAGAAAGAAGAAGATTGAGAAAAATACTTTACATACCAATACATTAAATGATGTTATTCTAAATATGAAGCACAGTGATTGTGTTTAAGTACATATTACATTTATTATGTTAAGTCAATATTTATTCAGAAGCAAAAGATTGGCAATAGGCTCTACGGAAGGGAGGTATTCCACAAAACATATAGAAACTAACCTCTGCCCCTGAGTAGTTTCCTATTTTGCATGACAACGTATTTTAAAATTTTCAGGACCATTTTTAAAAAAAAAATTGAGTTGTCTAGTAAAACTGTACATATTATGGTACTTCAGGGAAAAAAAGTCATGACTTTTTTTTTCCTAGCAAATAGTCTAAAAGAACAAGTTAATATTTACATTAAACTAGAATAGCAAGAAACAATCAAAGTAAAGTACATATTTTCTGTTTGTGATGTACTTTTTTTCTCACCTGACAAATCCAACAGTTTACACATCAAAACCTAGCAGTGGAGAAAGTAAAAGACATAGGTGGTTACATGCGTTTGGATTGGAACCATTAATCACAGGACTTCTGAAAAGATGGCTAAGAGTATATTTCTAAGTCGAGTTATCTTTCATCACTGAAAACAGAATAAAGTATAATGAAAACATCAAAATAGCAGGGTAAAGAAAACAAATCTTTGCCAAAAAAAAATTGAAGAAAAAATTAACAGAGATTAAAGCAAAAAGAGTCCATGATAAAATGAATAAATGCTATGGAGTTTAAGAAAAGAGAAATATCCAAAAGAAAGGACAATGCAACAATAATAAAAATGAATTGCCAGATATTTGAATTTAAATTCTTCACTGGTTAAAAAGCTAAATAAAATGAACAAAGGATGATCTAAGAAAGAAAATTAGATCTAATTTAAAATGGAAAAAAATATTGATCATTTAGAATCAATGTTGGAAAACTTTGATAAAGCATGAGAAAGTCTGAATTTCAGATATGGAACTCAGTAATTTAGAGATGAAACAATAAACATAAGAGCATAATCAAAGGATAGCAAAATTTTAAGAATATTTGTGATACTTACAAACAAAAGACTTGTAAAGACAATCTGAGAATCACTGATCTCCCAGAAAAAAAAAAAAAACTCAGTGAAATAGAATGACCAAATATTAATGTTCCCGGAAATACAGCAGGGATAATGCCAGTGGATGCATGATGCATTAAAAATGAGGTAAAAACTCACTGCTAACTAGTAACAATTCAGAAAATCCTCAAAGATACAAATGAAGACTAAATGTGGCTCTAACATGTGAGAAATTAATTAAATTAAAAATAGAAGAGTAAGACTAAAAAAACTGGGAAGAACTAATATCAGTTTTTAAGGAAAATATATGTCTCTGAAAACAATTTAATGAGACATAAGTGAAAGATAAAAATATGTGACAAATGAATTGAGCATTCAATTTAAATATTTAGAAAAGCAAGAATTTAATACTTGCACAAAAGCACAAAATCTGCCATTTTCAAAATGAAAGGAAGACAAACAAAATTTAAAGCAAAGGACTATCAAACTGATCAGCAAAATAAAGAGCAATTTTATTTAAGTGATTAATAAGCAACATGATAAATCTATAACTAATTTATCTTAAATATTAACAGGCAAGAAAAATTTCCAATAGCAAATATAAAAATAGGAATCCAGTATGAATGGTAAGAAGATAAAATATATGGACAGAAAATACCAAATCTAAATATATAGTAAAACTGACAATAACAGTTTGGAAATACATGTTTGAAATTATGCAGAATGAAGGAAAAGAATAAGCATTTATTAAGCACCTAATAAGTTCCAAGCATTGTACTCAGCTCTTTATAAATATCTCATTTGATGGTTCCAATATCCCTGGAAGTTAGGTGCTATTATTCTTTACATTTGAGAAAAATGAGGCAAATAATGCTTAAGTGACCTACCCAGGATCAAATGCAATGCCAATGTTGGTACCAAATGACCATTACTATATCTTACCTCTTTCCTTTACATTAAAGATTAGTAAACTACAACAATGGAAAGTGGCTTGTAATATTAGTAAGAATCACTTAATTAGATATCTTTGTTTATTGCTTTGTGTGTGGGGACTTAGGGGGTTTTCTGTGTGTTTGTTAGGGAGTGCCTGTTGTTTCAAAACAAAAAAGAATTAAAAAAGAAAAACAAACATTAACAAATTTTCAGGATAATATTTAACATGAGCTTTTTTGTTGTTCATGTATTTTCATTTTATACTAGTACATGATATTCAGTTCAATCCTGTACTACAATTCAAATATTTTTTTTTAACCAGAAAATTACTAAATGGACATTCAACATATCAATGAAGGACAGCAGAGGGCAAAACAAATTAAATAGAACAACACATATGCTTTTTGTTGGGAGCAAAAACTGTGGCAAAATTTGTATCAGTTATCATTTAAAAAGTTTTTCCCCTTTTTTCCTTCCTTCTACCTTCCACTTTCTTCTGATATCTTGACGTTTTTCTTCATTCTTTTTTGAGAAACTGTTTTTCTAAAGACTAAGTTCATATATTTCCTGCTTCTAACATTTTTCAATTTCTTTCCTCTAATAGTGCCTTTTTCATGCTTGCCTGTCAGTGACATTGTTCACAGTCCCTGAGCATCATTGAATTTGTTCATGCTTCCGAGGCTTCATCTACCATCCATAGCAATGGTCCTTGGCACTTACAGTCAGCAAAAGATGGTCTAAACCCTTTGCTCAAATGACACAAGGAGATGAAAGTCTATTCTCATTATCAGACCACAAAACCATTCAGCAATCCCAATGGATGTAAACTGTAAAGGCACTTTGGAGCTTCTACCAACATATTCCCCAGAGGTTCTTGTAGAAACACTAAAAAGCTGGGAGGGTGTGAGATCACCTCTCACATCCCTTTACCTTCCCTACTTCTCTTCCTACGAGATTCATCATTCTTATCTAGGAAGCAGGGAGGAAACTCATTTTCCATGCTTTTTCTGTGGCACAGTGTGCTCAGGGGAGTCATTTGTGGGAGTAAGGGCTCCAGCGTGCCTTTAAATTTTCAAGCCGGTGAAATCAGCAGACCCTGTGGAAGGCAGACTCCATTCAGTGGCACCTAAGGTTGCACAGTTGGCATAGTGCCACTTGCTTAACACATCAAGCATGACTTAGTGCAACATAATTTATTTCCTTTCATGTGTTATTCTTAGGTAATATGCTTCTCCAGTCTCCCATTCACTTTAATGGCACTATTATGTTTAATTGTTAGATTCTGCAGGTTCAGACTTCTGCTTCATTTCAAGGAAACAGGTTCGATGGTGGTTTTGTTCGGCTAGCATAAACATCTTAAGCTTAATTGCAAGTCATATATTTGGATACAGATCACTGCACTCCAAAAACATAAAGACCTAGTCCATTCAACCTGATCTATTAATAAAAACATGGAATCTTAGAGGAATTTTTTTTAAATTGAAACACAACATTATGCACTTATTTTTAGCTACACAATATTATGCCCATAGGAGGTACATCATTCTAATGACAATGGGTCGATAGAATATATCTTATATGTGTAGTAGATGTGCCTAAGCTTGCCCTCAAAGGGCAAACTGCTCTTTCCTTTTCTGTCTCCTTGACAAGGTATGAATTCCTTAGGCAATGAATCAGTTTTCCTCTGTCATGAATCCTTTTTGCCCCACTGATGAGGTCTTTCATCTAGTGCTGACTTAAATTAACAATATAGTCACACACATGAGCTATTCCCTTGAACATCTATAAAATTACTCTGGAAGAACTTAGAAGAGGTATGTATGACAAGGGAAAAAGAGATGACAAGTGGGAGTGAACTTGTGTATAGAAAAATTGGCACTAGCATCACATGAACACAGATGGAAATGAAGACACACACAAACACACACGCACACATATATATACACACCTGCCATGGCTACTTAAGAGAGCAGGATATGGATAAAGAATGAATATAGTGATAAAGACTGATAGAGAGTTAAGGATATGGAAGGACCAAAGCATTGATTCCCAGATAGAGACCTGAAAGGAAACATAGGTAAAAGCAGTAGAGTTCAATGATATAAAGAAATAATGTAAACCTATCTTTTCACTTGCTTGGAATGGGATGATTGCTTGTATCCCTGGCAACTCAAGATCTTTTCACTTGGGGAAAGAGACTGGAAACAATCTGTGTAATTCTCAGTTTCAAATCCATATAAGCCCTTAAAGAAGGCAGAGGCCCACTAGATGTGAAGAGGAGTTATTCTTGGACTTGAGGGTGATTTCTTCACATTAGTTGTTGGATCAGATGAAGTTTGTATACAGTTTTAAGATTTCCTACAATATAATATATATATATACACATGTTTATGTATATATATATGCATACACATGTACATATATGTGTACATTTACACAATATATATGCACATATATGTATAGCATATATACTATATAATGTGTAATATATGTATATATTATACACACATATGTGTGTGTATTTCCATTGGATCCTCAAAAACAATACAAAAGACAGTACAGTGGAGGGAACTAAAGATGAGAGATGGCTTCCTCATGGTCAAGAAATGTCAACTAAGCAGAGCTTTCCTGATCTCAAGTTCAATCCTCTTTACACTACACCATGCTGTCTAATTTTAAATAAATCCTTTCCTATAATCCATATTTCTTTAGCCTGAAAGTTTGCATGAGAACTGAGGGACCTTTTGTATATAGGCTAAATTTGGATATTCTCAGGAGAAAATCTGGATGGGGATAAGCAAGATCCAAACTTTGATCTTAACAGAGCAAAGCCTGAATGGAAAGTAATAAATACAAGCTGAAATTGGATATTCCCAGAGAATTTAAAAAAAAAAAGCAAAACCAAAAAGCATTAACTCAAATCCTAGTTATTGAGAGTGGCCCCAAATACCATTCTGGCTCTAAACAGCCCCTGCAGGACACAAAGCTCCCCAGATACGTATACACTTTCCTACTGAAACAGATATTTAAATAAGTTTGTTAACTTTGCAGAATGTAAGATAGACAATTGAATAGACTTTTTATAGACAGCACAATGAGAGCAAAGGAAATTTAAAAGGAAAAATCTCATTAACCTAGAGAATTGTAATGAGAGTTAGGAAAAAATCTAAGTTTTATTTTGCTTAAAAATGAGAATCACAAGATTTACCTTTAAAAAAATCAAATGGTCCAAAGTCAATCCAAATTCTAAGGGGAAAAAAAAAGTCTGTTTAATTTTGACTTATTTTGACCTTTTCCACTGCAAACAAATTTAATGAAAGATATTGAATACTGGCCAATTTTTTTTTAAATGATGGCTGAGTTATTTTAACTACATCAGTGTGCACTTGTTCTGATTGACTAATTTTACTTGGAACTTACTTGGTTATCAGTAATTTCATACTTTCTCTGATGAATTAACTCAAATTGTGCCTATCTTATTGCAACTGCCTTCCATTCAAGTTTTAATTACTTTCTGCTACACTATTTTTAAATTTGATCTTTGTGTGTCCATATCCTCAAAGATATTTTATTTTCTAACATTTACCTCTTTATTCATTTCTTGATTCTTCTTTTTCTCCCAGATTGCACTGCATACCCTACACTTTCTTTTTAGTATAATAACTATTACTAATTTATATCATTGTGCTGTTTGCCACGATCTTTTGAATACACATTGTAAAGTCAAACACAAACTCCTCTGTATGGCATTTAAAGTCCCTCACAAGATAGTTCTCAATCATCAGTCTTTAGTCTAGCTGTATAGGTCTTGGTTTTTGTTGTTGTTGTTGTTTTGTTTTTATATACACACAACATTAAACGTGTATATAAACCTCTAAATGCATGCGATGTTGCCCTATAGTATTATTATATTACATTATATTAATTATATAATATGTTATATTTCATATTATGGTAAAAATATAAAGTCAGACTCATTGTCAATTATGATGATCAATTTTCCCCCTATTCAGTCAGACAATAAGTAGAACACACTCAGTTTTGGTGAGGCATCACTATGAATTCTGCTTGTGTGTGTATGTGTTTGTGAATATGTATGTGTATGTGTATTTCTTTCTTTCTACCTCCTTCACCTTTCCCTTAGGAAGGGAATGTGGCAGAAAAGAAATAGGACCATGTGACAAAGAGAGGGCATGGCTCAACACTAAAGAAATATTTCTCTGAGGTATTCTGCAACACTAGCCTAGTTAAATTCAAACATTGTTATCTTCCTGAATGAGACACACATATTCAGAGTTTACAGAGCTCAAGGGATATAGACCCTAGACGGGACTTTAGAGTCAAGGGCAATGCAGTGGGGGAGAAAACAACAACAACAATAAAACAAAACACTGACAAAACGAGGAGACAACAAGGATCCTAATTCCCCTGAAAACACTAGGGTTCACAATATATGTAAAACAGTACAGACATCATCTAATGAGAAGCAGCAGCATAGTTTCATTGAAAAAGTGTGGAGGATGAAGTTAGGAGTTCCTGCATCCTGATACTCCATTCATATGGGTTTAGGACCTAGTTTTGAGTCCTGAACATTGATAGTTTCTGGATATGTAAAATGGTGGAAATAACCCCTGTAGTACTTATGCATTCCAATGAAATCACAGTCCCAAACTGATAACTAAATAAATATCTAAAGATTCTCTACCTAAATTCTTGATTTTATAAATAAGAAAGGCAAAACTCAAAGAAATAAATAACTTGTCCAAAATCATACATGTACATATAATGGGGATCTGTCACAACTACAGATTCCATCAGTTTGCTTTATATGTTAAGTGGTTAAATGAAACTGGAGTGCTAATTGCTCACCCTCTAAAATGGTGGGGGGGGGGAATATAGCCAGTGGGGTTAATGAAAGAGATACCCCTATCTGGCTCTGAGAAAGTGGGGCTAGAGCACACTTTCTATATTAAAAAAATGATAAAACCAAGGCTTGAACCTGGCTCTCCTGACTAGATTTCTGGATATGTCATTCTTGATACACTGCATTCTAATCTTGAAGGTGTCATTTATAAAGATCAAAATTCAATTTGGCTAGTGTCTCTCTGAATGAGCTTGAATCACACATAGCTTGATCTAATTGCAGCAATTCATTTAAAATAATCTCTCCATCACTAAAGCCATTAAGTTGATAATATTGATCATTCTTACTCACCAGAAACAATAAAATTTCACTTTGTTCTATTACGTATGCTTAAGTGTCTATTGTGTTCTTCTATATGCTTTTAAATTAAAAAAAATATGACATGTTTCTTTGTACACTGAAGTACCACGTGGCAGACATCTCCCAAACAATGGTTTGTTCATTTCAGCAGCTCTGTAGGAAACAGGTTTTTCAATAAATACCAACCCTGAATAGTCTAACTCATTAATGATTTTTATTGCATTCTGAACATATGCCAAATCCCTTATGGAGCTCAATTACATTTGGAAAGTGAAAAACACAATACAGTGAAACCTTCTAAATGATATCCTTTTTGTATATGTGGTTCCTCCCTTCCCATTGAGGCACTTCAGAATATATAAATATCATTTCACTTACTGGGCACTACAAAACAAGGTTCAATATAAAGAGTACAGAATGACTTGTAGTAGGTGAAAAGCAGTTATTTCCCCAAAGAACTATAGCAGATTAGAGCATTCAAAGCCTTTGTATATAGAAGTTCTTTCTCTCATCCTAAGCACTTGACTATATCTATAATATCATTGTTTTTCTAAGATCATAGAAAAAGGAACAGAGAAGTAAAATGCAAAATATATTATACAGAGAGTCAGAGGAATGAGGGTTGACTTATACTACTGCTATGGACCACCAGGATGACCTTTAACATGTGACCTAACCCCCCCCCCCGAGCACATTTTCCTTAATTGTAAAAAAAGAGGGCTAAAGTTTCAATACAATCAGTTTCAGACCTCATTATAACAATAACATACCTAGAGAATTTTAAGATTTACAAAAGAGCTTTACAAAAACAATTTCATTGATCCTCAAAATAACCCTGAGGAGTATGTGCTACTATCATTCCCTTTTTACAGAGGAGTTCATAGTTGAGGAATCTGAGGCAGAAAGAGCTTAAGTGACTTGCTCAAGGCCTCAAAGCTACTAAATGCTGACACTTGAACTGAGGTCTTCCTGATCCAGTTCCAAAGTTCTAACTACTATATTACCTTTCTTCCCTGCTTCTATCCCTGATTTCTTCAGCAAAACTCCATCAGTCAATATCAATACAACCCCAAATCCATGACATAGTAAGCTATTGTTTCATTATTCTTTATTAAATAAGAAGTTTCCCAATTTCTCTCTGAAAAAATCTCAACCAGGTATATAGCTATTATATTTCCATTTTCTGTGACATACTGTTTCATACCATTAGCAGGTAAACCCCTTAGAAATGAGGAGTGTATCTATTAAAGTCTATTCTAGGAAGTTGAGGGGATGTAATAAATATTAACAGCACCTGAAAATACAAAGTCCTGCTGTATGGATTTTGAAATTTAAAATTTAAAAACAAACAACAACAAAGACACCTTACTAGTTATAGCCTAATAAACAATTTAAACATTTCTTAAATATGTGAATTATTTTTTTAAATTACACAACTTGTATTTACTTATTGCCCTTTCCACTGTGAATTGCATTTTTAAGTTAATTTTCATTCCCAGAGTATTTCTAATAGAAGAAAACTTCACAAATTCTGAAATGCAGAATTTATAGACATTATATAAATTATATAAGTAATTCTAAACAGGTAAAATACAATGTTTATTCAGGCAGACAGTGTCACATCATGTCTCACTATTAATTTACATAAAAAATAAGTTTAAATATTCTTCTAGCACATTTTCCAGCATCAAACTAAAGACAAGAACACATAGAGGAACTTGATGAAGTAGGAATTGAAAGAGTGGAGCATTTATTAAGCACCAAGTGCCTACCTATGTCATCCAGGACAAGTGACTTAATCTCTGCTTGCCACCTACTTTGCAAGGTTGTTGTGAGGATCAAACAAGATGATATTTGGATAAAGCACTGGCCATCACTAGTTGTCCTGACTTATGTCTTGCCACTGGATGCCAAATGACTAGAGGAGAGTGAGGCTGATGACTTCGCACAGCCCTGCTTTGCCCAAGTCCAGTTTACTTGCAAGTCACCACCCTCCTGATGTCCTTCCAGAGGGAAGGACCAACAACAAAAACAACAACAACAAGAACAAGAAGGCACTTAGTACCATGCTTGCAACAAAGTAGGTGCTTTATAAATGCTTATTCCCTTCCCCCTTCCCCTAGGTTAGAATCTTAGCTCTAGGACATCAATTACTCCCTGTGTGACCTTAGCCAATATTCAAATTATCTTGGTCTCACTGATGAGTGACTAGTTGATTGTATTTTGCTGCCCATTTATCATTTATAAGGAATGAGAAACTTCCTTCCAAGGACTGGGCTTCTATTGACCATTTCTTCCTTGTGCTCCAAGCTTCATATGTAGCAAATTCTGACATCCTTCCACAAAGAAAGTGCTTCTTCATCTTAGAAAAACATCCTTCTTTGCCTCACAAAAGCTACATTAGCATGTTCATTGTGTCTTTATGCTTTTCCTTTAATAGGCCACTGCTCTTCCCTTCTTTTACTTAATCTAAGGAGGAAAATGGAACTGTTCAAGCAATAATAGCTAGCAATTATATAGCACTTTGGGGTTGACAAAGCACTTTACAGATATTATCTCATTTGATCCTCAAAACCACACCAGGAAGTAGGTGGTATCATCATCACCATTTTTATAGATGATGTAACTCAGGCATACAAAGATTAAGTGACTTAACTAGTTATAAAACTAGTAAGAGTCAGAGGCTGGATTTGAACTCAGGTCTTTGGTAACAGTCCTTTATTCACTGTACTACTTTGTTGAATCGCCAAATTCACATACTATAATATTTCAACAAATCTATGACCTAATATAGTATATTTGAATTTTCTCCCCATTGCTACAGATTGTCACACATCTAAAGCTCTGCATTCTTTCTGATGCCTGTCTGAATATTGCCATTAGTCTGCCACTGAGACAAAGCACTGAGGCCTTCCTCAGGTTATGAATGTCCAGTCAACATTTTAGTACCTGGACTGTTCATCTATTTGGGCTCCATTTTGTTACGAGACTAACTATCCCCTTTTAGAAGCATCTTTAACTTTTCTTTTTTACTAGGAAACTTAACAAACAAGTAAACATGAACATAACATACAAAGAACAACGGAAAAAGGGATTGTATAAGAAACTAAAATATCTGCTACATATAGTATTTAATTGTCTATTAAATTTAACATGATAGTAACAAAAGTGCTTTGTGTCACCTTCTGTACTTCCTTTTGCTCTTCTCTATCATATTATATATATATATACACATAAATATACTCCCATATGTATATATACATATGCATATGTATATGTATGTGTGTAATGTGTACACATATCTGTATTTATGTACATGTATGTTATGTGTAATATGTGTATATAAAACATCATTTACTACATGACCACACTCCTTCAAAAATCTCCGCACTCAATAAGTTCAAGCCAGTAAGGATTTACTAAGCATCTACTATGTGTCAAGCACTGTGCTAAGCATTATGACTACAAAGAAAGGCAAAAAGAGCCTCTTTCCTCCAGGAGCTCAGATTATAATAGGAAAACAAACAAACTTGTATTTGACTAAAGGGTTCCCTTATGGCAGGAATACTCAAAACAAACATGTATGGATTTTCTTCTGAAATTGTATATCTTGTTCTATACCTCTAGTTCATCACCTCTCCACCAAATGATGGGAAGCATGTTCCATTATCAGAATTCTTGTGTGGGACAGAGACCATTTACCCAAATTTGAATCAGAGTCTTGACAAGAATTTGCAAAAATGAAAGCTGCTTTATTGGCTTTCTTGAGAAAGGACACCCTCATATCGCCCAAAATGACGTCAGCCAAAGAGTGCAAGAGTGCTTTGTTCAAAATAGGTTTATATAGATCCTAGCAGAATAGTCTGCCCTAACCCCCTTCCCGTTGGCCCATTGGCTGAGCCTCAGGGGCACAGTCCATTTGTGTAAATCTTCCCCAGCAAGGAAGAGAACAAAGGAGTACAGAAATCACAGCATGTTTCCCTTTTCAGGGCTCCATGGTTTAGACAGTCTTCTACACAAGGTCATATAGCTAGAGGATGAGATAAACAGGATACGCTATAGTTCAGGAATTTTTGCTTACACAACTAAAGAAGGGGGGGGTCATGTCCTGAGGGGTCTTCATTGGTGCTGGTACGCATGTACCAATCATTCTGATGTGAAGATTAGTTTTTTCTTTGATCAAAGTTCTTACATATTTTTTTCAAAGTTGTTTTCCTTTACTTTATTGTAGTCAATATATAAACTATACTCCAGTTTCTTTTTTTCATTTTACTCTGAAATTATTCATAAAAGTCTTCCTAGGTTTTTCTAAATGTGTCCATTTCATCATACATAATGATACAAAATATCCCATTACATTTATGTATCATAATTTGTTTAGCTGATGGCCAATTGGTGTTCAATTGATGAGAAACAGCTTTCCTTCCTCTACTACAATAAACAAGTTCTGCTATAAATATTTCTAGCACATACACCCTTTTTCTCTGTCTTGTACCTTTATAAGCTATATGACCAACAGTGGTATCACTGGGTCAAAGAACAAACACAATTTCATTGCATAATCATTATAATAACTTGGATTCATATAGCACTTACTATGAACTAGGCACCGTGCTAAGTGATTTACAACTATTATTTTACTTGATCCTTACAACCCCAGGGGGCAGGTTCTTTTATTTTTACCGTTTTACAGTTGAGAAAAGTGAGGCAGGTAGTAGGTAAGGGATTTGCCCAATGTCACTTGGCTAGTAAGTGTCTGAGGCCAAATCTGAACTTAGGCCTTCCTGATTCCAGGTTCAGCACTCTAATTATGATATCATCTAGCTACTTATTGGATATTATTCTAACTTTCTTTCTAAAATGGTTGGACTAGTTCATAGCTCCACCACAGTACACTAACATTCCTATCTTTTTATAACCCCTATAACAGGTGGCATTTTTCCTCTCCCTGCCCCCGGGAAAAAAAAAATCAACACAAAAAACAGCAAAAACAGCTTTGCCCATCTTACCGAGGTAAGCAATGTGAAAGAAATTAGTTTGAGACTAACATCGCACACAAACATACACATGACCTAGAAGCATTAAATTGGAGACTAAGTTCATGTTTTTCCTTATTTCATAGGCTACTTTATCACCTTCTGACTAAATACTTTATCACCTTTTGACCTGATGGAGATTGAAACGAAACTGTTTCTATTATTTTAGTTAATAGAAACAGTTTTGCTTCTATCTCCATTTTAACTTTCCTACCGTGAACTCTCAGTCGAACATATTCAGTAGCTAGGCCTAATCATCCGACTATCCAAAGCTTGTTCTCCAAAGAGGAAAAAGCAAGACTCTTTTCAATGCTCTGGGTGTTCAATACAAAATAATGATACCGTCATGGAATAATGTGTACTCCACAGTTGATCAAAGGACACAGTCAGAGCCAACATGATGAAATGAGGCTGAAGCAAGGGAAGTTCAATTAAAATCACCCTAAGCAAGAGCATTAAGGAACCTCTGGTATCAAGAAAAAAGCTTCTTTACTATCCAGAATGTTGCACTCAATTTTATCTTCCTGTCTAGATTCCACTGATATGCCCAAAATCCAAAGCAAACAAAAAACAAAACAAACAAACAAAACAACATTATTGTTAAAGCCCCTGTCTATTGGATAGTTTTGTGGCAACAAGAATGAGCTAGTGAGGCAGAGGAGTGTCTTAAAATGATTTTGGCAAGGTAGGAGACTTTTGGAAACGTTGGGAAGGGCAGATAAAGCAAAGAAAAATGATTAATAAATAGCCCTTAAATTATGAGCCAGAGTAAGTAAATTGAATTTTGGAATTCTTTTTCAAAATGAAAACAAAGAGATCTGAAAGACAGAATAGCAGAATAGTACATAGTACAGGGAGTCTTTTTTCCTAACATATTCAGCCTTTATTTATTTACTTGTTTGTTTATTTATTTAATGACTGCTGGGGTGGGGTTATTGTCACTGGTTGCCCTGCCACATTGGATACTTCAGGGCAAAAACAATCCATCAACAAATGTTTATTAAGATCTAACTAAATGTCAGGTACTGTCATAAATGTTTGGGATAAAAGTACGTGGAAAAAGCCACTCCCCTCACTCAAGGACTTCACGTTCTATTGGGTGAAGACAACACATAAAATGAAAAACAAACAAACAAAAAAAAAAGCCAAAACAGATACCTGAGCAGGGATATGGTGACAAGTTTCCATGAAAGTAGCCAATTAAGAAGTGGGCTACAAGGACGTAGGGAAGTTCCAGGGTGTGAAAAGTCCCATATACTGAGGGAAATTCTAGGGTGAGAAGGCAGCTGAGGCATGGTGGTAAGGTTGAGTCAGAAGGAAAGCATCCTCCTGCTCTTCTTTCTCCTCTGCTTTGCAACAAATGTCTTATGAACTTTCTTATGACTTTTATATAAGCTTTCCTTATTACAGATGGAGAACTCCCATCTTTTTTTCTACTCCAATATTCTGATTTCTCTTTAGAACTATAAGCAATCACCCTTACTTGCTTTATTACAGATTATAGATTATAGATTACATATCATAACATAATATAGAATATATATTATGGATTATATATTACAATATTTAAGTTAATTAATTTTCCTATGGTTCAGTGAAACTTCCTATTCTGAAACTTCTTATAACAAAACATTTTTTTTTTCTTGGCCGGCCCTCATATATGCATTTTGTTGTTATTGTTCAGGCAAGTCCTGTTGTGTCCAACTCTTTGTGACCTCATTTGGGGCTTTCTTGGCAAAAGATACTTTAGTGGTTTGCCATTTTCTTCCCCAGGTCATTTTATTGATGAGGAAACTGAGGCAAACAGGGTTATATGACCTGCTCAGCTTATACCTCATAAGTGCCAAAGTCTAGATTTGAACTTAGGAAGATGAGTTTTCCTAATTCCAGGCATAGTACTTTACCTACTGAGCCACCTAACTGACCCTTATATGTGGGTGTGTATGAAAACTCACATATATGTGTATGTATGCATTCACATGTGTATGAGTATATGCATGCAATTATGTAAACATTATGCATACATGTATCTTTCCTATACTAGAATGTAAGCTTCTTAAGGAGTCATTGTCTGCTTTTCTCATCTCACAGCTAAGCACAGTGCTTGATACTAAGTAAGTATGGATGGTGTTTTAAGGTACTGACGAATAGTAAGAGAGGTAAGAATGAAGGACATCCCGACGCCTATTGGCTGCCTCCTATTTGGAGGGCTATATGGTAACTTACGAAAGTTGATGAAGCCTCTGTAGTCTCATAGAGAAACATACATGCACATGCACACACACACACAAACACACACACACACACACACATATACTTCCACACCATTCCTTTGTGTATATTCTAAAGTATATGGCAAGGCTTATAGTAAGACCTTTTTTGTCACACTTACTGATACAATCAATTAAAACTTTAGTGCTAAAGGAAGCTTGATGTCATTTTGAACATTAATTTTTACAGTTAAGGAATCTGAAGTAAAGAAACCTCTCTTCAATAATTTCTTCTTAACCACTTCATTCTATCTCAAATCTATTCAAGTTGTTTTGGATCTCACAAATAAGGGAAGAAAAGTTTCCTTCAATTTGTAGAGCAACTTTCCTTAATTAGGATGATTTACTCACTAGTTGGGTGGAGGGGATTCCTAACTCTTCACAGATCTCAGAATGCTAATGTTGGTAGTCTGTACTGCTTCTTTCCCTAGGGCCATGTGAGGCCCACAGTTTAATTTAAATCATTTAAACTGTAATAATTAGAAACTGCAGGGGGGCAACGACAATCTGCTAAACCTGCATACCTGTGAAGCAGAAATAGCTGAATTGTAAAATTCACATCCCAAACAAAGATGCATGACTATGTAGCCTTTGAAGTGAAATCATTGGAATTATTTCCACACATTATAAAGAATAAGCAGTAGAAAATGCACTTCTATGAAGGAGGATTTCTTGCCCAAGAATGATCTGAGACAATATCAGTGGATTTAGGATTATTCTCAAAGGTCAATTTAACAGGCCCTATAATTTCCTATGTCAAAGTTATGCTTGCTCCTTAGATTTTGTAAGTGATTTTGCATAGGGTCAAACAGCTTTCATGAAATTCCATTTCAGTGTGGTGTGAAGCAATGGATTTGAAGCCAGAAGATCTGAGTTTCATATTATTTCTCTGTGACTTAGTATTGTGTGACCTTTGGAAACTGCTAAACTTCTGTCTCTGGGTCTTACTTCCTCATCTGTAAAACAAGGGACTTAATCTTTAAGGTCTAGATGTAAATGCTATTAACATTTCCTTTTAGAACCAAGCAAATTTTTATATTTAATCTATTCCTAATTCCACAAGAATATTACAATTTAATGGAAGAATTCAAGATGGCTAGGAATTTTGAGATAACTCTGTAATCCTTGATAATGGGGAAGAAAGAGTTTTGCTAATGGAGCCACTGAGCACCAGGATTCTGAACTATCTAAGACCAAGACAATTAGGTTTCAACATTAGGTCTGGCACAAATACGGTGAGCTTCTTGGGCTAGAGCATGATCAAGATGTCCAAAGAGGGGCAACCTAAACAAAGTCAGAAAAATGGAGCAGATTAAGTGTTCTATACTGAGGCAAACTGGGATCAGGTGCATAACTGGTTGATATACTTTCAGTATAGTCAAATAGGCAAATCCAGTCTCAGAAATTATGGTAAGGATGATGCTGCTGCTGCTGATGATGATGCTGATGATGATGACGATGCTGATGAGGATGATGATAATGATAAACCTTAGAAAATGAATATGTTAAAATAATTCAAGATGAATGAGTGAGTTGAAGGAGGCTGAGACTTGAACGAGGTCCTATTATCTCTAGAGAAAGTGAGTAGAGATAAAACAGATTACGAGCAAGGAGTAAAGTAAGATGACACAGGATATAAAAGACTGAATCAATGAATGAAAAGCATTTGTGTATATACATTTAGGTGTCAAACACTGTGCTAAGCTCTAAGAATACAAATACTAAAGACAGTCACTGTCCTTAAGGAGCTTGCATTCTAAAAAAGGAAAGATATATGCATGCATACATGTTTACATATCATGTTTTTATACACTCATATACACATGTATCCATATATAAACACACACACACACACATATATCCACAAATATGAGAGTGCTATCTGGGGAAAAGAATTTTGTTGGGGGTCTGTGGAATGCATGGAGAGTACTAGCACCTCTGGTGTGAGGGCTTGCTGAGCCCTTTTCAGGGCTGCTCATCCACCTTTGGTGTCTACCTTCACCCAACTTGCATGTTGCTACAAAAAGTTGTAGCATGTGCAGTGGCCACACTCTGATAAACTTTCTTGGTAGATGAGCTGAACCTATGGGTTATCCATTAGGGTAAGTGATACACAATACTGTGTACTTCTGGACTTATGAAGGAAAATCTATATCCAGATAAAGATCTAATGGACTCTGAATGCAAATTGAAGCATTTCTTTCATTTATTTTATTATTTCTTATGTTTTTTTCCTTTTGACATTTTTTTCACAATTGTGACTAATATGGAAATATTTTTTTACATGATAGCACATGTATAAGCTATATCAAACTGCCTACCATTTTCAGAGAAGGGAGGGGAACGAGGGAGGGAGAAAAAATTTGGAACTCAAAATTTTGTAAAAGTGAATGTTAAATATTTTCTTGACATGTGACTTGGGAAAAAAATAAAATACTATTAAAAATAAATAAATAAAACAGTTGGTCTGTAAATAAATAGAACTGGTGAGTTGAGCTATAGGAGAGATAATCGTCATTCTCTTGCCAGAAACAAAGATAATATTAATTTGAGGGAGATGTATGGGGTCACAACAGAGAGGATGGAAAACATTGTAAATAAAAAAATAAATTAAATTAAACTGAATATTATTTAAATACAGCAACCTATTTTGTTCTGGGAGAAAAAAAGCTAAGAAAATGCACTTTCCTCCTTTTGCTGAAGAGGTAGAGAACTATAAGTATATAATGTTCATATACTATTATATGCAATAGATGGGTTGGTTGGTTTTGCTGAGCTGTGTTTGTTTTTCCTTTTACAAAATTCACTGATAAGGTGAAGTAGAGGGGCATATTTACAAATAAATATAATATAAAAGCAATTGTGACCAGTATCCAGGAAAGAAAGAAAGAAGAGAAGGAACGAAGGAACAAAGGAAGGAAGGAAAAGGAAAAAGAAAAAAAGGAACAGAAAAGAAAAAGGAAGCAACCAAAGAGAAGAAAATTAGCTAGAAAGAAAAAAAAAATTAAAATTCTCTAGGTGAGAACACTGAGTTTCTTCACTGAGTATTGTTAGTAGGTTCCAAGACACAGGTAGTTTCCATTTCTCTCTGGGCTGTGCAGAAATAGCTTTAAATAACTTCCAGAAATGATGTGAGTCTTCCTTCAAAAGAACAATATTTCTCCACTGCTTTGCTCCTTTTAAGTTCATTATATTATGCTAAAATTATATTTATCCAAACAATCTGCATGGGAATCTTTTTCTGAACCTGATTTGGGGAAATTTCAAGACTACTGCATACTCCACCCCTCCTAAAAAAAAAAAAAACAGAAGACGAATACATACTTACTCTAACTTATACCTTTCACATTTTACTAAATCTAGCAGCAAAAAGAAAAAAAACCTACAGTATTAGGGGATGATAAAAAAGTAGTTTCAAAACTATTATGTACAAAAGAAAAAAAAGTCATTTAAATACGCTTAAGTACTGTGTGTGTGTGTGTGTGTGTGTGTGGTGGTACATTGATGAACAAAAACTGTCACTGTATAGTGACAATAACACATTGAAAATTCTATGTTATATATTCAAAAGTTCTCAATTGGAATCTAATTCTGCTTGTTCTTTTTCAAGTAGTGTATTACTTGAGGACTTTGACAAACTGAGTAATGAAAGGTTTAGTCCTAAGTAATGAATGTCATGATCTTAACAATAAGATCCAACAAAGGGTTTGAAGTGATGATATAGCAACTGTTGATTTTATTTCAGAGTACACGCAGAGCCTGGCTGGTCTAAATAAGCTCTGGAGTTTGGCTGAGATGCAGTTCCAAGCAACCCACCACTCTCGATACCTGCTGTGACTTTGTATTATGTGGCAAAATAATAGGTCCTTCCAAAGGAATGAAAGCCTTGTAACACAATAATTGAAAACAAGCATCAATATGCTCACTTTCTTTGTGTTCTGGGGATTCTCTCTATTTTAGGGTTTGTTTTGCCAGGCATATTATATTTTAAGGTGTATCCATTAGTTTCTATCATTATTTTCTTTCAAGTCTCTTCAGAGAACAGTCTGCAGGCAAGCTGGGGAACCATCACCAAAATGACTGGGATAGCATACTAATAGCTAAGTATCCCATGACTATGGGATTTGAAACTAAAAGGCAAAGTCAAAGGTTAACATATATGAAGTAAGTTATATCCCAGGGTAGTGTGCTATTTGTTCAACTATGTTTTTGTGACCTGCTATAACAAAATAGATACCTTTGGTTCTCCTCCCTTATTCCTTCCTTCCCTCTTCTCTTGCTTCCTTCCTCCCTCCCTACCTCTCTCCCTTCTTCCCTTCCTTCCTTCTTTACTTCCTTTCATTCTTCCTTCCTCTTTTCTTCCCTCCCCCTTCTCTGTCTCTCTCTCTCAGTCTTTCTCCCTGTCTCTTTGTCTCTGTCTCTGTCTCTGTCTCTCTCCTCCTCCTCTTCCTCTTTGCTCTCTCTTATTTTTTAAAATCAATGCAGGGGATAAATAATTTGTCTATATCAGGATGTAATTTGGTATTTAGGAAGGAGCAGGTTTAAAAAGAGGATTCTGATAATATGAAAATGAGCCAAACTTAGCAACTTGTCAAGAAAATACTAAGGATGTTTCCCTTCCTTCTTATTATCAATTAAGGGTTGTGGGAGACCAGGGATACATGTTAGGGCTAAGGGAGACAATCTTGACATTTCTACTGGAGGGGTAACTGAGGTGAAACCATGAAGGACAAGTGGAGGAGTAAGTTGAACTTGAAATTTACAGATGAGTTGTTTTCTCAAGGTTCCTAATAGGGACTCATATTGTGTTACCAAAAATTAAATAGTGAGAGAATGAACATAAATTTGATGTGCTTTGGTTGCCAAAAGAGTTAGGGCACACTCTTTCAGAATGATTAGGTCAGTAACATTAAAATCAAGAACTTGCTGTTACAATGAGAAGAGAGCAGAGAAAGACAGCGAGCACAGCAGGGTTAGACCTTGAAAGAGCTGAGGGACCAAGGGCACATCTGATTGGTATTAGATTATTCTCTCCCTAGTGTCCTCTACCTCCCTCCTTTTCTTATGCTCTGCCCTGACTGCCCCTCAGGTTATGTCATTTCTGTAAAATCTTTCTCACCTTTGCTGTCTTACTGTTCTCCTAGGGAATTGAAACTAGTTGTCAGAGCTCACCTGTCAAGTAGCCAGGAGCAAGATTTTTAGGGGCGAAGTATGCATCTACAACAGTTCATTCCATGGTGTTTTCATTATTTACATAAAAGTAATCCAGTGACATTTATCAGCTGGAAACCCTCCTCCAAAGCCCTGAAGACAGAACAGATGGGATGGAACAGCACATTCCTTTACAATAGTACATTTTCATGAAAGAACTGGCAAAGAAAGCCAGTTTGGAAGTCAAAGTTCCACCCACACCTGCATACATATCTTTCTCCCCCTAAACAGGGGACTGCCCTTTCTAGAAGTGAGTTAATCCAAGGTTATATTTAAACAATCAGAGGAAAGATTCCTTACCATAGGCATCCTTCATCTTATGTGAAATCATTTTACAGAATTTCAGACCTATTGATGAAGTAAAGTACTGATTCATTTTAGTGTATGAAGTTTTATGGCTTTTTAGCAGGAATAGATCATGTTCTTTGGAAGTATCAACACACCTAGGGAGGGAGGTCATTTATTCTAACTCATAGTCACAGATAAATTCTAGGAACTACAAGTGTGAATCCATGGGGTTTCTGAGAAAAGAAAAAAAAATTCTCATTTGTTTTTCAAGTTAGAGGGGGAAAAATGACAAAAGAAGGGAGATTTTAGGTTCACAAAGATACATCAGAAGTTTCCTTAAACAATAGGCTAGGATTAGTCATCCTAAAATCATAGGATTTCTACTTAAAATAGACCTTAGGGTCCAATTCAATGTAACAATTCATTAATAATTAATTGCCTGCTATGGTCAAAGTTCTGTGCTTGACACAAGACAATATATATTCCCTGTCCCAAAGGAGTTTACATTCCACTGGTTCCAGGTAGGAAGGGAACAGGTACCACATGTACTCACATACGTGACTAGAAGATTAATTTGAGGAGAGAGAAAACACTAACACCTAGGGGGATCGGCAGATTTTTTATTTGCTTTGTTTTTAATAATAGCTGACACAGTAACTGTTGAGTCTTGAAGGAAGTTATAGATTCTAAGAGAGGCAGGTAGAAAAGGAGGTCATTCTAAGAATGGTGGACAGCTTGCGCAAAGACACAGGGGGTTAGAGAAAGAATGTCAAGTTCTGGAAACAGCAGGTTTCTATCTATTCTATCAAGAATGCAGAATATATGAAGTGGACTGAAGTGAAAGATTTGCCTAGGAAGGTAGGCTGAATATAGGAGGATTTTAAATGCAAGCAGAAGCAGAAGCATTTTATCCTAGAGTCAATAAATAGCCTCTAAAGATTCTTGACCAGGGGAGTGACATGGGCAGAATTATAGTTTACAAAGATTAATTTAGTAATTTTCTGAAGGATATATCAGAAGAAAGGTTGGTAAGACAGGGAAAGACATCATACTACAGTCTAGGTAAGGCATGTTTTCCCCTCTACACTGTCCTACTGACTTTATTTACCACCTCCTCAAATCTTTTTAGCTTCCTTTTATGTACTGTCTTCCTTCATTAGAAGTTCCTTGAGGGCTGGTACTGTCTTTCTTTCCCCTTGTATGTGTCTTCCAGAGCTTAGCATAGTGCCTGCACATGGTAAATAATAAATGTTTCTTGACTAGTACTTGGCACACAATAAAGGCTTAAAAATGCTTGTTGACTAACTGACAGTTGTTGAGGAAGAATGAGAATCTTAAGATGATTAATTATCTGACACTATTCCCTCTCCAGGTGAAGTCTAGAGGAACTGAGAATAAGTCAACTTCATAGGAATTGGAGTTAGGATTTAAATCTTGGTTTTCCTTGGAAATTCATTACTTTTTCCAATATGCCAAATTGTCTTTCAATGTCATTTCCTGGGAAATGAAAGAATAAGAAGGAAATCAAGACATAGGATGAATTTTGTCCAAAGTAGAGATATCTTAGAATACAGGGATTCACAGTGCCCTTATTTTCCAGGGTAAAAAAACAGAACCAGAGTTAGAGTGGTAAATGGACATACTCATAGTCACAGAGCAAGGTAGAATGCTGATCTTGTCCTTTTCCCTCCCCATTTTTACTTCATCTTGTGTTAGAGTATCAAGTGTTAACAAATATCTTTTTCTTCTGTTTCCTTCTTTTGTCCTAGGAGGGTCTTATGGGAGACAGTATGCTTTGGGGGGATGGGAAAGTATTTGTCTTTATATAAGGAAACTTAACCTTGAATCTTGCCTCTGACACTCACATGTAGGTGATTCTGAGTACTTTATTCTATGAGTTTTAGTGGCAATTCTCAAAAGACAACTCATCTCATGCTTTCTGTTCTGTGGCCTGTCCTTCACAGCCTACTATAATTTAAGACTAAGACCCTAAATCCTGGCCTTTTGCATCCTTAGCCATTGACCCAATATATCCCTTGTCTTGGAGTCTGACTGTCACTAACATTCCCCAGGATATAATAATGGTAATTGATCTGTACTTTGAACTCATCTTCCTATTATTGCAACAACTCCTACTCTGTTTTGACAGGGCATCTGGTTACCACTTGATGTTCACACTCTGTTTTTTTTTTCATCCTTGCACTTAAGAGATATCAAGCCAAGTTGCAAAAAAACCTTAAGCACATTCTCATCTCTGTCTGTTGAGGAATCCTTTCAAGGTAACATATTTATTTCCCAGAACATAATGGAAGTCTATGGGGAAATATAGTTCCCTTTGTGAAAGCTTGCTTTATAGCCAACTCTGCAGGAATTTAGCTATTGAATGAATAAAGTAATGAATACCTATATTTAAGAAGTGTTACCTATTGAGTTAACAAGGTAAACCAGAAATGGGTAAGCCCCATCTATAATACACATGTGCAATTATGTAATTTGTAACTACAAAGACAAATGTATATTACTTTTCATTTATATAAAAGAGAGATGTTTCTGTAAATAAATACTTATAATCCACATTCACACATACCACATTCCTATAGATACATGTGTACAAATGTGTACATGTCTATGTACAGAGGTGTGTATATGTGTATATATGTATATATGTGTATATATATGTATATACAAATATACATAAGCACATCTGTGTAAGTATATATTTATATGCATATATGCATAGACATATACACACATTTATATACACATACAGACATATCTCCTAATTCACAAATGATCCAGTTCCATTCTAGAGATTGGGGGCATAGTGAATCCTTTAGTGCTGAATGCTGATCTTGTTCCTTTCCTCCCCCTTTTTATTTTATCTTTTCCTTTGATCTTCTTCTTTTGTTCTAGGAAAGATATATGAGAGTCAATCTGGTTTAGGGCAGAGGTAGGGAAACTGTGGCCTTCTAGGTCCTTAGGTGTAGCCTTTTGACTCATTCCAAGTTCTATACAACAAATACTTTTATTAAGTGAGTTCGTTCTGTGAAGTTTGGATTCAGTCAAAGGACCGCACATGAGAACCTAGAGGGCCACATGTGGCCTTGAGGTCACAGGTTACTCACCCCTGCTTTAAGGAAAAGAGGAAGTGTTTGTTTTGGTACAAGGAAACCTACTCTTAAATGTTGGCTCTGATACTCACAGGTGGGTGATTCTGAGTTTTCATTTATTCTATGAGTTTTAATATCTTCACCTATGAAATGGGAGTAATAACACTAGTAGTATCTACCTCAAGTTATTATTTTTATGAAATTGCCTAAAGGTCTTTATAACTGTGATATGATGATGAAAGATGAAGAGGAAAAAGAAAAACAATATGATGATGATGATGATAGATGTGTCCTCTTCCTCTCACCTTGTTCCCAAATGGAATGGCTGAAAATCAAATGAATAATTCTCTTCTCTAGATTAAAAACAATAACAATTTAGTTTTTGTTCTCCTACTCCTAGTCTCACCATTTTTCCCCCTCAAGCTCTTTTGCTGGTGTTCCCAAAGTTTTATTATAGGTCCTCTTTTCTTCTGTCTTCACACTTTCTTTCTTAGTAACCTTTTCAGCTCCCATTGGTTCAATGAGAGTCTCAATGAGACACAATAGCACTTAATCACACACAAAGCATATCAATGCTTCCCAAACGCCTGTATACATCAATTTCTCCTGAGTTTCAGTGTGCCACAAACTTCCTATTGGACATTTTGAATAGGGTGTTGCTTAAGCATCTCAAACTCAACAAACTCAACATGTCCAACAGGACTCATTACCTTTCTCTCAGAGTTTACTCTCCTAAACTTCTCCATCCCTTTAAGGGCATCACAATAATTCTGGACCACTAACATCAGAATGTCAGAGGGAAGTTGGGTATCTCACTCAAACTCATCCTTCCTATTCAAACAATTGTCAATTTTTGTCACTTCTTCCACATCATTTCTTATACCCAAACCCTTATCTTTACTCACAAGGCCATCACTCTACTTGAAGCCCTCATCAACTTCCTTGAGATTATAGAAATAGCTTCCTAAATGATCTCTTTCCTTCTACTTTGCTCTCTCATCAATCCAGTCTCTGCCCCGCTGCCAAAGTGTTACTCCTAAAGTCTAACCATATTACTCTTGTGGTCAAGGATATTTAGTGATAATTACTTCTAGAAGAAAATTAATTCCTTTGTTTTGCATTCCTTCACAATGTAGTGCCACCTTACTTGTTCAACTTTATTGTACATTAGTCATATTCGGGTACTCTTTAATTCAGACAGACTATATTTGTTTGCTCACAAGTGACTCATATTTCTTCTCTCCATGTCTTTTCACAGGCTGTCCCTCATACATAGACTTTCCTCCCTCCTTACCTCCATCTCTTAAAATCCCTAGTTTCCTCCAAAGTTCAACTCAAACACCACCTCATACATGTGGCATTTCTTGATTCCCCCCAGGCACTACTTCCTCCTCCTTTTAAGTTTGTGCTTATTTCACATAAATTTGCATGTGTACATGCTGTTTCCTTCTAAAAATATAAGCTCCTTGAGAGCAAGTACTGTTTCATTAATGTCTCTATATCCCAATGGCCTAGCATAGTGTCTGACACTTAGTGTTGTTGTTGTTGTTCAGTTATTTTTTGGTCATGTCCAAATCTTCGTGATGGTATTTGGGGTTTTCTTGGCAGGGATACTGGAGTGGTTTGCCATTTCTTTGTCCAGCTAATTTTACTGACGATGAAATGGCAGCAGACAGAGTTAAATGACTTGCCCAGGGCAATACTGCTAGTAAGTGTCTGAGGCCAGATTTGAAATCAGGAAGGTGAATCTTCCTGAATCCAGGCCCACTGACCTATCTACTTGCCCTTAACTCATAGTAGGCACATAATAATTTTTTAATTTGATCAATTAATAGGAAAATGCTAAGATTGGAAAGGTTGGAAAACAAGACAGAATTGGGAAGTAGTGATGTTTAATCTTCTAAATATACCTTGAAATTTAAACAAGAAAACCAAGAAGTAAAATTGCAAAGTCACACACCATTTAAATCCATCTTTTCCTTCATTCAATCTTGTTTTCCAGAAACTTTTTAAACAAGTCTATACTTCATAGATCTCAGTAAAAATAGAGCCTCTTGAGTTGACATACACTACAAATGCAAGAAACCAGAAATCACAGGATCATAGAATTACAGAAGGGTTTCATTTTACAGTGGCAGTTGGTCACAGTGGTAAGAGTACTGGATTGGGACTAGGGAGAACGAGGTTTTCCTGCCATCTCTGAAATTTACCAGTTGCGTGCCCCTGAGGAAGTCACTATAGCACTGAGAACCTGTTTCCTCACTTATAAAATTAGGACTTTAATAATTATTTAGTTCACCAAGTTATCAAGAAAGCATTTAATAAATATTTAAATGTAATAAAGATGTGTGTTTTAACTACTATAGTTAAAGAAATTTGATAACAAAGAGATTGAAGAATACACTCAGATTCTCAAAAGCAGTAATTCATTAATGATACCTGCTGAATTGACATTGATTTTTAATATTCATGACAAATATAACAAAAATACCATAATGTAGATATCTGTAGCTCATGTGCTAAGATACAGGAGGAAGTAGAGAAATTATATAAAGAGATTGCCAAGAATGTCCAGACGGTGCCAGATTAAATAAATTAAAATGTATAATTTGTTAACCTAAAACACCACATAGATTCTATTACGGTTATTATTATTTTATATTGATACCTAGTAAATTTAATGAGTAAAACACTGGGCACTGGGGAAGATGATGAAATCCATGTTAAAGAACTAAAAATAGAGAACAAAAAAAAACAAATTTTAAAGGCCCAATTAAATGACTTTATATTATAAGATCACAAAAACTCAGTTAGAAATAACCTGAGAGGAGATCATTTAATACATGACATCTCATGTTAGATGCAGGGGTGGGGGGAGGAAAATCTCCCTACAATAGTAGTTGTATATTGTGTGTCAAATTCAATATAGCCACAAAAGAACTTTTTATTTTCCCTGCCTAAATTCACCCTTCTAAACTTCCATATGTTTGGTTAAAGCACTACAATTTTTCAAATGACTCAGGTTTGCAATCTCACCATCATTCTAAGTTATTCTCTCTGTCTGTCTGTTTCTGTCTCTCTGTCTCTCTCTCTTTTTCTCTTTCTCTCCTTATATTTAATCAGTTACAAGGTTTTAGTGTGTTTCCACATTACAACTTGTTTCTGCTCCCCTCTCCTCACTCACATGGCTAATATTCAATTCATCCTCTACACAAATACTAAAATGACATCTCCAAATTTTGGTTAGTGCAAGCCATACCACTCCCCTAAATAAATTTCTCAATGAGTCTTTATTATCTCTGGGATAAAATACAAAATCCTCAACCTGGCAGTTAAAGCCCTCCACATTCTGGTTCCAATCTAACCTTGTAGTCTTATCTCTTTTTATTCTCATTCACATAGGCTGTGTATCAGATAAACTAGCTTATTTTTGGAACTTAGCATTTTATTTTTAATTTCCATGTCTTTGCAAAGATGTTCTCCACTCAATACTGGGAATGCACCACTTCCTCACCTACACCTCCTACAATCTTTTCCTCAAGTTTAAATTCAGGTGCCAATTTGAAATTTAAACACTTCCCTTATAGCAACATCCACCCCCAAACACACGCTTATTAGACTTCTTCCCCTGCTCAAAATTTATCACATTTATTTGCCAAGGCATTCATTATGTACCTGTCCTCACCTTTATATAAAATGTAAGCTCATTGAAATGAAAGACTGTATTACTTTTGTATTTTTGTAACCTACAATACCATTATTAAACATATAGTTAATGCTTAATAACCATTTGTCAAATGGAATAAAAAAATCATGGTTCAACGGAACCCATATTTGTATGAAGTAGTACAGATATTGACTAAACTTCTTATAAAAATGAAAATCTGATTGATATAGAATCTGTGTGATCTATTATTTTGCTTTTAATAAAAAGAATGACAATAGAAGTAAAAAAGATAGAAACAATGGTAATAAAAAAGACACCTTTTGAATTGTGGGGAAATGTGAAAAAGTACTCGCAGTAAAATGTTAACTATATACGTATATATATGTGTATATATATATAAAACACAATATTCCATATATTTATTTTATTATATGACTATGTGTGTATATACATACATACATATACATTCATGTGTATGTGTGTGTGTATGGCGGTGGTTGTTTTTGGGTTTGGAATTAGCAGGGACCTGAGTTAAAATCCTGGTTTCAACTCTAACTTGCTGTCTGATTAAGAGAAATAAGTTAATTTCTTGGATGCTCAGTTTCTTCATTTGCCAAATGAGGAAAACAATGCATCGCCTTCCTTCTTCCAAGGGCTACTGTGTGGAAAGTACTTTATAAACTTTAATATCCTATTGTTATTGTTAGCCTTATTTATTGTTCATTGTGTGTCCATTATATATACACAAGAATATGTGTATTATCTATTATATAGTTAAATAGCTTTTATATGAAATGTGCATATAATATAGGTATATATTAAACATAATGTAAATATATTATAGAGATAGAGATAGATGTACATGAACACATGTATTGTGTATGGACTAAATTCCCATCAATTAGGTATAGATCTATATTGTTAGGAAAAAAATGTATGTATACTATAGAGTTTCTGTGTTCAAAGTGATTACATGCACTATTGCCATAGTCAAAAGATCTTAAATTCTTGAAGATTTCTGTATGGAAAGTAAGTTGAAGTATATGTCTATCAGGGTAGGTTTGATAATATATTGACTGCATTGGTCTCAATTTCCTCATGTAAAATGGGTCAAATGCTTTCTGCATCTGCCACAAGGGTTGCAATAAACACGCAATTAGATGACATTTTGCTTCCTGTTCAGAACCAAGACTGCAGTGAAGTTACCCAATGCAACATGGGCAAGTGCTGCCAGAAACACCTCAGATTCATTACACATTTGATTTTTAATTAATTTTTGGTTATTATACGTTCAGAAACCTTTTACTGTAAACTTTTTGCAATCCCATGAGGAGTCGTGACCCACAGTTTAAGAAGCACTGTGGACTATACTCTAGAATCATAGAATCATAGAAGGCAGCATGGTACAATGGTTAGAAAATTCAATATGGAGTAAAGAAGGCCTGAGATTGCCTTCCTTATCTATAAAATGAAAATACTGGAATAGATGGTATCTAAGGTCTCTTCTAAAGGGAGCTACATAGTACACTGGATAGTGCACTGAGCCTGGAGTCAGGAAGACCTTTGATCAAATCCAGTTTCAGACACTTACTAGCTGTGTGACCCTCAGAAAATCACTTAACCTCTGTTCACCTTAATTCACAAGAGAATGAAATGGCAAACCACTCCAGTATCTTTGCTAAGAAAACCACATGTACAGTACTGATGGGCTACAGTCCACAGGGTCACAAAGAGTTAGACATGCCTGAACAACTGAATGTCTATAACAAGGCCCCTTCTAGCTACAAAGCTATGGTACTTAATAAGTGTTCCATATACATGGAGAGTCTTGTAGACTATTTTCATTTATTGATAGGTCTATAATGTAGACAGACATAAACTGATTCTACTAATTTCAGAATATACAACTTTGGGGAAGGGACATGCCTTGAAGACTGAAAAAGACGGCTAAAGCAAAAACAGAGGGCAATACATGCTATTTTTCAATGCGGAATCAACATATGACTTCATTCTAGGTTGAAATTATAGTTTTAAGAATGGTTTAGACAAATTGATAGTAATAGTTTCATGACTACATAAAAATAAGATTTATGGATGTTCAAAGAACATATCTGAATTATGTAAATGATATTATGGGAAGTAACTACCATGGTCCTTCACAAAATTTCATATGGTGTCAATTTATTTGACTTGGATTATTAAATTTACTGTAAGGATCAATAGAGATGATATATATAAACTGATTTTACAAAATTGAAACATATATAAATTCAGATATGATGATCATGATTTGACTTAACCAATAAAGTTCTAACCAGGAGTATGCTGACAAATGTTCAACAACTGGCTTTTCAGAAGGGAAAAGTGTATGTGTGTGTGTGTGTGTGTGTGTGTGTGTGCACAACATACTTTTAAATTTATTCTCTACTACTAATATTTTCTCCGTCATTTTATTAAGTCTAGACAATTGAAAAATCGTAATAAATCAAGCCCTGTAGTATTTGCCATTCTCTAAGGTAAAAATGCTCACACTGAAAATTTAATAATTGGGTCTTTTGAGGCAGTTTGAGCTGCTGCTCATGCATGTGGTTCTAACCCAGGTTAGGACTTGTTATGTCTGTGAGAAACAACATGATGGAGTGGATAGAGGGTGAGCCATTAAATGAGTAAGACCTGGTTTCAAGGACCAGCCCGAACACATAATGGCTTGGTAACCATGAGCAAGGCACTTATCCTCATGAAAGACATAAACAAAATCATGGGGGTAAATGAATGATGAAGAAGAATTGAAAATATTCAATACTGGGGAACACTCTTAGCAACCCTCTAAGATTATAAATTGTGGAGAAAGTGATCATCTGCATTTGGTATATTTTCCTCACCCAAAAGTTCCTTTTGCTGATGAAATCACAGGTCCACTCCCTATCCATATTCCTATCTCAAATCATCCTGTCTTCAGAAAGAAAAAACAAAAAAACAAAAAGCAAAAAGCAAAACAAAACAAAACAAACAAACAAACAAAACTACTGCTTTGTTAGGGTTCTGTCTCTGTGCCATCAATGGACACTCAAGATAATCTCTAAATCACAAACTGTGGAATGTGCCAATAATTCTTTCTGGTCTGTGTGTGTTGGAAAATTATCAAGTTTGAATTGTTCACACTGATATTTGACTTACCTTAAAATATTACTCACTTTAAAAGCTAGGATGTACCTCTGGAGAAAAGGTGAGCTCTGAATAGAGCTTTATGGATGATAGTAAATAATTTGAGTTGCCTTCACAAAGAGTATGCAGATTTTTTTCAATGTTGTTAAAGTCCGGTTATCCCAGAACATTCACATTTCCTTCCTGTATATTTCTCTAGCACACAGCTCTAAGAATGACTTATTCTCCATGAGCTGGTCTTCAGAAATAAAAAACGTTCCTAGGAATGTCAGGGTAAAAGTCACGATCACATATTGACATCCAGGACCCAGATTGTAGGAACAGGATGTTCATTGATAGAAATTATTCCTCCACAACTCTGAGTGTGTGTGAATGTGTGTATACGTGGGCTGTGGATGTGTATCAGAAAAGGCTGATTACCCAATTACTTAAATAATGAAAGATTCCCCTTCATAGTCTGATGACAGCTTATTTTCATACATATTTCTATGTAAAAAAAGGAAAGTAGGTAGAATAGTACTTCTGTGTGAGCATAGAGTTCTATAAAGCTAACAAATCTATACATGAGTTGGTGCTTTCTTGACCATGCAATGTCATCAACATAGAGATTCCCTCCAGTGGTACGTATTGTAACCCTTCCACCATTGCCTGTATCTTCCCAAACATCCTCCATAGATCATTTATTGAACATATTAGAGGTCTTCTCCTGGACGTCTCAGCATTCCAGGAATGATAGGGTCCTAGACCTAGAACCAGAAGGGACCTCAGAGACCATTTGATCCACCTGCCTCGTTTTAGAGATGAAAAACCTGAGGGTGGGGGAAGGGTCAAGATGGATGAATAAAGGATGTTCCCAGTCAAACGTCCCCAATTACCTTCTAAATAACTTTAAAATAAAACATTAAATCAAATTCTGGAGTAGCATAGGAAACAAAAGATCAAGTTGACACAATTTTTAAGCCCAAGAGAAATTAGGAGGCCAGAATAAGAGATCTGTGACACTGGGGTAGGGGCTGGTCCAGAGCACATATGGCCACAACAGGAGCTGTGGGCTTGGAAACGGTTGCAAAAGCAATAGCAGCAGTTCCAGGGGTTCTCACTGCCCAGAGATGGTAACAGGATTAGAGAAGTGGTTACAAAGACAGTATGGGGACCTCTGGGCTAACACTGGGCCCAGGATTGGGAGCTGTTTGACAACTCCTTTGCCCATACCTCCTTAGAATTTCATGGGTAAAATCAGCTCATCAAAGATGCCTTTTTACTGGTGTTACTTGCCTTCTCAATGAGTTAAGGTGAAGCTGGGGGGAGGGAGAATATTTGTAACTCAAATTTATTTTTAAAAATTAATGTAAAAAATAAATCAATGAATTTTTTTAAAAAGAGGGATGACATAACTGAGGCTGAGCAGAAAATACTAATATTATATTTGATAGATATCTATTGTCTTTTATTTTCACTACAAGTGGCTTCACCTCCTTTTCCTTTATGAGGTCTTTTATACAGTTCATCATTGTGTTTTTCTAGTGCTCTTGCATTCTTTGCTCATTTAATTTTACCAAGATCATGTTTTTTCAAGATTTCATAGCCAAATGGCATCATGAGGATAAATAATAACTTTGAAAAAGATGATCTTTTGAAGAATCAAGCAGTTTGAGAACCCATAAATGTGACATTTCCCAAAATATAATCCAACTCAACGTACTTTTACTATTTCATTGTGGGCCCAGCTTATCATTTGAGCAAAAACTACGTTTGTATACATTTCAAGCAAATATGTACCATTCCTAGCATGGCACCTACTCTGACATAAAGTGGTTGTGTGATGTTGGGCAAGTAACTTGATCTCTTACGGGCTTAGGCAATTTCAGATGACCCTGATCTGCAATGGTATTGAAAGATTATTCATGTGAAAATTGTCTATATCAGTAAAATTACTGTCCAGTTTCTATCTGTATACCTTTTACAATAAGCCTAAAATTGGTACTAGAGTTGTTCTATTTATGGAGTAATTCAGCCCTTGAGGTTCCATAGACCTTATTAAGTTCTAATTATTTATCTTTATTAAATATGAGATTCTCATAATAAATGTGGAGGAGAGTTTTACTGCCTGTATTTCTTTATGTTAAAAATTGGGACTGGCCTTTGGAGATATTCTGAACAATTCATTTATTATCTCTACCTTGATTTGAGATGACCATATGTAGCTTTCCAGTGTAAGGTGCATATTATTTGCTATTACCTGTTATTCTCCTTTGGTGAAAACAATAATTTCGCATTAAATGTTTCTTTACTACCAACATTTTTAGCTTTCACTTGGCAAACTTTGAAGGGGATGTGTATGTGCAGTTTGCATGTAACTGAAATTAACATGGCTGTTCTTGTTTTCACAACTTTGAGTTATTTAACAGTTGATCATGCCAGGAACATCTTTATTTAGGTGGCTGCATCATCGTCTGCTGTCTGGATGACTCTGGGGGTTGTGTTTAACTGAAGCTGCAAAATCAGCTGAGGAAAAAAAAGCCCAAAATGCATATCACTGAGAGCCAGAGCTGTACCAGTAGAAACATTGTTTTCCCTGGTAGCAACATAATTTTGGGGGGTACAAATAAGGAAAGACAACAACCACTATTAAAGATGTTCTTTGATATTTTTTGAAAGGATCATCTCAATGAAGTTATTGCAAATAGAAATATTCAAGTTAAATGTTGCAAAGTATAATGAGTGTGGAATAGGCATGAATTATCAGTTTTAGATTTTTTTTAATATTTGCAATTCATTCTTAAAGTGGACTATCCAAATGAAGTGTTCTTTTTAAATCACCATTCTAGTTTCTATATATGTATATTTTGAATGAAGCCTAAAGTTTATGTTTAACTTTCTCCAACATTGTGCCTCTGAGGGACTACAATGATGAATAAGAATAATTATTCATGTGGGACTGTTGAAAAGGAAAATTCACTGATCAATTTTATTAGCTTACTCGAACCTTTGATTTTCCATGACTTTCTACATAGGGGGTGTGGGAATGTTAATGCTACCTCCAATAACAATGCCTGATTAAGTTTCAGTGGTGAGGGCTGAACCAATTTGGATTATTTTGTCTGGATTCAATGCGTGACTCATAGGGAGGAAGTTTTAAGGATTGAGACTGCTCCTAAAGTGAATGGCTTTGTCTGTACGTGTAGGAAAATAGACTGTGTTAGTTGGAGACAGCTTTTATGCTGACTGCACATTAAACAGGAATCTACTTAGCTCCTTTTGCCTTCCTTGCTTCCTATACCAAGTGTCACCTGCCTTGAGGAAAAGGCCATTCATGCTCAACAAAGCAGTATTTCCAGGAAGAGAGAGTTTTGTTTTGTTTTTCTTTGGGGGGCTAGGTCATACAATCCTATAAAAATGCTTTTGTGGGCTGCTACAATATCTAAACTCAGCTAAGAGAATTTTTATTTTGAAATTTAATCAATCCTGGATAGCCTCCATCATGAATAATTTTGAAAGGAGGGTAAGCAATTATCCTACAGACCTGGTCAACAGCTCCTAGAATACTCTATATTGTATTGCTAACAGAAATGGAAGACCTGAGAGATAATATGTCATAGCATACAGAAATGTTGGAATTGTATGTTTCATTTCATAATGGAAAAAAATTAGCAATACGTTCCCAAGAAAGAAAAATAAATTAACAGAAACCTAATACTACTACAACAATATAAACATTTTTTTCCAACAATGCACTTATGTTTGCTTTGGTACGAAAGACAGAGATTGGAAAGAATGGAAAAGTGCATGCTAAACTTGTGTTTCTTATATAACATTGGCATACTCTAGAAAAAAATATAAAGAGTACAAGAAGTCCCTTTTAACCTCTTATTTATATTAGGGGGAAAAAGATGATGTTGGTGTTAGATATTAAAATAGATCATAGAATTATTTAAGATAATTGATAACATATATACAGGAAAAATCTTGTCTTTAAATCAAGAAAATCCTTATATGTGTTTCATTATTATTTTGTTATAGTTTGTATATTCCTTTGGTACAGCAAACTAATCTGTTTAATTTGGCTTCTTTCCAATGTTTTTCTTTATATATTTCTTCCACTTACTGAAATCCCCATCCTAAGGAACATCGTGGCTAACTTGAACCAGAGACTTACGGGAATTACATGTGCTCAACCAAATAGCTAGAGGTAATGATTTGGGGTCACTTTTCCCCTTTTCTGAGAATAATTATAAGACTGAAGACCTTAGGGTTTCAAGTCCATGCAAGTTTAAGAAATGACAGAATTAAGGAATCCTGATAGAGTATTCTGGAGAATGACATAGAAGCTACATGTTTTTGCCCACATGATCACAGAGGAAAAATCACGGACTCCTGTATCTCTGCCTCCTAGTTAAAGGAGAGGGAATTCCGTAGATACCATTACACTAGAATCTAGCACTTAAGCAAGAGAGGGGAGATTTTTGTCTGTAAGTACCCCGTGTTTAAGAGTTCAATGATTAGTTCTATTGATAGAAAATGAAAATGACTGAGTGGTATACTTCTTTCAGAGAGAAGAGGATCATTTCCTGTCCATCTCCACATCATATTGCAGGCATTCCAGCCATCATCCTCTTCCCACTCCAGCCAGAACATTAGATGTTGGTTCTAGTTCTCTGAGTTCTTATAGGTGATGTTTTGCTTATGTCCACCACATCTTCCTCTCCTTCACCCCTTAGAACTACTGGCTTCCTTAAAGTATGGGTCAGATACTATCTTCTGCTGAAGTCTTTTCTTAATCCTTATCTTTAACTCCCCTGTTACCTTCTATTTATGTATGTTACATAAATAGACAGTTGATAGATAAAGATAGATAAAGATATATAGATATAAAAGTAGACACAAAATAGACATAGAAATAGCTAAAATTATATATATGTACATACATAGTTAGAAATAGAGATACATACATACATACAGTATGCGTAAGATGAAAGAGCATTTATTAAGTGTCTATGTGCATTGTGATAGACATTTTACAATTATTATCTCATTTGATCCTGACAACAACCCTGGGAGGCAGATGCTATTTTTATACCTGTTGTACAGATACAGTAGCCAATACAAACAGAGGTTAAAGGACTTGTCCAGAGTCAAATAGCTAATAAGTATTTGAGGCTGGATTTGAACTCCTTTCTTCCTGCCTCCAGGCTCAGCACTCTGTCCACTCTGCTGTGCTGTGTGTGTATGTGTGTATAAATGTATTTCAACACATGGAATGTAAGCTCTCTTAGGGCAGGGAATGTTACATTTCATTTCCACCCCACTTCAAGACATTTCTACCACATACCAATCTTCACTTTCCCCATTTCTAGGTTACTTTAATAAATTGTTTTTCCTCACTCAAATGCAAGCTCCTTGAGGACAGGGACTATTTTGTTCAGTTGCATTTGTATAATAGGGGAGAGCATATGTTCAGAGTGACTGCCATTTTCTCTCTAAGGGAAAGAACCTCTAGAGACTATTTCCACATGTTGTGAAGATGTGTAATGAAAGTGCCCACGAGAGACTTGAGAGTGCTTAGACAGTCTGTAAACTATAAATGGTTCTGACCTGCTAATTACAAGGATAGGGGACACCTTTGTAATGGTTAGTATACTTCACCTGAGGGAGCCTACCATAGGGAAAAACAACCAGAGATTGGTTCACTTGTTTTCTCTTCATTTTAGTCAACTGAAGACATTGGTAAGTGATAATTCTATAATGGTAAAATTTTTAGTGCTCCTCCCTTCTGAGGCAGATATCTGACCTTGTGGAAATGGGTCTTGGTCTTTTGCTTTACCATTTTGTTCTTTTCTTTTTTGGGTAAAGTACATTAATCTAGAATTTCTGATTGCTATCTCGTTTCTCTTCTATAAAGTACTATATTCACATAGTACTATATAAATATGTAACAGATTTGGTGTGTGCCCAGATCATCAAAAATAGAATTACGCATATGGGGAGTACCAGGGACCTGATGCTGAGAAACAGAAGGACTGACACATGTATGGACATTCTGTGTTGCTCTACCACATGGTTGGGAACACCCTTTTTCTATTAGCTACGTATTTAAAAGTACCTGAACGGGATAGTCTGTCTTTCCAGGTTTGAAAGACTTGTTCACTAATAGTGGTTGAAACCATGTGGTATGGTAGGCAGGCCTGCCTTCTTCTCCGTTCACTTCTACCTACACATAATCCTGCCCCAGGCCATGTGGCCATTTTCAGTTCTAGTTGTAGTGAGGAGTTTGAAAACTGAGAACATGATTCTTGGGTACCATGGAACCTAGAATCCTAGGTTGGATGTTGCAGTTGGCCTAGAAGCAAAGCCCTGAAAATCTAGAGTCCCAGGACACTAGTTCAAAGCAGGCTTTGGCCTTGAGTTTGGTAGGATGAATGTTATGCAGAAACTGAGTTAAATTATAAGCCTAATACCCTTCTTCTCACCAGAGACTGAGGTGGTGTGACAGATATGATGCCTCTGACATATTGGCAGAAATATATTTAGGTTCCTTCTTGCTAAACATTTGAAGTAAATATTCCTTCACTAAAATGAATCTGACTATTAATTGGTTAAGTGGAATTGGGAAGCTTAGACCCATAAAATGGGGGAATAGAATTGCTATGGGCCTAGGCCAGGGGTGGGGAACCTGTAGCCTCAAAGCCACAAATGGCTTTCTAGGCTTTCCCATTAATAAAAGGATTTGTTCTGTGAAGTTAAGATTCAGTCAAAGGGCCATACTTGAGGACCTAGAGTGCCACATGTGGCCTGGAGGCTGTAGGTTTCCCAACCCTGGCTGGACAATGAAATAGAGGTGAGACACCCCACTCAGCTCCTCAAGATACTGGCTAACTTGGGCAGGGCAGGGGTGTTAATATAGCAGTCAACCCTTACCCAGTGAAGCCAGAGGAAATCATGTTACATGCACAGAACATTCTACTGAAATTGAGTGCAAGGTATGAGATTCTGTTGAAACTGAATGCAAATATTTATAATTTATACTTCTAATATTTTAGTTGTGTTAAAACATAAAAAGTTATTTTTCTTCATTTCAGTCTTAACTATGTTAAATGTTATATTTACTATTGTTACTGCTACTATACCAGTTCAACACTTTCTTCTTAACATCTATTATTGAAATAGCCTCCTAACTGGTCTCTCTGGCTCTCATTACTCCCCATTCCTATTGATCTGAAACAACACTGCAAGAATAATTTTCGGCTTAGATTCTTATAATCTAGCCACTGCTTACCCATGTTCAGACTCCTTAAGAGTCTGCCCAATATGATGGATGTTCTAATAAACCTTGTCTTTGGCTGAAAGAAGGCTTGGGTCGAATTTTTTCAGGCAGGATCTGTGTGCTGTGATTTTGGGGTCCCAACAACCCTGAACCCCTAAACCACATCATTTTGGTGGCCCATATGGAGAGACTGCCTAACCCCAAGTTCTTCTCCAGGCAAGACTGGAAGGTATGTAAGCCTCCCCCACTCTACTCCTTTCTTACCCTGCAGTTGCGGTTGCTTTCCAAGCACCAAGGCTTGCAGGTGCTTTTCTGGCAGACAGTTAAGAGGCTGTCTGGCACTCAGCCTGATGCTCTCAGGCTCTTGGTCCACTGGGTCTGTTCAAGGCCATGGACCTGGGTACACCTTCCACAGCATAGAGGACAAGGACAGACGCCCTATCCAGAAGTGTACCTGTTAATTCCCTTGGCGCTAGGGAATTGGGAAAAACTGCAGTTACTTTTTGGTTTCCTGAGGCTTACTTACTCCCTTCCCTCTGCACCTCTGAATCCTCCTTCATGGAGGTTACAGGGGAAAGTTAGAACAGCTAAAAATATCTTGGCATATTCTGGAGGTTTTGTGATTGATCATTAGGGAGTTTTTGATTTTTGCCCTCCCCCATCTGGGGAAAAGGAAATAGGGGGGAGGGGCAGCAGCTACAGTGTGGGCCCCACTGGCAATGGCCACTGGCCTTAGAGCAACCTTTGCCTAGAAGCATCACCCAGGTTCAGCGCATCCTGCTCAAGGTAAAGAAGCTAGCCTCTGAACTTGGGTAACATGCTCTTTTAAATTTGTAGTTTTAACTGTTAACAATGAGATGCTGATTCTCTGTGTAAAGTAATTTGGAAGTGCATTTAACAAAACTGAAGTCACCTGATTGGTTATGGGTTTGTTTCAAGTTTCAAATTGGTGAACTTTCTGTATCAGTTATGTCAAGTAATTTTTCATAATTTGATTACCGCTAAAATAATTTAGCTGTTGTTGGTTATTGTTTTAATGTGTAAACTAGCCAAAAAGCTTGTATGGGTTATGTATGGCTTGCTGAGAATTTGCAAGTGTATAGAAATCTCTAATGATTGGCTTTTTACATTAGGATAAATTTAAGTTTGAGATGTAAATCCTGGAAAAGTTTTTCCTAATCTGTGATTAGTAAAACTTGCTGTTTGAGGTAAAAGCTTGTAGGATTTTATTTTGAGTTGTCTCATGGGTCACAATCCATTGATAATCAATAATCTACCATCTGAGAAAAATGCCACAAGCTACTCAGAGAAGGTGATATTGGTGGGTAGTCAGCATTGGGAAAAGCTGAGAGGACAATTTTAGCCTCAGTCTAAGATGGGATCCTCCTGACTCAGTTTCCCCATTATGTTCCTTTTAAAGGGAATGTTACCCACCTGGTTATTCCTGGGTCTGGCTATGAAGTGGATTTGATACTGTATGACTGGAAAACTGAATTATCTGAATCTAAGCAGAGCTAAGGATGTTTTATCCTCTCAAGGTTGGGCCCTAAATCTGGGCCCTGCAGTTTTTTCTGTCAGATTTGTGTCTTTCAGACTACAGGTCATTCACCTACAGTTGGTAGCAAACAGCGAGTATCAGCCAATGTCCCCGCATCGTTCCCTGGATCCAGTCTGTGCTCGGTTCCAGTCAACCTCCTCTTTGGGACCCCTTCTAGGCAGAGACAGCTCTATGCCCCTTGGCAGCAGGAAGCAGTTTCAGAAGCTGAGACCTTCACCCCTTACACCAAAAGAATTGGGTCCCATTTATTTGAAGGGGGAATGATGGGGTTGGGATCTGGGCCCCAGAAAGGAAAAACCCTGGACTTTCCCACATGGCCAAATCTCTGGCTTTAGCATGAGGCTATAATCCCATCAACTGGCCTTTCATTGTGGCTACACCCAATCTCCCCTCCATTGTCTTGCTTCCCTATGGCCCCAGGCCACTTCCCACCATTGGTAACTCTATTACCTCATGGACTACTTGGCCTCTCCTAGATCCTTCCTATAGTCTTTCTGTATATAAGGTCCATCTTGTCTCCACTAAGATACTTAGATTCTTACAATCTAGCCATGGTTTAGATTCTTACAATCTAGCCATGGCTCAGATTTTTAAAATCTAGCCACTGCTTAGATTCTTATAATCTAGCCACTGCTTACCCATGTTCAGACTCCTTACGAGTCTGCCCAATATGATGCTGAAAAAAAAAAGGAAAATTTTCCTAATGAGGAGCTTTGATCATGTTACATCTTATCCATAACACCAAAATGATTCCCTATTGCCTACAAAATGAAGTTCAAACTCCTTCATATAGCATTTAAAGTTCTATCAATCTGGCTCCAATGTACAATCAGACTCCAATTTAACTCTCTAGCTTTAGTGCTCTAGTATTCTCTGTACTGTATACTCTCTGTGCTAGCTAAACTGAACTACTCAGTGGTCTTGCAACATCTTGTGCTTTCCTCCTCCCTCACCTTCACACCATCTTCTACATTTTAAATATATTCATTAACCTCATTGCATCTTGCCTACTGTGATCTTTCATGTTTTAGGACCTGGATCAAGTAACACTGAATCCCTTAAGCTTTCTATAACCCACCTCAGTCTAAAGCACTCTATCTTTCTAACATTTCTTGCAGCATTTTGTCAATCTCCTGTTTACTTATAACATACATATTATTTCTTATTTAGCTATCTAGCTAGACAGATTTTTTTTTTTCTGTGTACCTATCCTACCTCCCTTATGAGAACATAAGATCACTATGGACAGGAAATATTTCCCCCCATCTTTTGGTTCCTATAGTCCCTAACACTTTGTCTTGATCATAAGATGTATTGGTTTGAAGTGTGTATTGGTTTGAAGTGATTGAAAAAGGAAAATATATTTGAACATATATGGATATTTGGAGGGTCTTATTTTTATCAAGGAAAACTATGGATCTGGGAATTCACTCCACCAATGCAGACCACAAGCTCAATCCTAGAGAGTTGGCAGAAGAAAATAGGTTAAAAAATACACAAACACACACACAACTTGCTGAGGGTCTGATATTTATTAAGTGTCTAGAGTTGGATTTGAACTGAAACACTTTTTGATTATATTTTAATTGATAATTGAATTAGCCTCAGTAACTAAGGGGAATTTAAGTTTATCTATAGAAACCAATATAAATCTAAATGACATCAATTTTGTCATGTAAAATGATATTCAGGTGGTTCAATTGGTAATTCCATATACTTTATATTCAGAGATAAGTATTAAATCATTCATTAACCATGAAAAAAGTATCAATTGTGTACAATATGCCATAGAACTATAAAGATAATTAATACCTAGGTATTGACCATTGGAATAGTCATATGACAATTTGATTTCTTACAAATGAAAATTCACCTCAGATATTTACTACCTCATGTAGAAATTGTTATGTTCACCTGGTTGCAATTAGTTGAAATTCGTCTACCTGTATGGCTATTTCTCCCTAACCCACAGTAAAAGAAAAAAAAGCAGTAAATAGAAACGTCCTTTGACTTTGAGTAACTAGGTCCCCAAAAGTTATTTACAGTTTGGGAAGGCTCAGTTTATCAATTAAATAACTCGGGAAATCAAAGGGACATAGCATTCTCTTGAAAGACCATATATAGTTCTGCATTTGACAGGACTGGACAAATCCTTCTCAAGGTCACAAATGATCAGTAATTACTCAATTCAGTGTTTTTTTTTTCCTTGTCTTAATCTCATTCTCCCTGATTTTAATAGAACACTGGACACTGCACTGGAAGCCTCCATGACACTACCCTATGCTAATTTTTATCCTCTGCCTGATTATTCTTGTCTCCTTTGCTCCTCCTCCTCTTCCTTCTTCTTCTCCTTCTGCTTCTTCTCTCCTCCTTCTCCTCCTCCTTCTTCTTCTTGCTCTTCTGTCTCCTCCTTTTTTCTCCACTTCCTTCTCATAATGGGAGAATGAGTCATTTTTGTATGTTATGAATTATTGTTGAAGATTTCAGAATTTACAGACTTAACCAGATGAAACCTGAGCAAGGTACTAAAAAGAATGACTAGAAGATGATATACATATCTGTGCATGTGTAGGGTGACATTGGGTACTAGTTCAGCACTTTAAGTGTCATCTGATACTTTACACAAAGATTGCACTCTTGAGTAGTCACTCTAGCCCTACTCCAAATGGAAGGACTTAGGTGCTTTGACAGCCCTTTACTTCCCTGTGTTTCTAACCCAAGATCCAACTTAACACAGGTGCTTCTGGGGAGAAGAACACCCTGGCTCTATATAGTTTAATTGCAACTAAAAGTATGCACACCTAAGTTGGGCTATCCTGAGAGTATGTAATTTGCTAGACTGAATGGCTCATTTCTCCTTTCTACCTGGGAAAAAGGAATCAGAACGATATCCAGGAACCTCATCCTCCACCGAATGTTAAGACAATGTCAGTCACCTTGTGCTGGTTAATTATGAATCACTCTTTCTATAATTCTTATAAGATCCCAGCAGGGGGTATTTTATAGATTTCTGTTCACTATTATAGATTTCGGGTCACTGTTCATGGTTTCAGAGAGAGAAAGAAAAAAATATTTGAAGCTCACCTAGAGTTGTGCTTGGCTTCCTCAGTGTTTTATCTATCCCTAGATATTAAAGGTAACTTGTTTGTTACACTTTTTGTTTTGTTTTGTTCTAATCTCAGAAACTTGTTTTGCCCAATACAGCTGAAGTTGGTCTCTGAGGATTGCTAGATCTGTTCCTTCTTTACTTTCCAGTTCTGTCTTTATATTTAGTGCCTTATTATAGGCTATTCCTCTCTCAGAAGGGGTATTGCCCATGACTAAGTCATTGTAGCACCTTCCCTTTCCAGATTCCATGACTTCCTTACAGAAAATTTCCCTGATGTCATTATCTTCACCAAGTATTATTTTATTCCCTCTGATAATCTGGTAGTCAGTACTGAGATATTCTTTACTCCCTGCCTTTTGATTATAAGATTATAGTGTCAATAAAGATGATTCATTTTTGCTTTTTTTTAAGACTGTGAATTTGTTTTCAGTTTTTGAGTAGAATTTTTTTCCATGCCACAAAAGGGGGCAAGATAGTATATTTTCTTGTCTCAGAGACTCATTCCTTCAAATCAAAGATAGAAAGGAATGGTATTTTCATTTATCCCCATGACATGTCATAATGTGCCTCTACCATATTTTGAACAAAGAAATAAACCAACCAGAACATAGAAATATATATTTGTGTGTGTGTGTGTGTGTGTGTGTGTGTGTGTGTGTGTTTATCAGAACAGTTTTAATCCTGGTGACTTTCTCCAAAATTATAATTTACTCTGTTTGGCTCTTTGTCTCCACCTGTAGTTGTTTTAGGGAAATAAATCATAGTTGTGTATTAGTTTATGAGTAGATTTATCCTCTAAGCAATTAAGATTCCAGGACTGGTAAAGAAAAACAATGCACAGTATGAGTATCAGATATAAAATAGAAGTTAATTCTATCCCACAAAAATACAGATGATGTAAAGGTCTCACAAAAACCCATATACAGATATAGAAAATACATATTCAATAAGAATTGGGCTCATGTTTTCATTGATATAGGTCACCACCTGGTGAGGTAACATCCAGTACTAACATAGATGGACATCTACTTGCAATTTACAGCCTTAGAGAGTTGTCTAGAATACTAATAGTTAAATGACTTTTCCAGGGTCACTAGCTGATATATGCAGAGGGAGTTTTAAAGCCAAATCTTTCTGGTTCAAAGGCATCTCTCTATCCTCCATATGAGAGGTGTCAGACATGTGGCCTATGGGATACAATGCATTCCACAGCACTCTCAAATGCAGCTGATCCAGCCTAATGTGTACTTTGGAAATATTCAACAAAATAAATTAAAATACAGTAAAACATATAATAGTAACATTTAGTTTTTCAAGTCAATAGGTTTTCTTCAGGAATCCTTGTACATGATTTAGTGTATTTCTATCTGAGTTTGACAACACTGCTCTATGCCAAACTGGAGCACAAAAACAGATGATGAGCTGTCATCAACAGGGGTTGCCCATTGAAGTTCCCTGTGAAATTCTAATGACTCTCTTTCACACAATTCTACATAGTCCCTTCATTCTTTTAATATCAACTGATCATTTATAAAACACATATACTTTGAGATTGTTGAACTAGTAACTGCCTTCTGATCATGCTTCTCTATAAGGGGAAATCACTGGCTTTGTTCTTCAAGTAGGGAGCTGTGAAGCAACTACATGATCTAGCCTCTTCATTCTTCAAGGAATCTACGACTTTGATTGCCAGGCAGGATTCTGTGCAGGTACCATGAGATATGTGTTCCTTTCTACAAGAGCACACTACATACAGAAATATCCTTCTCTCTTTAGATGATCAAATCCCAAACTGGGAAACTCAAGATTGGTGTTACTATAAGGCTTCTCTCGAAGCTGATGATGTCCAGGAAATCCATCTCTTCTGACTAAAAGACTGGATAATACCTAGGAAATGAACCTCTTCCCTCTTCCTCTGCATAGAAATTTAGGTTTCAGGACCATTGCAACCAACCCTCTAAGACCATTTGGAAGCACATATCTATTTCATATATATATATATATATATATATATATATATATATATATATATGTGTGTGTGTGTGTGTGTGTGTGTGTATGTATATATATGTATATATGTATATGTGTGTGTATGTATGTATACACACACATATATACATATACAATATACATATACACACACATATATGCATATATACACATATATGCATACGCATGTATACACATGCATATACATACATTAATATATGTATGTATATATGTGTCTGTATTATATATATGTGTATGTGTGTATATATATGTATGTATGTATATGTGTGTGTATATATATGTATGTGTATATATATATTATATATATATATATATATATCTATGTAGTGACAAATTCTCAACAGTTCTTCTCATGGAGAAAAGAGGAAAGAAGATATCCTTTCTCTTCTTGATGAATTTTGCAAGTGAAAAGGCAAAGGGGAATTCCCAAATAATCAGAGGAGAAATGGGTTCAGTAGTGCACACAGATTGTTTCTATATACCATGGCAGAATAATGGTTTTCCTGATGAAAGTGTGCTGTCCTCAATCACATTCACTTGTTATGCCCTCCCTTTCAGCAAGATGTCAACCACTGTGTCTCCATTCCATGGGATGTGCAGTATTCCCTCGTGACCTCCAAAAGTCCATGCCCTATAATCTAGTCAACTTGTTTATGGAATTTTTCAAATTGATCAATGGCTCTACTGGTCAAGACCTCTTCTATATATAACATGAAAAAAGATACTACCACAACCTCTTAAATATATATATAATTGTATATATAATATTTTTTGGATATGACATCCCATAATTCCCCTTGTACACAATGGCAAATGTGACATTATTGCCATCTATAGCAATTGGAATATTATTGATTAGAAAACCTTAGTGACTATGTGTGTGTGTGGGTGTGTGTATTTACCTTTAGGTTTTATATATACCCACATATATACATATATGTGTGTATGTATATGTGTGTATGTGGTGTTTTGTGTTTTATTAGCCATAGGTAAAATAATTTATTATGAACTTAGAATTTACAAATAAAACTTTAGATGATTCTGCACACTACATTATAATACAATCTATAACTAAAAATAGGTTTATCCAAAAGTTTCTTGATAAAGTAAAATTAGATTTTAAATCAAACCCTGCCAATTAATTCAATACTTATACATGAAACTTGACCTTTAAATTCATGGATTATTAAAATGAAATTGGTTTGACTTGTTCATTATATATGAAATATACTTAAAATTCATCCAAAATGATTTTACATATTTTATTTCTAAGCTTAAATTCTTACATTGCTCAAAATCAAAGGACAATTATTTTCTGTGATAAAGTATGTGGTCTCAAAACTTTTCAATTTTTAAAAATTGAACTGTGTTTATAAAATAGATAATCTATATTTTTCCAAAACAGGGCTTCCTTCAAAAAAAATTTCCAGATTTTTTAGGTCTATACTATGACTTTATAAGTATTTTCTTTACATTTATCACCGGGACAAACAATAGTAGGTCAATATTTCTCTGTGTATATATTTCTCAAATAGGAACACACACACACACATACACATATATATTTGAAACAATTAATTTGATGATTGCATTGAAAGGTAATTTTCTCATGTCTTGAATAAATAACACCATTTTACCAAAATGATACTTTTTAACTATAGGAATACTGTTCAGTGAATCCCAGCATCCCATTGAAAACATTTTTTTTCAAATAAGGAACATTTTTTTTCTCTTTTCTGAGACTTCCTCACCCCCAAACATATAGAGAGAAAAACTTTCAATCAGCCATTGTTTCCTTTAATCATATTTTAAAATAGAATTCTAAATTCTAATTAACAGCTACATTCTTCATACATGGTTAAAAATCACCTTAACTTATTTCCATATCATCCAACTTGCTTTAAATCAGTGTCTCTTGACTTTTTTAATGTCAGGGATCCCTTTGGAAGTGAGGTGAAACCTCTGGTCACTTTCTCTGAATAATGTTTTTAAATGAATGAGACAAAATACGTAGTATTGCAAAGGAAATCCATTACACTGAAATAAAATATTACTTTTCCCCCATTCAGTTTCACAGACATCCTGAACTGTATTCCCTGGACAACTCAAGGGTCCATGGATCCAAGGTTAAAAACTCTTATTTTAGATTGGGTAGCTAGCTCACACAGTGGATAGAATGCTGGGCCTGGAGTCAGGAAGACTCATCTTCCTGAGTTCAAATCTGGCCTCAGACATTTACTAGTTGTGTGGCACTGGGCAAGTCCCTGTTTGTCTCAGTTTCCTCATCTATAAAATATGCTGGAGAAGGAAATGGCAAATCACTCCAATACCTTTGTGAAGAAAATCCCCAATGGAGTCATGAAGAGTTGCAAACAACTAAACTACATCATACAGCCATATCATAAAGTTTACAATGATCTGACTCTCTGACATGGGATTTCTTTCAAGTTTTTATTTTTTTAAGTTCTATTATTTCAATTTTAAATTCAAATGACTTTTCAATTAAATTTCAATTAAAAAGTGTTACTTTACATCCCTACCACTCTGCCACCTTGGAGGAAAAAAAATTCCCATGATGGCTATGTCCAAAAAGTGTATGTCTCATGCTGAATATTTAGTCCATAAACTTTCTGCCAAAAGATGGGTAGCATTCTTCATTATTAGTCCTCTGGAATCCTGGTTGATCTTATAAGGTGATTAGAGTTTTGATCTGTCAAAGTTGTATAACCTTTTAAATAAGAAGGAATTGTGAATGTAAAAAAAGTTCTTTTTTCCCAAGGAAAACCTAATTTAAGGTTTGGGGGGGGGTGGATAAACATTGTCCCTATTTTTATCCTCTCCACACATACAAATCTAAGTGTTTTCACTTTGTTTAGAGTTTTTATTTTTTTTAATAATCTTAATGGGGAGATGACATAAAGGGAAAAAGCAGGTCTTTATTTCTTTGAGAGAATTTGTAGTTGAATAATCCTGCGATGGCAGAAGCAATGTTTTAATAATTTGCAGGATTTCAATCTGGAAAGGATTTGGAGATTATTTAACTTAATTTTCTTTTACTAGATGAAGCAAATAGAGCCCACTCTAGATAATTAACTTTCCCAGGTTACAGAGAGAATGACAGCTGGAATTAAAACTTTATGCTCTAGATTTCACTATACCATATTCAATTCCACACAAATTTATTAAACATGATGAAAAGCATGTGGGGGTAGTGGAGAGAGAGTTGACCTCAGAGTCAGAAAGACCTGTGTTCAAGTCACAACTCTGGCATATGGGTGATACCCTGAACAAATCAATTAATCTGTGCAACTCTCTAATTAAATACATTATATGGCACAGGGGCCAATCTACATTAATCAAGGACATTTCTTCATCCAGACTTCCCTCAACCACAGTTCCAGTGCAAAAGTACAAAATGCGAGGGATACTGTGCTTGAAGTTGGAGTTACAAAAATAAACAAGCAAAGCAAAACAAATAAGCAATCTCTGCTCTCAAGGAGCTTCTATTCTATTAGGGTTAGGGTTAGGGTTAGAGCTCAATTAGGGTTAGGGTTAGGGTTAAGGTTAGGGTTAGGGCATGACTCACATTCATAGATAAATAATATTAAATAATTTAAGGAGTAAAATGTTCTAACAAATAGAGAGGGGAAGACTTCCGAGAGAAAGGGTTATAGGAACTGAACTTTGAAAGAACATAAGCATATTACAATCTTGAGTTCTAGAATTATAGAAAGGGTAAAGATAACAAACTTTGTCATGGAAATAATAAATAGGTTTATTTCTGACCTAATTTTAAATCTGTTGGTCAACTTTTCAGCCAGCCACTGGAAATTAGATGTAACCTATTTTGCTAGGTCTAAATGGTAAGTAGAAAAAGAGCTTCAAAATGTTACAAGCAGAACCAATTACACAATGGGTTTATTTGTTTTCTTGAATAGTGAGAAACTTCTCAGGGGACATGCAAACACTAGAACACAAAATAAAGGCTAGGAAAGGGAAAGATGTCTCCTTTCAAACATGTTCAATTATATGTAACTTATTGGCACATATATCAGCTAGATGACGCAGTGGACAGAGTGTCAGATCTGAAGTCAAGTAGACTCATCTTCCTGAGTTCAAATTTAGAATAAGACACTAGCTGTATGTCCCTGGGTAGGTCACTCAACCCTATTTGCTGCAATTTCTTCATCTGTAAAATGAACAGGAGAAGAAAATGGCAAATCTTTGCCAAGAAAACCACAAACGGGGTCACAAAGAGTCAGACATGAATGAAAATGACAGTTTATAAATCTGCTTCTATTCAGTTAGGTAATAAACAACTAACGCCAAGATTTTGCTTTTGTTGTTTGTCTGTTTCTGAGATATGATAAGGTATACTACTTGCATTAATAAGGGGTGCAATGGATAGAGTGCTGGGCTTAGAGTCAGGAAGACTCATCTTCCTGAGTTCAAATTTAGCCTCAGACACTTACTAGCAACATAACCTGGGGCAAGTCCTTTAATCCTGTTTGCCTCAGTTTCCTCATCTGTAAAACGAGCTGGAGAGGGAAATGGCAAATCACCCAAGAATCTTTGCCAGGAAAAACCCTAATAGGTTCATGAAGAGTTAGGCATGACTGACAGAAAAAAATGTTATGTTTCTTTGGGGTAGTCATTTGTCCCATTATTAATTCCTAAAGTTTATTGTGATTATTAATTGTGAATAGTGACATTTACCAAGCTGCTAGCAGGTACATGTGTGAATATCACCTCTCCCCTAAGTCTTACAGTTTGAGAGGAAGAATCTGTACATGTTCAGATCTACCCTATCATTTCTGGGATGTTTCATAGTAAGCAGAGTTGGGGAGCATGAAGAGTACTCTCATTTATCTTCCCTTTACCTCTGGGATCCAAGTTCAATAGGTCCCAAGTTTTATCTCTGTTCCATCTCTAAATTTTTTTGTTTTGGAAGTGAAGCATTGGAAAAGTTAAAAAAAATGATGTGACTACATTCTCAGGAACTATTAACAGCAGCAACACTATTAGCAGCAGCAATTTGAAAATGCTTGAGGCTTTTTAGGTAATGGTGCTTTTTTTTTTTTTACTCTTATGTTCTGACCTCCCTTATATATGACTTGGTCACCTTAATCTAAGGCTATATCATAATTGAGGTGTTAAAAGTTGCTAACTTTCTGCCATAAGTCATGCTCATTTGTGTGTTTTTCACCTTCAAACTAGTGGCTAATTAAATGGTAACCTTTATTTAAGAATGGCTATAGGGATCTGAGATACATTTTAAGTAGCACTACAGCTGCATGTAATATAGGTAATTTCACTGAAAACTTTACAGTATAAATTTATCATGAAGTTGATATGGGCTAATTACTTCGCAAACTCTTGTAGATTATTAGAAGTTTGCAAACCATCAAACACATCAAGTCAGTCAGCAGATGTATTGATGACAGTAAAGGGATCTATAAATAGAATACCTTTTTTCTCCATTGATTTTCATCCTATAACCTACATTCACTGAAATACTACTCCTATAGCTCATTGTCACATAAAAGTAATTAAGGGTTCTTGATGGTTATGCCATTAGAGGCCCAGATTCAGAAGGCTTTGACAAGTTAGAAAGACTACCGTTTTCTCTGTTTTGAACCTCAATGCTATCTAGGATTACTTATCCTACCTCAGAGGAGCATACCACTCTTGAATGCATCCTCTATTTTGTGCCCTTGCCTCTTTTAAACACCTCTACCCACTTTTATTTTTCATTAATAATATGTACAGTAATCAAAAGTTGTTTCTAAAGAACTTCCTATTTCTTTGTATCCCCAAAGCTTAGCTCAATGACTGGCACAACCAGGAATTTAATAAATTCTTGTGGACAGACTGACCCTAGAGTTTAAGGGTCAAGATTCCAAAAGTTCAAAGAAAACATAAGTTCTCATGCTCTTAATTCTATGGATACAATTCTTATAAAATTTTAGATGCCATCTGACATGTAATTTACCATATGAACAATAGAATATTTTACAGTATTTCTAGCTAGAGTTTTGATTCATTTATTCACCAAGAATTAGTTAGGGATCATTGAGGTTTGTGTTTGAGCATTGTGTTTGATTCTGAGATGCCATTAAAGACTCAAAGGATCAATTTTGGGCCCTTTGAAGTATGAAATACATAGAATACCTAGAAGGTGAAGTACTCAGAATAATCTAAGAAGCACAGAAACACTTCATGTACCTCAATTATCATTATCTGTCTTTGCAAAATAAGGATGGACAAATTTTATTTTACCAAAATTTAGGCCCAGAAAAGTTTAAGGATGATTTCAAGATCATGGTTAGTCAATGGCAGAGCAAACAGTGGAACCAGGTTTTCTAATATCACATCTAGTGATAGACATGACATTATTGCTTTGCCTATCTTTTGGTTACTTTGGATTTGTGTTTTCTTATAGGTGAGTATTCCTTCAACTGACGCACATCATAATGTTCCATTCCATTTAATCGTGAGTGATTCTACTCCATGTTGTCTCAGAAGTCATTCATGTGACATTTAAATTTAAATCATGTATTTTTCTTATTTATTTTCTTTTACTAATTGAGTCCAGTTTGTCTAGGAGATGATGTTTTCTACAAATCATGTCTAATGGTATCCATCTCTAAGGTGGGGGGTGGAGAGGGAAGAAAAAAAAGAAGAAAGTTGCATAACTGTATTATATGTCTAAAACAAATAGCAAGTTGTACATAGATTTGCAGTTTTATGTGCAATCATCTTTTTTCTAATCTAATATATTATAAAAATGTGTGTTTTACTTCTTAAATTCAGAATAAAATAAATTTATATTTAAAAAAAATCATCGCTTGTTAACTCTGGTCATTCACATGTCACATTTCAAGCACCAAGGTTTGAGTGAGTCTTTTCCTTATTCTCTCTTTCCCCAGTATGAGTGCCCCTCCCACAAACAAAACAAAATATCAACAAAATAAAACCCCTTACATTCATTTTTTTCAGTAGAATGTAAGTTTTGTGAGATAAAATATTGTTTTCATTTTTTTTGGTCTTTGTTTCCTCAGTTACTAGCACAGTGTCATAGTGGTCACTTAACAAAAGCTTGTTGATTTGATGTCCACAGAATCAGTATGATGAAGTGTCACATATTTTATTTGGAATAAGAATACAGGGGATTAAATATCAATTCTACAATTTACTCCTACAATTCTTCCAGCCAAAGTCTATTCATTTTGACTATGAGAAAGATAATTCTCAGACTAAGAAAAATACTTTGTAAAACTCTATACAAAAATAATATGTAATACTGTACAATGTTTATGCAGAGTATACGCTTTTCTCTTATGTTTATATTAGACCATAATTTTCAAAAGAATAGAAAGCATTTCTTAACTAAATTTTATCTCTTCTCTAGTGCCTAGAATTGTGTTGTCCACATTATGAGCATTTTAGAAATATTTGCTGAATAAATCAGTGAGCTAAATTTTCTTCCTCTCTAAATCTGTAGAATTCAATATCTCCTCTGGGCAAGGAAAACAATCATTTCTTCTCCTAACTCTCCTTTGATTATTAAGCTCATGACAGGTGACTAAAATGTCAATTTATAACTTCTTCACTAATGGTCTAAAGAGACACATGGAAAATATGTCTTAAGGTATTCAAATAATACTGGAAAACTTTATGAGATAACCATCATGAATGTGTCACCAAGACATAATTGCTGGAATTCTTTTTCCCCTCCAAGATTTGAGATAATATTTTTGAGTTGACTTTGAATTTGTCAAAAGAGAATTGTGACATTATCATATAATAACTCAGTAAGAGCATAATTGACATTCAGTTCTTGGGAACAACCTCCATGACGCCATTTGAAAATTTCTGGAGAGTTGTTTGAATTTTAGCAGTATCTGATCTCCAGCTTGACAATGAGGATATATTGTACCATTGTACAGCTAGTTGTCAGAATATTTTTCCTTTACTCACATCTATACAAAGTTTTTTTTCCTGAATTGAAGAAAAATTGCCAGCAAATCTACTTTTAGTTTAGCCAACACAAAAAGTGAACAGCCAATAACAACAACAAAAAACCTGAGTTGGTTGCTCACATCACTTCCAGGGTAGAACTGCACTCTGATAAAAATGAACAGTAACAATTGGTTCTGTGAATTTATTTGTTATTTAAACCATATCAAGGTAACAATGACAGATTCAGAACTAAATATAATAATAAAAATAAATATAACAATAAACATATATACCTATGTAATGGTGAATCTGGGTAATGTAAATATGTTTGTAGTAGATTACATGAGCAAAGACCAATTTCTATATCATCCATTATATAATAAGGAAAGATTAATTAATTTAAAATTATATTCATCTTTTAAAGATGATAAAAATAGAAGGAATAAGAAATAATCAATCATCAATTGATAATTATTTATTGAAGACCTACTATGTACTGGGTACTGTGCTAAGCGCATACAAATACAAAGATTAAAATAACTCCTATTTACAATAAGCTAACCTTCTAATGGCGGGAGGAAAAAATGATACATGAAAATGTATAGTTATGATGTTAATGTAGATGTATTAAGTCAATAAATGGAAAAATATACAAAGTAAATACTAGATGGTTTGAATGGGAGGACTTTAGCAGTTTGAAGGGATCAGGAAATAATTTATGAAGAAGGTATTTTTTATTTATTTTTAGTTTTCAACATCCACTTTTACAAGATTTTGAGTTCCAAATTTTCCACCTCCCCTTCAAGATGGCATGCAATCTGATATGGGCTATACATGTAGAACCATATTAAACATATTTCCACATTATACATGTTGTGAAAGAAGAACCAGAACAAGAGGGGAAAATCATGAGAAAGAAAAAGAATGACAACAACAAAAAACAAACAAACAAATAAAAAACAAACAAAAAAAACTGTGCTTCAATCTGCATTCAGATTTCATAGTTCTTTCTCTAGATGTGTATAACGTTTTCCATCATGAGTCTTTTGTAACCGTCTCAGATAATTGTATTACTGAGAAGAGCTAAACCTATTAAAGTCAGTCATCATACAATGTTGCTGTTACTGTGTACAATGTTCTCCTGGTTCTACTCACTTCACTCAACATCAGTTCATGTAAGTCTTTTCAGAGTTTTTCTGAAATCCACCTGCTCATCATTTCTTTTTTTTTCCTGCTCATCATTTCATATAGAACACTAGTATTCCATTACATTCATATATCAAAACTTGTTCAGCCATTCCCCAATTGAAAGAATGTTGTCTGAACTTAATCTTAAAGGAAGAGAAGGAATCTATGAGGCAAGAAAGTAGTACCATCCAGATAAGGGAATGATCATGTTGCTAAATCTGTCAAAGTTGTTTATCTTTACAACATTGTTAGTATTTTATAAATTGCACTCCTAGTTTTGCCCACTTTACTCTGTATCAACTCACACAAACCTTTTAAGTTTTCTCTGAAACCTTCCCCTTTAACATTTCTTTACAGAAAGAAAAAAAAAAAAGAATATCACAACATATCCTGTGACAAGTTGATCAGCTATTCCTCAGTTGCTGGGTGCCCTCTAATTCCCAATTCTAAATTTGAATTGCCACCACAAAAAGAGCTGCTGTAAATATTTTAGTACCTAGTTTTGTTCTTTATTCTGTTATTGTGCTGAAATGCTCTGTGCATTGTACTTCTAGCTAGATTCCCATTCCCAGTGTCCACAATCTTCTCTGCCTTCACATGCTGACTTGAGCTAGAAAAACGTGACTCACTGTGATATTTTTCATGGATTCTGGATCAGAATTCATTCTGATGTGTTTTCCAGATTTTGTGGAAGAGTTATATTTAAGAAGTAGGTTCTGCTTCCTACTACTCTACCATCTTGACTCCAACCCCTTTCTTGCCTTTCCATTTTATTAATATTTTACTCCCTTCTAGGTACTATATTATAGAGTTACACTGGCATCTTTTCTACCCCTGTCACAAGGAACTTCAACTCCCATTTCCTTCATTGGCTGTCACCCATGCCCAAAATTTTCTCCCTTTTTACCTCCATCTACTGGCCAGCTTGATTTAGTCTAGATTCCAACTATGATCCTACCTACTTCAATAAATCTTTCCTAAATTCTCTTAAAGCTAGTGCTTTCTGTCTGAGATTATCTTCAATTTATCCTGTACATATCTTATTGATACATAGTTATTTGTATTTTACCACCTTCATTGAACTGAGATAAATGAATGTAGAGACTGTTCTTTGCCTTTTTTTTCTATTCCCAGTACTTCACACATTGCCTATTACATATGTTTAATAAATGTTCATTGACTAGATAAAAAAAAATCTAAATTCCAAGATATCTGTAGAAATTTAAAAAAAGACAAAAAATGCAAGCAGTCAAGAGTAAGGCCCTCTTAATATGATGGTGATAATAAGTAGAATTTTTATAGTGTTTTAAGGTTTGCTAAGCTCTTCATAAATATTATCTCATTTGATCCTCATAACAACCCTGGACAGTAAATGATATTATCCAAATTTCATAGTTCAGTAAACTGAGGCAGATAGAAGTTAAGTGGCTTCCCCAGCATCTTAGAGGCATTAAGTGTTGGAGAACAGATTTCCCAGACATCAGACCCAGGCCTCTATCCACCACACCAACCATTGCCTTATATAAGGGAAAGGAAACTTGAATAATATAGGATTATTTTTGTTCATTATAAATGAAAGGAGGTAATAAAACAGTATATTCTAAAAAACAATGGAACTGAAGCTACAGTAAATGACATATTTCCCTTGCAAACTTGATCCTAATTACCAATGAAAAAAATAAATATTCAGCAAAAGAAAACCATATGAAACCTGTTAAGAAAAACAAACTATGAGAATAATATTTAGTTTGCAAACATACCAAACAAAAGGAACACAGTCAATGTATTTCATTATAAAGAAAAGATAAGTAATAAAATTAATAATCTCATATTTAGAGGTTATCTTTTTAAGAAAGAGAGATTGACCTAAGGGTTGAAAAGAAGAACAAAGAAGGACCATTAAGGGATAAAACAGGAGTAAAGAGCAAGGGGGGAATATATATATATTCCACACATATACACACATATACATACATATCTATTCACACACATATCTGTGTATATGTATGTGTGTATGTGTGTATGTGAATATGTGGGTGTGTGTATATGTTTTATACACACACACACACAGAGAAATATATATATATATATATATATATATATATATAGTTATAGTTACATAGTTATTTTTGCCCTAGGTGAAAATCAATTAGATGCAAAATTTTGAACCCTGGACCTCTGATAAAATCCATTTGGGGCATATTTTCAAGTGTTCCCTAGATTTCTTCTATACTAGAACCAATCTTGCTATTCAAGGTCACAGGAAAAAAAAACCATCTTAAATATCAGAAGCAATTCTGGTTGCTTTAACTACATAAACTAGAATCTGAAGAATGGATGAAAGAGCTGTACTTATTAACCAAAGACCTAACTCTCTGAAAGTGAATTAATATCTTTTGTAGAAAGGAATTAGAGAATAGATGTTTGGGTGAAGGGTGGAGCTAAGATGGCAGAGAGAAGCAAGGAAATCGCTTAAGCTCTCTACAATTTCACTTGGAAACAACATTAAATCAAGACTCTAAACAGATTCTGGAGTGACAGAACCAATAAAAAGGCAGAGTAAAACAATTTTCCAGCTTAGGATAACTTAGAAAGAATTTAGAAAAGGTCTTTCTCTCTTGGGTAAAAGGGGAGTGCAACTGAGCACAGAGAGTGTCCTGGTAAGCCAGCAGGAGACTCTTAGTCACAGCACAGATCAGCAACTGAGGTGCCATGGCCCTGGATCAAAAGGCCAGCTGTAAGGCCTCCAGACCCAGCACAGAAGGCAAACTACCAGTGCCAGAACCACAGCACAATAGGCACAACTAGACCAGGCCATGCAAGAGTAGTGGGCAAGTTGCCAGCACCTGAGGCCCCAGCACAGAAAACCATTGATGAGGCCCCTGGCCCCCAGTGCAAGAAGCTTGGTACAGTGCCGCCTGAGCCCCAGAAGCAGAGTTCACCTTTAAAAGTCACAAAAATAGGCTAAAATGAGTAAGAAACAGGAAAGAGTCATGACCATAAAAAGCTACTATGGCAACAGGGAAGATCAAAACACAAACTCAGAAGAGTACAGTAATGTCAAAATGCCTACATGAGAAGCCTCAAAAGGGAATATGAACTAGTCTCAAGCCCAAAGACTTTCTTGGAAGATCTCAAGAAGGACTTTAAAAGTCAAATAAAAGGGGTAGAAGAAAAATGGGCGGGAAAGTGAGAGTTACACAAGAGAGGGTCAATAGCCAGGAAAAAGAAGGATAATAATTGACTGAAGAAAACAATTCCTTAAAAAAATAAAATTGGCTAAATTAAAAAAAAATCCACTGAAGAAAACAATTCCTTAGAAAGTAGAATTGGCCAAATGGAAAAAGCACTACAGAAGCTAACTGAAGGAAGTCATTCCTTAAACATTAGTATTGGGTAAGTGGAAACTAATGACTCTATGAGACATCAAGAATCAGTCAAAACAAATCACAAGAATGAAAAAAAAACAGAAGAAAATGTAAAATACCTCATGGGAAAAACAACTGACCTGGAAAATAGATCTAGGAGAAATAATTTAAGAATTGCTGGACTATCTAAAATCCATGAGCAAAATGCAGCATGGGCAGCAATTTTCAAGAAATTATCAAGAAAACTGCCCTAATATTCTAGAATTTGAGATTAAAATACTCATTGAAAAAATCAACTAATCACCTCCTAAAAGAGAACCTAAAATGAAACTCCAAGGAATAGTGTAGCCAAATTCCAACATTATCAGATTAAGGAGAAATTATTGCAAGCAGCTAGAAAGAAATGATTCCAATAGCAAGGAAACAGCCATTATTACACAGGACTTGGCAGCTTCTACAATAAAGGATTGGAATATAATATTCTCAAAGACAAAAGAGCTTGAATTATAGTCAAGAATCAACTACCCAGCAAAATTGAGCATAATCTTTCAGGGTAAATGACAGACATTCAATGAAATAGGGGAATTTTAAACTTTCCTGATGGAAAAACCAAAGCTAAACAGAAAATTTGATCTTCAAATACAAGACTCGAGAGAAGCATAAAATGGTAAATAGTAAAGGAAAAAAAAACACACTATTCAATAAGGTTAAACTGTTTACATCCCTCCATGGGAAGATGATACTTGTAACTCTTAAAAACTGTGTCACTATTAGGGCATTTAGGAGGAGTATACATAGAGATTGCAAGTATAAATTGATCTTGATATGACAATATAAAAAAATTAAAGGGTGAAAAAAAGATTGTACTGGGAGAAGAGAAAAGGAGGAGGCAGAACAGGGTAAATTACATCACATGAAGGAGTGCAAAGCACCTATTACAGCAGAGGCAAAGAAGGGAGGGGGGATGAGCATTATTGGATTTTATTAAAAGAAGGAGTAACATGCATGCTAAGTAATGTAAAGAAATTTGTCTTACTTTATTGAAAAGTAGAATTGAAAAGGGGGGAAAGGAGATAAGTGATAGAAATAATATAGAAAAGACATCAGAAGGAGGGAGGAAATAACAGAAAAGGGAGAGAGGGCTGATAGAAGGGAGAGCAGATTGAGAGTGGTCAGAAGCAAAAGACCAGTGAAGAGAGACAGGGTGAAAGGTGAAAGAAAAGTATAAACAGGGTGGAAATAGGATGGAAGGAAATACACAGTTAGTAATCATAACTGTGAATATCAATGGGATGAAATCTCCCACAAAAAAAAGAAGATAACAGAGTGGATTAAAAACCAAAATCCTACAATGTGTTGTTAATAAGATATACATCTGAAGCACAGAGATAAACACTGAGTAAAGGGAAAAGGCTGAAACAGAATATGTTGCACTTCAGCTGGAGTAAAAAAGCAGGAGTAGCAATTCTGATCTCAAATAAAGCAAAAGCAAAAATAGATCTAATTAAAAGAGATAAGGAAGGTACATCTTGGTAAGAAGTACCATAAAGAATGAAGTAATATCAACACTAAACATTTATGTACTAAGTGGCATAGCATCCAGATTTTTAGAGGAGAAGTAATGAGCTACAGGAAGAAATAGACAGCAAAACTATACTAGTGGGGGACCTCAAACTCTTCCTCTCAGAACTAGATAAATCTAACCACAAAATAAACAAGAAAGAAGTTACAGAGCTGAATATAATTTTTGAAAAGTTAGATATGGTAGATCTCTGGAGAAAATTGAATGGGGATAAAAAGGAATATACCTTTTTCCTGGCAATACATGGCACCTACCTAAAAATTGACCATGTACTAGCACATAAAACTTTCACAATTAAATGCAGAAAGACAAATATTAAATGCATCCTTTTCAGATCATGATGCAATAAAAATTACATGTAATACATGGCCAAGGAAAGACAGACTAAAAATTAATTGGAAACTAAATAATCCAATCCTAAAGAATGAGTGGGTCAAACAACAAATCATAGAAGCTATCGATAATTTTATCCAAGAGAATGAAAATGAAATGACATACCAAAATTGATGGGATGCAGCCAAAATAGCACTTAGGAGATTTTGTTTTTGTTTTCTCTAAATGCTTACTTGGATAAAATAGAGAAAGAGCAGATCAATGAATTGGGCACACAATTTAAAAACCTAGAAAAAAGAACAATTAAAAATCTCCAATTAAATACCAAATTAGAAATTGCAAAAATCAAAAGAGAGATTAAGAAAATTGAAATTAAGAAAATTATTGAACTAATGAATAAAACTAAGATCTGGTTTTAAGAAAATAATAGATAAACTTTGGTTAATATGATTTTTTTAAAAAAAGAAGTAAAACAAATTACCAGTGTCAAAAATTAAAAGGGTGAATTCACCACTGATGAAGAGAAAATTAAAACAAAATTAGGAGCTATTTTGCCCAACTGTATGCCAATAAATCTGACAATCTAAGTGAAATGGATGAATATTTACAAAAAATATAAATTGCCAAGATTAACTGAAGAGGAAATAAATACTTAACCCCTTTTCAGAAAAAAGAAATTAAACAAACCATCCATGAACTCCCAGCCACATGGATTTATAAGTGACTTCTATCAAACAGTTAAAGACCAATTAATTCCAATACTTTATAAGCTATTTGGAAAAAATAGGCAAAGGAATCCTACCAAATTCCTTTTATGACAAAAACTATGGTGCTGATACCTAAACTAGGAAGAGCCAAAACACAGAAATAAATTTATAGAACAATTTCCCTAATGAACATTGATGCAAAATGTTTTGTATAAAATATTAGCAAAGATATTACATCAATTTATCTGGAGTATAGTACACTTAATAATACACTATGACCAGGTGAGATTTATATGCAGGGTTAGTTAAATATAAGAAACATCAGCATAATTGAACATATACATAGCAAAACCAATAGAAAATAATACGATTATCTCAATAAATACAGAAAAAGCTTTTGACAAAATACAGCACCTATTGCTATTAAAAACAGTAGAGAGCATAGGAATAAATGGAGCTTTCCTTAAAGTGATAGGTAACATCTATCTAAAACAATCAGCAAATATTATCTGTAAAGGGAATAGGGTGGAACCTTTCCCAATAAGATCAGAAGGCAAACAAGGATGCCCATTATCACCACTACTATTCAATATTGTACTAGAAAATGTTAGCTTTAGGTGTAAGAGAAGAAAAAGAAATTGAAGGAATTAGAATAGCAATATGGAAGCAAGGCTAATACTCATGGCAGATATTATGATGACATACTTTGAGAATCCTAGAGAATCAACTAAAAAACTACTTGAAACAACATCTTTAGCAAAGTTGCAGGATATAAAAACTCATATAAATCATCAGCATTTCTATATATTACCAATAAAACCCAGCAGCAAAAGATATAAAGAGAAATTCCATTTCAAATAACTGTAGACAATATAAAATATTTGAGACTCTACCTGCGAGAAAAACCAAGGAACTACATGAACACAATTACAAAACACTTTTCACATAATAAAGTCACACCTAAATACTTGGGAAGTTATTAATTGCTCATGGGTCAGTTAAGTAATTTAAAAAATAATAGTAATTTTATTTGAATAATATTTAATAATTTGATAATAATAATGACAATTCTACCTAAATTAATTTACTTAATGCAATACCAATCAAACTACCAAAGTTATTTTATATGACTGGGAAAAATAATAAAATTCATCTGGAAGAAAAAAAGGTCAAGAATATCAAGTGAATTAATAAAAAAAATTACAAAGGAAGGTACCAGATTAAAAACTATATTATAAAGCAACAATCATCAAAACTCTTTGGTTCTGGCCAAGTAATAGAGTGTTGGATCAGTGAAATAAGTTAGGTACATAAAAAACAGTAGTCAATGACTATAGTAATCTACTGTATGATAAACCCAAAGAATCGAGCTCCTGGGGTAAGAACTCACTATTTGATAAAAATTGCTGGAAAAACTGGAAAATAGTATGGCAGAAACCAGGCATAGACTAACATCTCACATGTATACCAAGACAAAGTCAAAATGGGTACATGATTTTGACAAAAAGGGTGATACTATAAGCAAATTAGGAGAGCAAGTTTACCTGTCAGATACATGGAAAAGAGAAGGATTTTTGACCAGACAAGAGATAAAGAACATTATGAAATTCTGATTACATTAAATTAGAATTGTTTTTTTCTACCAACAGAATCTATACAATCAAGATTAGAAGGAAAGAGAAAACTGGGAAACAATTTCTACAGACAATGTTTCTGATAAAGGCCTCACTTCTCAAATATATAGAGAACTGAGTCAAATTTATAAGAATGCAAGTCATTCCCCAATTGATAAATCGTCAAAGGATATGTACAAGAAGTTTTCAGAAGAAGAAATCAAAACTATCTATAGTCACATAAAAATGCTCTAAATCACTACTGATTAGAGAAATGCACATTAAAACAGCTCTGAGCTACTATCTCACACCTATTAGATTGGCTAATATGACAGAAAAGGAAAATGATAAATGTTGGAGAATATGTGGGAAAATTGGAACAATAATACATTGTTGATGGCATTGTGTACTGATCCAACCACCCTGGACAGCAATTTGGAACTATACTTGAAGGGCTGTAGAACTGTGCATACCCTTTGATCTGGCAATATCACTATATCCCAAAGAGATCATAAAAAAGGAAAAGGACCCCCATGTACAAAAATATTTCTAGAAGCTCTTTTTCTGGTGACGAAGAATTGGAAATTGAGGGGGATGTCTATCAATTGGGGAATGGCTGAACAAATTGTGGTATATGAATGTAATGGAATGCTATTATACTACATGTATAATACATACTATATCCATAAGAAATGACGAGCAGACAGATTTCAGGGAAAAAAAGCAAAAACCTGGGAAGACTTACATGAACTGATGTTGAGTGGAGTGGGTGCAACTAGAACATTGTACATAGTAACAGCAACATTTTGTGATGATCAGCTATGATAGACTTAGTTCTTCTCAGAAATAAAATGATCCAAGGCTATTCTAAAGACCCGTGATGGAAAATGCTATCCCAATCCAGAGAAAGAACTATGGAATCTGAATACAGATAGAAGCATACTATTTTCACTTTTTCTTTTTTTCTCACTTTTTTCTCTTTTGTTCTGATTCTTCTTTCACAACATAACTAACATGGAATTATTTTTAACATGATTGACCATGTATAATCTATATCATGTTGTTTACTGTCTTGGGTGAAGAGTAGGGACAGAGAGAGAAAAATTTGGAACCCAAATTCTCACAAAAATGAATGTTGAAAACTATTTCTATGTGTAATTGAAAAAAAAATACAATTATATGCGGGGGAGGAAGTTTGGGTGAATGGGGAAAGGTGAAGTAGGGAACATAGTGACTATAATGAACTCCTAGCAAGCATGAAATATAAAGTGATAGTGATTCATGTATTTTATTGGCAAGGAATAGTAGATCTGAAGGAGAATGACAGGCTGAGTCAGGAAGGGATTAAGAGCCAGGAAACTCAAAGATGGAGAGTGGTGTTCTTGTCCCAGAGGAAATAAGGGATTCCCACTGAAGAGACTTTGGAATCAGAAAGGGGTATGTGCCTTTGGTGGAAAATTATAAGCTTAGTATTGGGTGAGTTATCATTTTGGGAAGCCACTAGCTCTAGAAGAATGTTGTGCTTCAATGGGATATCTACTTTAGAATAAAGATTGTGTGAATTCCTAGGAACAGCCAGCATCCAGAATGTTATGGGGATCATAAAACCAAATAAGTAAACAAAAAAGTTTGGATAATGTCATGGATGTGGATTAGGGAAGTCCACATGATACGAGACAAAGGTTAACCTTAACTCTTCAGCTCTGTTTACATATGACACTTATTCCAGCCCAAAGAAATATTTCTATTACTGAGGCACAGAAGAAGTTGAATTTAAAAAAAAAATAAGAGGTTGGAGGAGGAGGGAAGGAAGATTTTGAACTAACTACTTATGTGAGGGGAGAAAGAAAATTGAAAATATAAAAAATAGGTAATTAAATAGAAGAAAGAAAAAATGACAATTTAAATTAAGGAACTAGGAAAACCATAGGCAAATTAGAATTAGGAAGAATAACTGAATTTGTGGAAATGTAGTATCACCAGTGTAATTTAAGCAAAAATAATATCAGGGAAAAGGAAGTAAATAAAAAGAAAAACCAATAGTAACAAAACAAATGGAGGAAACACAATCTTAACTCATAACTTTACATTTGAATCAACTAAACAATCCAATAAAATGATAGAGACAGAATGGTTATGAAAATAAAATTCCACAATCTGTTCTCATGAGAAATTTATCTAAAAATGAAAGACACATAGAGAATTAACATGATACACATTGGAACAAATTTTATTATGCATTAAATGAATAAAAAGAAGGGTTGTAATCATGTTATTAGAAAAAAATTTAAAAACAAATAATGTAAGCAAAGATACTATATTATACTTAAAACAATCATAAATCATCAATTGATATAAATACTAAACACATATGCATAAAGTGGCATAGTGGCTAAATTCATAAGAGGAAAAATAATTAATCACAAAAGAGAAATATATTGAAGCATAACAACAGTAGATCTTAAATTCTCCTTTTACAGCAGCAAAAATAGAGCAGACAGATAACAAATGGGAAAGTATGGAAATGAAAAACAATGTTGGAGAATTTTTATTTGACTCACTTTATATTTTGAAAGAAACATTAAAGAATATGTATTTTTCTTTATACTAAATTTCACCTTCAAAAAAACAAAACAAAACAAAACAAAACTGAACCATAGCCTAAGGCAAAGAGGAATTATAAATAAATGGGGAAAACAGATGTACTAAATATATGCTTTACAGATAATAACAAAGCAAAAATAATAATCAATAAAAGGAATACCTGTGAAAGATATTTATCTAAATGAAATCTGTAAAATTATAACAGGGAGAAGGAAAAATCAGAAGCAATTGAACCGTAGAGGTAATCCTGTGCTCGATAAATCTGGAACCATAAATTGCTCAGGAAATAACTCTCTATTTGACAGGTGCTGCTGGAGGTGAGGGGTGGAATGGAACAGTTTGTTAGAAATTAAGTTTAGGCCAACAACTTTCACTATCTACTAAAATAACCTTAAAATGGATACTTGATCTTAATAGTAAAGGTCACAGGATTAAAAAAAAATGAGAGGGAAAGGGAAGAGAAAGGGATACATAAAGGGAAAGAGAAGGAAAGGTAACTGTGTTAATTACCTTTCACAGTTACAGCTAGGTAGAAAATTCTTAACCAAACAAGAGATATGTACTATCACAAAAGATAAGGTAGATAATGTCTTTTGCATTTAATAGAAAACTTTTGCACAAACACAAATCAATGTAGCAATGACAAAAAAATGCTAAATCGGGGGGAAAGTCTTTGCATCAAATATCCCTACTAAGCACCACAAGCATCTGATATCCAAGAATTAGAGGCAACTAACCCAACTAATAAGATCTATAGTGTTTTCCAAAAATACAAATAGTTTTAAAAAGCAGAATTACAAATACCAAACAATCTAATGAAAGATTGTTCCAGAAGACTTCTATTAAAAGAAACATAAATTAGATCAACACTAAGGTTTCAACTTACACCTGGAAAATTGAAAAAAAATATAATAAAAGATGGAGATATTCATTGTTGGAGGATTTGGGGAAAGAATTGATCCAATTATTCTGGAAAACTACTTGCTAAAAATGTGATAGAAAATATCAATATCATTTGACCCAGAGATCTGCCTGTTAAATATATAATCCAAGGAAGTAAAAGATATAAAGGAAAGACCCATATATAATCCCCTGAGTATTTATAGTAGCAAGGATTCATATATAATTACCCAAATGTTTATAGTTAGTACTTCCATATAAAATTGAGCACTCACTCCATTTCCAGAGAACAATCAGTTCCTTCCAAGTAAAATAGACAATGTTATTTATATCACCTACCTCATAGGGTTATTAGGATAAAAAAATGTATAAAGTGTTTTATAACCATAAAGTTTGTTATGAACATGATTGTTATAATCAATATCTTGACTACATATTGGCACTTTCTTTATGCCTCTTTGAGAAGAATTAATTTGAATATCATTTAATTTTTGCTAAATGATTTTATTCCTTGAGCCTGAGGCAATTTCTTCTGTGTCTTCATGTATGCATTGCATGTAATAGGATCTTAAAAATGATTATTGAATTAAATTGAAGTAATATAACTTGTGATTACTTGGAGAAATATAATCTTCCCTCCTTAAATCCATCTTTAACTCCCACTTTTTTATTTTATTTTATTTTATTTTTGGTGAGGCAATTGGGGTTAACTGACTTGCCCACAGTCACACAGCTAGTAAGTGTTATGTGTCTGAGGCCGGATTTGAACTCAGGTCCTCCTGACTCCAGGCCGGTGCTCTATCCACTGCGTCACCTAGCTGCCCCTAATTCCCATTTTTTTAAACCCCGAAACTACTGGACTTCCTGATTTTTTGCCACCTAAGCATCCTAGTTATAATTTTCAATATGTCATTGCCTCTGTAAATGATTAGTTCTTCATAGGTGTCAATTACACACAGAGACTGCCTTTGAAAGGGAAAAGTGAATTTAATATATTGTTGTTATAAAATAACAAAGGGACCTGTTCAGAATTTTTAAAAAATATGATGGCTCAGAATTTAAACTTTATTTTCCCTTATAATATATTTCTCTAACTACAGATGTCCAAAAAACCTATTTTTTTCTCCCAACCCATCCCAAGCAGAAGCAGAGAAATGAAATCCTACAACCTCCTATATGAGGCCCAATAAGCATAGCTTGGATTCAAAGAAGTATGTATAACATGTAAGAACGTGTGTTAAATATGAAACCATGCAGATAAAGCTTGAGCAACAGCTCCAACAATATGACCAATGAAATATCTAGTTACAAATCACATCCAATGAAGCCCACTGGCAGAAGGAAATGATACTGATGCTGTAACAATAGACTCATACATCATTGACACTGTAATTCCAGCCACTCTAACCTTTATCTACTGCACTTGGTCTATTGTTTACTTTTACTAAACCAATTATCACAGGATACTGTTACAACCTTTTCTGGCAGCTGGCCCAAATTAAACAAAAAAAGAGTAAGGCAACCACCATATGTGTCTCTCTCTACACTGTCAAAGAGGGGAAAATAATACTCTTTTAATTAATCCAGATTTCATTTTAAAACGTGTCATTTCAATTGTCAACATCATAGTTTTAATCACTTGTTTATTTTTGTCCCCATAAAGTTAGTTTTTAAAAGTAATGCTACCTCTCCTCACCTCATGTTATGTAGCACAACATTTTAATTGGCAATACATAAGTTCAGCATATTTGTTCATCTGATTAGCCACGTACTAGTTCATCTTAGTTTATTTTCAGTACAAGACTGGAAAAAATTATATACACATATCTACAGTTACATGTATCTTCCTACTGATCTATTTATCTACACATACAGATATGTGTATATATACATTTTTGTATATATATATGTGTGCATGTAATATGTGTATGTACATGTGCGTGTACCAAGAAAATGTGGCTTTAAAGAATCATTTATGTAATATTAGGCATCATTTTACATATTCATGATTATTTTATAAATAATATAAATATCTTGAAGTTATTAATACTAACGCCTGTCTAAACAATGTGTTACTCCTAAAGAGTACACAATATTGATGGTAATGCAGATTCAATATATTTTAATTTCTTAAACATTCCTTTTCTTCACACTTGAAAATTCTTAAGAAAATTAGACTGGAAGAAAAAAAAATATATATATATATACATATATATTATTCTTGTGATATTTCTAAATAGATTTGCAAACAAATGCTCTTTGATAAATTCAGGTAATTAAAAATACTTATCAGAATTGAAGTTATAAATGCTTGTGATTACATGGATAGATACAATCATCAAACTCATTATCAAATTCAAAGGAAAAAAGATCTTTCTAAAGTAGAGGTGAGGAACCTGTGGTCTTGAGGCCACACATAGCCTTCCAGATCCTCAAGTGTGGCCCTTTCACTGAATCCAAACTTCACAGAACAAATCCCTTCAGCATGGCCCTGAGGTTGAAGGTTACCTACCACTGTTCTAGAGTGTAATTGTTTCCAAAAATCTGATCTAGAACTGTATACATGCACACACACACACATAAAATATCTATCTTTAAATTTAATGTCTTTCTTCTGCCTTGATTTAATCTTATGTTCAGTAAAATTCAATTTGGGCCAATATTATAATGCTAGACTCTCTTGTTATTAATAATATCATGCTCTTGAAGGCATTTTCACTTGATTTTTAAAAGTACAGTGTTAATGTATACAAAATTGCTTTAAATAATATGGCAGGCTGACTTTTTTTTTCTTGTCTTAAACATCCAATCAGTATTATTACTGGAAACTTTTTCCTTATTTACCAGTCATTTTCAATAATAAAATCATTGTTCATTGCCCTTCCATTTTCAAGAAAACTGAATCTCAATTTTGAACTTTACCTACGCTCCACAACCCTCTTCTCAGCACCCTCTGTTGACTAAAAGTAAAAATTTTATTGTTGTTTGTTTGTTTGTTTGTTTGGGGGAATGAGTTGCTCACCCAACTATACAAACACTAAACTCTCTATAGAAGAAAACTCTCTTCTTTCTTTTTTTTTCCTTTCGTAGAAACATGAAGTCAACTAAGTACTCCTCCCCCAACCTCAAAAGGCCTCCAGACTTGCAGAGTTCATTCTCTAATGTTATTCTTGGCTGTTTGTATAAAGAAATATTTTCCACTCCAAGTATAGTTAAACATGACATTTTTTAAGAGCGAAAAATACACTTAGAGAAATACCATTACTGCCCCCAACACTCACATGAAAATTTTATGAATATATATTTCAAATTATCAACATCAATGGCAGCAACAAACAACAATCACTACCACCACAACCAATTAGCCATGATAGCAGTCACTGTACAATACTCTGAGAGTTGCTTGTAGACCTGCTGAATCCTCATTCTATTTAAGAAATGCTTCACAAAATACTTAACAAATTTTTGTATAGCTCAGCTCAAAAAATGCTGCCTTAAATTTCCAGAATTGAAGTATACCTATATAGCTGTTTATGCATTAAAGGGCTATTTGACACTTGGTGAGAAGAGGTAACAAAAGTATCTACAATGGGTAATCAGGCTTTGTTGCTTTTTCCCGAGATATTTTTATAAATCTGTCACTCATAGAGGCATTTCCTCTACAGGTTATACCATCTACATGGCTTCCATCATGTTTGCTTCTCATAGGACTGTAGACTCATAGCTTCAGAGCTGGAAAGAACCAGAGAGGTCACAGAGTCAAACCAATTCATTTTACACATATGAAAACTGAGACCCAGCCAAAGGTCACATAGCAACTTGAATGCAGGTTTTCCTGACTCCACACCCAGTGCTTGTGTCCATGTCTTTCTGTAATTCCTCCACGCAGTATCTACTCAATCAGTGAAGGGTTACCATCGGGCATATATCTAGATCAGTTTGTACACATGTACCCACACATACATACATATATACGTACACATACATGCACATATATGGATGTGTGTATACAAATATTTAGATAGGCCTATATACATATTAAACATATAATTTTTCACTAAGAATTGAACCATCACTAACAACCATTTCAATATTCAAGGCAGAGAAACATAAGAAACCATGAGCTTCTGTGTTTTTAAGATAGATTGATTAGTAGATACAGATAGATATAATTTAACAAGATAAGTGACAAAACTCTATTTGCTTGTGTCTCCTGTGCTTTATATTTTTTTCTTTTGTACATTCAAAACTGTTTTAGTGAGGTGCATTTTGTATATCTATCACTACCTACTTCTCTGTATTTCTTCTCCATTCCATATAGAGGCTCTTCCTTGCAACATCCACGCATTGGCTATTTTTGAGAATATTATTTATTTCTAGTCTATTACCTCTTTGTCAAGCCAGGGCATGTATATTTCACTTGCATTCTTAAGAAGTCATTAGTATTTACTTCTTTGATTATAGTACTGAGGTCTTTCAATGTTTTTTGCCCCTTTATATTATTTTGATCATGTATGTTGTTTTCATTTTGCAAATTTTCCTCTGCATTAGTTCATGAATCTTCTCGTTTCTTCGAATCCATCCCATTTGTTATTTCTTATGCTACAATAACATTCCATTATTGTCATATACTACTTCTTTTAGTCATTCTAAAAATTACGGGAGCCATTTTGCTTCAATTCTTTGCTACTATAAAAAAGTGCATTTCATAGATGCCAGAGTATCCCTCAATTATATCACATTGATCCTTTCACATAGTTCCCTCATCAGTTTTTCTCTGAATATACAGGTCCTCATAAACATCTTACACCTAGGTCATTAAGCAGCTGATTGATTCAGTAGATAGAGTCTTGGACATGGAGTCAGGAATTTCTGGTTTCAAGTACGTTGTCAGATATACCCTGAAAAAGTCACTCAAACTCACTCTGATTCATATCCCTCAGATGAGGATAATTGTAATATCTACTCCCCAGGATTTTTATGAGGATAAAATGATATAATATTTGTAATGTGATTTGCAAATCTCAAAGCACTATAGAAATGAAAGCTATGTTACTTTTTATTGATAAAGCACTGTATTTTTCTTACACCCTCTCTCCTGATCCTTAAGAAAAACTATAGCTTGATGCTTCTAAAACAATGGTATTCCACAATTCATGGTCATTATAGCATCACTAGGAAAATAATGTGTTTATTTATTTCAATTTACCTATCTAAAATATAAAATACACCTCACCGACCCAAAAAAGGAAATTCAACATTTTCTTTTAAAAATTTTAAAGGACACAGATAGCATTGATTGTGGTAAGTAAAGTTCTCCAAATCTGTCAATGATAAGATACTAGAGAGTGGGAAAAAAGTAGCATGGGGACATTATTTATTCAAACTGAATTTTAAGTGGTTGGTGAGTTAAGGAAATCATTTGACAATAATCAGGTCATAAATATATAACAGAGTCATCTGCAACTAGCTCCTGATTTCTACCACTGCCCCTCCCTCCATTGAGATGGATACTACATTCACACAATGATTCAAAAAGAAGCCAAGATAGTCTGTTTTCATTGAGACCACATTTCCAGAAGTCATTCTTCCATGGTCATAACTATCAGTTGTGAGAGGAAAAGCAGTCAAGGTTTTTATCATCAAGAGCTGTCCCAGATCACTTAATGCCTGCAGAATATCTCTACTTCAATGTCTATCAATTCTGACTGAATAAGTATAAAACAGAAGCAACCTCCCTCCTAAAACTAGGTCTCCCTCCCAACTTCCCTATTTCCTCTATGATTAGATACTGACCCAGCCTTTAATACTCAGAATTTCTTTGACTGACCATTCCTTCATCCTTGTCAATTAGTTCAAGTGTTCTAAATTCTTACCTTGAAGTTTCTCACATTCATATCTTCCTCTCCATTGCCTCCACCCTGGTTCAGGTCATCATTACATCATCCTTGAGCTGTGATAAGAGTATCCTTACTAGTATTCCTGCCTCCATCTCCTCTCAAATTAATTATATACATCACCTCCTGATAAAACTTCCTAAAATACTGCTTTTATCATGCCACTTTTCTATTTAAAAAATACTTCATTAGCCCCTCATTGCACACAAAATATATTTCATAGGCCCTATTCAAGACCTTTCATCAACTAGCTTCATTCTTTCTTTCATTTCAAAAAGGACTTCCTTTAATGGACTTCCTTCAAGCTACTTCATCCCAGTAATATTGGTCTCTTTACTGTCTTCCCAACACATCAATCATTCTAATGTGATTTTTTTTCATATTATTGAGTTTCAAACTTGAATTTCCTTCCTCTTTGCTGATTCATTACATAAATCCCATACTTTTATGTTTAACTCAAGCTTAATTCCTTTCACAAGTCTTCTGGACTCTCATACTTCACAGAATCACTGAATTTTGAGTTTGAAAGGTATCTCACAGGTCATTTATTCCAACCAAAACCTGAACAATAATAATAATAAACATCAACAAATATTTACCTAGAACTTTAAGGTTTTGAAAACATGTTACAAACACCATCTCATTTGTTACTCATAACAACTCTGTATGCTATTAATAACCTCATTTTAGAGAGGAGGAAACTGAACCAGAGGGAGGTAAAATGACTTGCCCAGGGTCACACCACTAAGAAATATCAGGTAGTAATTAAACTTTTATGTTCCTGATTTCAAAATCATCACTCACACAACTATGTTCCCTTATTTGCTTAAGAGGTGCAAAAAATCCCCTCGACAATGTATCTCCTCTCACCGATCTTCAATATTATTTATTTTCTGTACCACTGTTTTAACATTGTCCCCCAATGATTTTATGATTTCCTCCCAATTATACTTAAGGTTCCATGAAGAATTATGCTTTCCAATTCTTCTACTCTTCCCCTTTTCATTTTGTTTTTGAAACCTTTGAGCCTAGCACAGTGTCTTGTATATATTAGTAGTATAATAAAATGCTTGCCAAAGCCAAATAAATGGAATTACATATTTACAGGGTTGTCACATAAAAACAAAACTTTAACTTACTCTTATTAGCTTCGAAGTACAGGCCTAGGAGTAGGATCAATGGGTGAAACTTTGAAAAAAAGTAGCATTTGACTTGATATAAAGGAAAACTTTCAAGCAATTATAAATGTACACCTGTGGAATAGGCTTTTTCCTGAGGTAGTGAATTCTTTATCACTGGAAGTAAGCAAGTGGAATCTAGATTGCTTTTCAGGGATACTTTAGAGATATTTCATATTTACTTTAGTAATTTGACTAGTTCTTTCAGGTCCATTGCTATATTATGATTTCAGGATGTAGGTACTTGATTAAAAAGAAACGTTTTTTAGAATGAATGAATGAGGACTTAAAGTGGCCTTTGTTCACTGATTTTCCCCCTTTTTCAGCAACCTTGACGTTTAGAGAAAAAACCATATTCTAAGAAAAAGAATTCCTCTTGGGGAAATATTTTTAAAAGTTCATCCAACATAGTAATAAGTGGTTTTGTGTACAGTACTTAATCCATCTTCTCCCTTAATAGGAACAGAATGAGAGCTAGTAATACAGTGAGTACAAGAAATAACAGAGTTTGAGAGTTTTGCTGTAATCCCAAGAATGCCCAAAGCCTTAGATAGCTTTGTATGGGGAAATTATGGGACAACAAGAAGAAGGATCAGAAAAATGATAATACATGTGATCTATACAAGTAGAAGAAATTAAATCATGGATCAGGTAAATAAGGGTTTAGATAAGAAAAATTAAGATAAGTCATCCCATCAGTAAGCATTTATTAAGCACCTGCTATGTGCCAAGAACTGAGCTAAGTGCAGGGATATAAAGAAAGCTAAAGGACAGTTCCTGCCCTCAATGAGCTCATATTCTAATGGAAAAGGACTTTGGAGATCATCCCATCCAGGAGTTCTTACCTTGGAGTCCATGTTCTTTGTTTTCCTTTGCAATCTCATTTATTTTATTTTATATATTTAAAACAATATTCTAAGAAGGGGTCCATCGGCTTAAACTGAATGCTGAAGTATCCATAAGACAATTTTTTTTGTTTCCACATCCTTGAACTAATCCAACCAATCTACCCCCATTTTAGAGGTTTAAGTGCAATTCAACAACTATTTTTTCTTTTCTTTTTCTTTCTTTCTTTTTTTTTATGTGAGGTAATTGGAGTTAAGTGACTTGCCCAGGGTAGCACAGGTAAGTGAGTATAATGTCTGTGGCCAGATTTGAACTCGAGTCCTCCTGACTCCAGGGCTGGTACTCTATCCACTGCACCACCTAGCTGCCCCCCTCAACAAATATTTCTTAAGATCCTATTACATGTGAGGCATTATTCTGAATACTGTGAATACAAAGCCAAAGATAATGAGCAGTTCTCATCAATTGAGGATATTATATCCAAAAAGATGAAGAAAGACAAGAAAGGCTAAGTGATTTGTTAGAAGTTGCAAAAGTAAATGATGAAACAGTGGTTCAAATGAATTCCCTTGACTTCAGATCTATTATAGAAGTATATCCTTCCTTATGTTGATAGGCCTCCACCAAAATTCATGACTTATAGATGATTCAGGCTAGAAGGAAGCTGCAATACTATTTAATTTAAACTTTTTTTTATAAATGAAGAAATTGAAACTATAGAGAAGTAAAATGACTTCCCCAAGGTCACACACTTCAGAAGTACGAGATCTAGGACTTGAACTCGTATTTTCTGACTCTCAGGTCAATAACTTTTCTTCTATACTATGTTTATTTCCACATAACTATTTCAAAAACCTTGTGTAGCAAAAATGGAGTGGGCCCCACATATTCAGAGACCTTAGAAGAGGGGGTATACTTGTGTTTATGTAGAAGATGTGGTTGTGATGGGGACAAATATTTGAATGACTAAAACTTATATAACATAAAGATCAGTTGAAATAAATGGTGATATTTAACCATGAGAAGAGAATATGATTAGAATTAGAAATTAGATTAGAAATTAGAAAGAATATGATAACTTTCAAGTACCTGATAGCCTAGAATGTAGATGAGGGATTAGAAATGTTTGCTTAACCCCAGGGGACAAACTGGGAAGGGAATAGAGGGAATAACCATTTCTTAGTTACCTACTATGATCCAGGGATGGGGCTAAATGCTTTACAAATATTATGTGGGGACAAATAGGTGGCATAATGGATACAGTACTGGGCCTAGAGTGTGGAAGACCTGAGTTCAAATCTGTTTTCAGACAATTACCAGATTATGATCTAGGGCAAGTCACTTAAAATGTTTTCTTCAATTTCCTCAACTATAAAATGGTGCTAATAAGAGCACCTACCTTACAGGGTTGTTGAGAGGCTGAAATAAGATAACACTTGTACAGTGCTTAGCACAATGTGTGGTCTCATAGTAGGTGTGATTATAAATGTTAATTGTTATTATTTCATGTGATCCTCACAACAACTCTGTGAGGTAGTTGCTGTTATTAACAACATTTTATAGTTGAGGAAACTGAGGCAGGTAGAGGTTAAATGACTTGCCCAGCATCACACAGCCAGTAAATGTCTGAAAGCAGATTTGAACTGTGATCTTCTTGATGCTAGGTTCAGTGCTCTATCCACTGTACCACCTAGCTCTCTCAGAGCCATGAGCAGTCTGTGAAAACTGTAGAATCAGAATTTATCTATATATAAATAATTATTCTTAACCAGTAGATGTAATCCTAGCATCACAGAATCCCGAATGGATCCTCTGATAGGAATAGTTACCTTAGACTTTGTCAAGTCCAAATCTCTCATTATTCTATGGACAAGGAAATTAAATTCTGGAGAGATAGCCCAAGGTTGTGAAAGTAGTAAGTGATAGAAATGGGAATAGAATTCTTATCCTCTAATTTAATTGAGAACTATTTTCCTTGCAATATGCCCCCATTCCCCATCACTTCAAGTGGAAGATGAATAACTTTTTAGGAATGTAGTGAGACATCTTGTTCAAATATAATTTTAACTAGATAGCCCTTTCAATTTTGCAATTCTGTAAAAGAACAGTGCATAAATTCAGTGTATAATCATTGCTACTGCAGTGATAGAAAAAAGAAGCAGTTGAAGGAGTTCAGAGAAAGGAGAGAACATTTCTGAACTGGGGTGATGAGGGAAACATTTATGGAGAAAGTGGCATTTTAGTCTAAAGTATGATTAGTACACCAATAGGCAGAGGGTTTGGGCATTTTAGAGGGCTGGGAAGGATAAAACATCAGGCATTCCAAAGTCTATGCGAAGGAATAAAAGTAGGAAAGTGACAGTCATGGATAAAGAATGACAAATGGCCTAGTTTCAGTCAATTATAGGGCCTGCCAAGCAGCAATAAGTTTAGGCTGTGTTGTCCAGACCCTTGAATTCTAGGGTATCTTGTTAAACCTATTGGTGTGAGAATAGGGATAGAAGTTGGACCTGTAATTTCATTGACATAAGGAACTCTGAGATTAGGAAATACTCTCTAAGCCACCAAACCTGCTCTAAACAAATCATATTTCAGCATGAAAGGATGCAAGGTTTTTGGTTGGCATGAAAACTTGATATAATTGAACAAAGTGAAATGGCAAAACAAACAAAAAAATGGATCTTATATAATCCACTAGTATAAGTTTAGTGTCTAGAAACAAAAAGGTGATAATAGCCCCTCTACCAATGCAGTGTGGCATCTTCTTCGCAATTTATACTCTTTGAAATTTGCCTACTGTACTGAGAGGTTGACTTGCTGGTCCAGAGTCAAAAAGCTTTTATGTATCAGAATCCGGCCTTGAATCCAGGTCTTACTATCACTGAAGCCAGCTATCAAGGCCACTGCACCAAATAATTATTAAGCAGTATTTTTCCTCATACCCAAGAAAGAAAACAACCATCAGGTAAGATAAATTAAACTAGAATTTTAAAGAAATTAAATATAATAATATGCCATACAATTATTTCCTAGCTCTGAGGACACCATAGTCCAGAATATCACCAAGATCAGGGATAATTATATGATGTGCAAGGGTCAAGAAAAATGAAAAAGAAATATTGCTTATACAGCCATTTAAGGTTTTTAAAAATGCTTTATATATTGTTGAGGTAGCACCTAATTTATTACCCCCATTTCATAGTTAAAGAACTAAGCACAGAAAGGTTAAGTGCTTTGTGTGTTGAAATAAGACAAGAGAGGATCAGAAATGTTAGCTGAACTCATTTCTCTTCAGTCTTGATCCATCATCCTTTCCTATACAACACACTGATTTTTGAAACAAGTTGGAAGATCAGTTGGCTCAGGTGCTATAAAGGTTTTTTTTTCTTTTTTTACCATTATGTTTTTTATGTTAGAATATTATTTCTTTCTCTTTTCTCCTAAGTAAGTGATGTTTACAATGCCTGGGCCAGTCTTAGGCAATTAGATAAGCTATTACAGTTAAATTTCATTATTGTCATTGTTGGCATTTTAAAAATGTGTTCATGGCAATAATACGGATCTTTCACGTTAGAATCAACTCTATTTATCAAACAGTACCAAGGTATTATACAAACTATTTAGGAAAATCCATTCAATATTCATTTTTTTGTCTTAGAATCTCTTGATTTTGTTAGAATTGTATGTGAGTTTTGTAAGTATTATACGATTTCTATATGTCATTTTGCAGCTTACATTTCATTTATACAATTTTCCTACAAAACATATTCAGCAGGTCTTCCTATCACTGAAGCAGGCTATAATTACCAAATTATTTAAATGAATTTAGTGACAGAACAGCTGTAGATACAGTTGGTTGCAAGGCTGATAGGCCTCATCAAATATAAGTTTTTCTTGTTATTGTTGTTGTTGTTTGCTTCAAGGTTGCCAATTAAGCATTTCATATTATCCTCTGTACTAGAATTGTCTGATTTAATTAATACTGTATTCTATCTAAGATTATTCATTTAAGTATCCTATGATCTTAATCTATTAAAATTCCATTTTTAAATTAGTACACAATTAAATGAATTTTTAAGTGGCATAGTTTGAAGCCACTTAGTCTAAAAAATATCTAATCAGGAATTTCTTCCATAGTATACCTGATAAGTGTTCATACAGTCTTGAGTAAGAAGGAATCTGTAATATCTCCCAAAATATTCCATTGTAGTTTTGGAGATCTCTAATGCTTGGGATACATTTTTTCTTCCTTTTATACATTAAATCTAAATCAAATTTTCATTATTTAACTTTATATCCTCAAAGCTCAGCACAGTGCCTGGTATATAGTGGATACTTAATAAATACATTTTTATCAACTGATTGATCTCCATGACTCAACCAGTATTTGTAATTCTGTCCTCTGTGGTCAAAAAGAGCTAATATAGGGACAGAGCCAAGATGACACAGGGAAAGCACTAACTTACTTGAGCTCTGTCCCCAAACCCCTTCAAAAATCTATAAAAATGGGTCTAAACAAATTCTAAAGCAGCAGAACCCACAAAAAGACAGAGTGAAACAAATTTCCAGCCAAAGACGGCCTGGATGGTTGATCAGAAAGGTATATCACGTCGGTGGGAAGAGGAGCGCAGTTCAGTGTGGGTGCGCAGGCCACAGCGAACCTGGAGCAGACCTCAGAGGAATGAATTACGGGCAGCTGTGGTAGTTTCCAGATTTCTCAACCCAGGAATGCCAAAGACAACTTAGAAGGTCAGTGGGAAAAGTCTGTGATTGCGGTGAGAGGAGGAGCTATGTCTCAGCCACCCCCCGGGCCGCAGCTGTTTCCTGAGCTTTTGGCCCACAGACTGAGGGGGAATCAAGTGACTGATCGGGAGGGGATTGCAGGGATCTCTTTGCCAGTGCTGAGGAAGGAATCTCTTGCTTTACCAGTGCTTGGATATGGGTCACAGTTCTGAGGGGCAATTCTGGGCAAGGAGGAATGCTGGTGTGGTGAAGCTTGTTGTGGTGGTGGAGGGGAAACACCTCGCCCCTTATCATAGCACCTTGGAAGAACTGAAAATTTTCAGGTCCCTAGAAGTATCTCTTAAAACAGCTGTACAAACCCCAAAGCTTGGGACACTACATTCTCCATATTGGAAGCAGACTTTTACCTTAACAAAGAGTTTAAAACTCAAGTAATTGGCTGGGATCATTAGTAAGCAGTGCAAAAAGAATCAGACTATATTATCTTACTTTGGTGACAAAGAAGATCAAAACATACAACTAGAAGAAGAAAACAAAGTCAAAACTCCTACATCCAAAGCCTCCAAGACAAATATGAATCAGTCCCAGGCCTTGGAAGAACTCAAAAGGGATTTTGAGAAGCAAGTAAGGGAAGTAAAGGAAAAACTGAGCGTTTTGCAAGAAAATCATGAAAAACAAGTCAACAGCTTGCTAAAGGAGACGCAAAAAAATACTGAAGAAAATAGCACTTTAAAAAAATAGCCTAACCCAAATGGCAAAAGAGGTTCAAAATACCAATGAGGAGAAGAATGCCCTCAAAAGCAAAATTGGCCAAATGGAAAAGGAAGTCCAAAAGCTTACTGAAGAAAATACTTCCTTAACAATTAGAATAGAGCAATTGGAAGCTAGTGACTTTATGAGAAATCAAGACACTGTAAAACAAATACAAAAGAATGAAAAATTAGAAAACAATGTGAAATATCTCATTGGAAAAACAACTGACCTGGAAAATAGATCCAGGACAGAGAATTTAAAAATTATTGGACTATCTGAAAGCCATGATTAAAAAAAAGAGCCTAGACATCATCTTTCCAGAAATTATCAAGAAAAACTACCCTGATATTTTAGAACCATAGGGCAAAATAGAAATTGAAAGAATCCACTGATCTCCTCCTGAAAGAGATCCCCAAAGGAAAACTCCTAGGAATATTGTCACCAAATTCCAGAGTTCCCAGGTTAAGGAAAAAATATTACAAGCAGCCAGAAGGAAACAAGTCAAGTATTATGGAAACACAATAAGGATAACACAAGATTTAGCTGTTACTACATTAAGGGACTGCAGGGCATGGAATATAATATTCTGGAGGGCAAAGGAGATAGGATTACAACTAAGAATCACCTGCCCAGCAAAACTGAGTATAACCCTACAGGGGAAAAAATTGTCATTCAGTGAAATAGAGGACTTGTAAGCATTCTTGACGAAAAGACCAAAGCTGAATAGAAAATTTGATTTTCAAATACAAGACTCAAGTGGAACATGAAGAGGTAAACAGGAAAGAGAAAATCATAAGATACTTATTAAGGTTGAACTGTTTACATTCCTGCATGGAAAGATATTTGTAACTCATGAGACCTTTGTCAGTATTAGGGTAGTTGGAGGGGAAAAAATTATATGTACGTATATATAGATATAGATATAGATAGATAGATAGATAGATAGATAGATAGATAGATAGATAGATAGATAGATAGATAGATAGAGGGCACAGGGTGAGTTGAAAATGAAGGGGTCATATCTGGAGAATAAAATTAAGGGGTGAGAGAGGATTATACTAGGAGAAAGAGAAAGGGAGAGGTAGAATGGGGTAAATTATCTCACAAAAAAAAACAGAAAAGACAAGGCTCTTATAGTGGAGGGGAAATGGGGGAAGGTGAGAGGGAATGAGTGAATCTTATTCTCATAGAATTTGACTTAAGAAGGGAATAAATACACACTCAACTGGGTATGGAAATATGTTTTACCCTACAGGAAAATGGGGGGAAGGGAAAAAGAGAGTAGGGGGATGATAGAGAGAAGGGCAGATTGTGAAAGGGGGCAATCAGAAAGAGGTACTTCTGAGGAAGGTCAGGGTCAAAAGAAAGAATAGAATAAATGGGGGGGATAGGATTAAGGGAAATAAAGTTAGTTTTTCACTGCATGCCTACTATGGAAGTGTTTTGCATAACTGCACATGCATAACCTATATTTGGTTGCTTGCCTTATCAATGAGGATGGGGGGAAGGGAGGAAGTGAGAAAATTTGGAACCCTAGTTTTAAAAACACATGTTTAAACATGCAACTGGGAAATAAGAAATACAGGAAATGGGGTACAGAAATTCATCCTGTCCTATAGGAAAATTGAAGGGGAAGGGGATAAGAGAAAGGGGGGATGGATAGAAGGGAAGGCAGAGTAGGAGAAGGGGTATTCAGAATGCATGCCATCTTGGAGTGGGGGGAGGGGCGAGATGGGGTGAAAATTTGGAACTCAAAATCTTGTGGAAGTAAATGTTGAAAACAAAAACATAAATAAAAATAATAAAATATAAAAATTAATTAATTAATTTTTTAAAAAAGAAAGCTACTACAGAACACTTCTTCAAGTTCCTGAATCTATTCTTATCACCCTCCTAAATCTTCTCTTCTTCAGTATAGCCATCCTCCATTTCTTTGATTAATCTCTAAAGTTTGTCATCCCCTCAACATGTTAGCCTATCAAATAGGTGACCAGATGGCTGGAATTTGGAGGGCTGATGACCTACACCATTCCCTGTTCTGTAACACAGTTATGTGATTGCAAAAGGTGCAGTGCTCAGAGCCTTACTCCAAGCAAGAAAAATACATTCCATATTCTCACACTGATGGACTCATCAATAACCCCCCAACTCAGTGTCCTAGAGGAAGTTGCTAATTTTACTAATGGTCATATTTTGAAAATTAAGAGGTTTTTCAGAAAGAAGGGAAGCTAAAACAAGGAGACATTCAATGTACAATATACACCAGCCAAAGAATGGTCATTTATTCTTACACTAAAATGAGTGCTAACCTGTAAGAATCAAAGCATACAATTACCAAATTATTTAAATGGATTTAGTGACATAACAGTTGTAGATACATTGGTTGCAAGGCTGTTAGGCCTCATCAAATGTGTTTTTCTTCTTCTTATTGTTGTTGTTATTTGCTTCAAGGTTGACAATTAAGCATTTCATATTAGCCTGTATAACAGAATTGCTTGATTTAGTTAACACAAGCCTGTGCTTCTTCTAAATGGCCATCTTCTCCCTGGTAGACAATTTCTCTGGGGCTAGTTCACTGCTATTGTCCCAGAAACCAAAAGCACAATTGTTCCAGCTATTCTTGTTCGTAAGACCATCTACCAAAGGAAAGGAAATACAAAAGAAATATGGAATTTAAGGGCTAAACTCCCTTTCTGTCTTTAGATACCACTTAAGAAGGATTACCACAAAACAGGTTAGAAACTTGCCTGGTATCTTAAAAATAGCCAGCTAGAAACTGAATCCTCTATTAAAAGGTCTCTTTGTTTTATAATAGACTTTAATCAGATGACTCACACCTTATGAAAAGACAATCCCTCAAATTCCTTTGTTATTGACCAGAATGGCAACTTATCTATTTCCTTCTATAAACGAGGCATCCAGAATTAAACACTAGAGCTCAGATATAGTCAGACTCAGGCAAAATACAGTGATACCGTCACCTCCCTAGACTGGAACACAATACCTTTCTTAATATAGTTTTAATCTGAATTAGCTTTTGTTTTCTGATGGCCATGATATACTGTTGGCTTATCTTGAATTTGAAATACAGTGACAAAGCTCTTATACAAACTGGTATTTATATATGTTTCTGCAGTTTTTTTTTTAATCTTATGGTGATTCTTGCAGCCCAAGTATAGAACTTCATATTTACTGATATTAAATTTCATTTCATTAGATGAATCTCATTGTTCTAGCCTAATGAGATAGTTTTGTATCATAACACTTAAATTTAACATGTTATTTATCCTTCTAGGATTGTATCATTTAGAAATTTGATAAGCTTGTCACATGTATTCAATAATTAAATGCATCTGAGATCTCTTCAATATGGGTACACGTTCTACCAAGCAGCTCAAAGGCCCATCATACCTGACTAGCCTGTGCAACTCTGATAAATATGCTCCCATAATTTCATGACAGAATATATTCCCACTGTGCTGGTATTATTCTCTTTCCTTTATATCACAAGTAAAACAATAGAGAACACCAGCTGCCCCATCCTATTTCCTTGCTCTTGCAACACCAATAGGAAATATTTATGTTTGTGCATTTTATTCATGATATTAGACTTTCAAAATTACTTGTTTATAATATTTTATAGCCTGATAACATCCACCATATGCTTCTCCATCTCCCACTGGTGATGTTAACTTTCACTTCATTGAAGTTAGTAATGTTTATGACTCACAAATATACATTATTACAAATAAATTGGCAGTAAAATGGGCCGCTGTTTCAGGAAATGAGGTTAGTTTTTCATGACATATTTCTAACCAAGATTTTGTGACTCAGTGATCACCATTTCCCTTCTGTAATTGATCATTACCATTCTTTTAATGCTGTGTAAAGAAATGGCAGTCAAGGACAATAGTAGTTTAGAATATAAATTTAAAATTGTACATAGATGAAGTGAAAGATTACAAGTAACCATTGGCTCATAACATATCAAGGAGCAGTGGAAAGGAAAGCTAGTTTAAAGAAAGTTTGGCAAGAAGCCTAAGAAAAGTCAACAGGCCATTTGAGAATTAAAATGGAAGGACAATAAACAGATAAATGATTGAAAAAATCTGCAAATATTTTTGTAATATATTCTTTGCATTGTAAAAGACAATGGAATAAAATGCTTTCAGACACTTCCATCAAAGTTCTGGATAGGTGCTTAAAATGGTAAATGAAGTAGACCTGTAATAAAATATGGAAAAAGTAGCTGGATTAGACAAAGCATAGAGAGAATGCCATGTTGGAGAGAATAAAATTTTGATTGCATTGATAAACTGATTCTCCACTTTAGATAGAGAGATAGAGACATAACATTAAAATTTATTTCATAATAAAACACTGACAAATGGAAGGGAAATTCAGAAATTTTATAGAGTTATACTTGACCATATCTCAAAGATAAATCAGAATTACAATGCATACAACAAAAACAGTAATCTTTTTTTTTAAATTGATATTTACAAATATGGTATGTAGCAACTTTCTACTTTGCTTCAGTACAATCCTCAACATACACTCTACTCCTATTGAGATATTTAAAGACATAACAAAAATTCTACAGACTACTTGCAAACTTTAAAATTTAAGTAAAATGCTTCCATTTATTTTTGAAAACAACAAAAAAAATCACATAAAAGTGGTTGGTGTAAATTCTGCTGTCAGTTGCAATATTAGTTCAGATTTACTTTTCCTAATTTTTTTGAAGTTAAATCACCATCTACAACATAAGTGCCATGACCTCTTCATCTTTTGGCCCAATAGTCTACAACATCATCCCTGTCACTGGGTAAGAAGGACTTCTTGCCCTTTGAGGTATGTTCTGGATCCCATTCTTCTTCCTTCATCTCTTTTGAAAAGTAGTATTTGAGTTGTTTGGACCAGTATTTGTCCCAGCAAAAACCCCTCTAGCTCTTCCAATGTCTCTAATTTAAAAAAAAAAAGTTCCCCTGGGTCAGCTGACTCCTCTAAATCCTGAACATTCTTTTGGTTCGTGGTGGGTTTTAAACTCTTCTTTTTCCTTCTTACTTTCTTTTTCTTCTTGAGAGCTTGCTGAGGAAGAGGATGACAAAGAAGATGAAGACTGAGAATGGTCTTGCTCTCCACTTTTATGTTTACTATCATCTTTGTAAGATTTGTATTCTTTGTAATCTTTAGGAGTTTTTTCTTGCTTTCTGGATCCACTGGATTCCCTTGAGCTCTTGGAATCCCCCTGTTCTTCTTTTTTTTCTGTAATGATCAACGTGATGTCAAAGATTAGCAGAATCACACTTTAATTTTTTATCTCCTTTTTGATTTTCTTCTTTAAAAACTCTCTCTTCTCCTGATAAGCGGGTATACTTCCTCAGGGCACTTGGTGAGATGTCAATTCTACCGTGTATCTCTGGGCTTTTTTGCCAGGTACAATGCTATTCAGTGGCCTTCTGAGACAAACCTTTTATTTGGGGTCACCACAGCTGATATGAAGTATTGCTCTTTAACATGATGAACCAAGGACTCAATGTGCTATTGAATAAATGATGCTGAAGTGCTTTTGCTGTTCTATGGTAACATAATGTGGTCAAAGATGGACTGGAATTCTTGTTCCTTGTTGACAGGATGGACACATGTACTATCAAGCAGCCTGTCTTTAGTCAAGGAAGTAGATCTATTGTAATCAAGAGGTACAGGTGCCATTTTAAGTTTGACTTCAGGGTGATGAGAATCACTGGCCATCATTTTGATCCTAAGTGGGGTCTCCTTTCTAAAGGTAGACTTCACCTCCAGATTCTTGTAGAGAGGGGGGCTGTAATCAAAGAGTTCTTTGAGGTTTGCAGACTTTACCTGCTCAGGTGACTAAGTTCACCATTATTCTCTCAGAACTTTTGTCATCTTCTCATCTTCCTTGTTTTTTGTTTGTTTGTTTGTTTTTGTTTTTAGTCATCCAGTCTTTATTTAAATAATAAATAGTGAAGAAGAACCCACCACTTCCTCAGGAATCCCATTCTATTTTTTAATATTTATATAACATTTTATTCTCTTTTTAAAATACTTATTTTATCTTTAATTTATGGAATAAAACAAGTATTTCCATAATGCAGTATAATAAAAAGATGATTGAACATGAAACTGCAAATCTATTATGTACAACTTACTCTTCCTTTTAAATACATAATAAAGCTATCATGCAAATTTCTTTTTTTTCCTTCTCTTCTTCTTTCCTCCCCCTGCCCTCAGCCTAGAGATGGCTATCACAAACATATATATATATATATATATTTGTGATATATATATATATATGTGTGTGTGTGTCTAATGATAGCCATCTCTAGGCAGTCGTTATATATGTGTGTGTGTGTGTGTGTGTGTGTGTGTGTATGTAAAATTATTCTATACATACTTTTATTTATCAGTTTTTTTCTCTGGATTCATTTATACAGTGTCTTCCTTCATAAGTGCCTTTTAGTTAATTTGGGTATTAGTTAAAATGACCTAGTCACTCAAAGTTGTTCCTAAAACAATATTGTTATTACTGTATACAATGTACTCTTCACTTTGGTCATTTCACTCTTCATTATTTTGTGCAAATCTATTCATGTTTTTCTAAGTTCATCTAGCTCATCATTTTTTATACCATAGTAGTATTCAACACAACTCATTCAGCTATTCCTTAATTGACAGGCTTTCCCGCAATTTCTTTGCCAACACAGAGACAATGCCTATAAATATTTTAGAACATATAGATTCTTTTCCTTTTTCCCTAATCATTTTTAGAAATATACTTAGTAGTGGTATCCCTGAGTGAAAATATAGAGGAGTTTCATAATTCTTTGGGCATAATTCCAGATTGCTCTCCAAAATGTTTGGATGAGATCACAATAATGGTTGGTTTGATCACATTCAAAATGATTGTGAAATTAGACAACTGTATTAGTGTCTTAATTTTTCTGCATTTCCTCCAATATTTGTCTCTTTCTCCTTAAATCATTGTAGCCAATCTAATAGGCATAAATAATATTTCATGGTTGTTTTAATTACATTTCTTTAACCAATAATGATTTAGAGCATTTTTTCATATGCTATAAATCTTTTGATTTCTTTATCTAAAAACTATCTGTTCATATTTTTGAACATTTACAAATTGGGGAATGATTCATATTCTTATGGAACAGCTATAATTTTTAAGAAGCTTTTCCTCTCCTTATATCAAACATTAATTTACTGTTTTGCTCTTTCTATTACCCTTTGGTCCAAGATGATCATATCTAATCCTTACATGAAGGCTCTTCTAATCCTGGATGACAGCTATTATGTTCCCCTGAAGTCTTCTCTAGGCTAAACATCTCCCAGTCATTCAAGCAATTCTCATATGACTTGAATTGAAGACTTTAAAGGTCCTTTTTAGCCCATCCTTGACAGCTCGCCAGCTTATCCACCAAAGTCCTTCCTAAAATGTGGTTCCCAGAATTGAATACAGTATTCTAGATGTAGTCTGTCCAGGATAGAGTAGAGCAAAACATTCACTTACTTATTCTTGCAGAATTTTGGGTATGGAAACACAGTTGAGGACATTTGCTAAGGTCTCATGGCAAGGAAGAGTATAGTGGAAACAAGTCATGGCAGATTTTATTTTGTGAGAGTCTGGGGGACTGCAGCAGCCACATATTAACTCTCAATGTTATTGATGCAAATTTCAAGAATTCTCTCCTTTCTCTTGAAGATTTTCTGCTTATCTTTTCATCTGATTCTCCCTCCACCTTCTACTACCTGAGAAAATAATAATTAAAATAAGGATAATAAAATGATGAATAATGATAATACATGATAATAAATATATTATTAAATATAAATATATTATTAAATTAATAAAAATGATAATAAAAAAACAACCATCACACACTCATTAAATACCTACTATATGACAAGCACCATGTAAGGTGTGGGGGATACAAATAATGAAAATAAACAAAATATACGTATAAAGAGAAATGGAAAACCTAATGGGTAGGAATTAGGTTACTTAACTGGTATAGGAAAATTTAGAGGAGGGAATTCCCTCTGTTAATGCTGTTTGCCACATTCTCTGCAACTTACACTCTTAATTGCACATGGAAACCAGTGGTTAGTGACTTGTCCAGGGTTACACAGTCACATTGTAACAAAAACAGATCTCAAACCAGAGTCTTCTTGGCCAACTCTCTATCTCCAACTAAGCCCTGCTGCTACAAAACACATGTGAAATAAATCTAAAGTGATTATAGCAGGGAGGCACCTAGGGCTGTGGGATATAGGAACAACTTCAAGCAGACCATCCCACTTGAACTAAGTCTTGAAGGTGACTAGAAGTTTTGAGGCAGAGGGAATGCATTTCAAGCACAGGGAACAGTGAATACAAAGGAGGTCCAGAGATGGTAGATGACACGTCTTACAGGAGAAACAAGAATGCTTCTTTGGGCAGATTGTAGACTGGATAGAGTACTGGGCTTGGAATCAGGAAGACTCATCTTCAAATCCAGGCTTAGACACTTCTAGTTGTGTGACCCTGGGCAAGTCACTTAACCCAGTTTATCTCAGTTCCTCATCATGACTGTCTGGGCTTCAGAGTGGTGCTTGATTCCATGATTGACTTCTTAGGTTTCTTCCTTTGTCCCCGGTAGCTGAATACCCTCTTGATGTTATTGTTCATGGATGTAACTCCCAGGGTTGTCATGAGAATCAAAAGAGATAATATTTGTAAAACATGGAAAACTTTAAAGAGTTATATGAGTACTTCTTCTGGTTCTTGTTGTTTTTGTTCTTTTTCTTCTCCTTTCTTTCCTCCTCTTCCTCCTCCTCCTCCTTGTGCTTTTCTTTGTAGGGCTAGGCCTTTCCACTACAACTAGTCTGTTTAAGTTTATAATTTTACTCTTCTTTAAATCCATCACTTTCTCTATTGCCCTTGAGTGAAACTTTAGATTTGTATTTGGTTCCTTCTTTTTCAGCATTCCAATGAGATACAGTAGCAACAGTTTTACCCTTATCTGCCAGGACTGACTACTTAAACTGTCTATAATCCTGTGTCTCTTCTGTGTCATCCCCTTCTAAATCATCAAACTTTCATTTTTCAGCCTCTTTATCTTTATGTGGCCTTAAGGCCACATGCGGCTTTTTATTTTCTTGGGTACAGTGTTTTGCCTAAGTCCAAATTTTACAGAACAAATCCTTTTACTAAGGAGATTTGTTCTAGGAAGTTTGGATTCAGTCAAAGGGCCACACTTGAGGACTTAGAGGGTCACATGTGGCCTCAAGGCTGCAGATTCCCCACCCCTGCTCTAGACTCTTCATCAGTATACCTTTTTAAAAACCTTCCAATTTTTGTAGTTTCCTGATCTTCACCATTATGATAAAATAAAGAACATATTCTAGTTTCTTCCCTTGGAACATTATGTAGTGAGATTGTCTTTTCAAGGCTTTTTTGTGAAGGCATATGAGAGGGGCTATAGCAGCTAGAACCATTTCCAAGGGAACCAGATTGAGATTTCTCAGGACTATGCTGAATGGAATAAGAATTCTGAGAAGTATTTTTTGCAGAGTGGACTGTGCTGAGCATGGGAACATCTGAATAAGAAGAACTTTGGCTAGGTGGTGTAGCAATAGGAGAAGTGCTATGGCGTGATCTTGGGCTATTATCACATGCTAAAATACCAGGCCAAATATCATCAGATGCTGATGATGATTTTTTGTGTGTGTGGCAACTGGGGTTATGTGACTTGCCCAGGGTCACACAGCTAGTAAGCGTCAAGGGTCTGGTCTAAGTCTGGATTTGAACACAGGTCCTCCTGACTCCAGGCCTGGTGCTCTATCCATTACACCACCCAGCTGCCCTATGATGAGGATTTGTTAAAATCATCTATGAGTTCAGAGGGGTCATGTTCAAATGTATCTTTCTGTTCATCCTGTAATTTGCTTTTCAAAAACCTATCTTCTTAGGGAGTCCATTTTTTTTGGTCTGCTTTTTAAGACACCCTTGTCTTTTTGAAGAGACAGGTGATTTGCTCTATGAGGATGATGTGTGAGATGAAGATAACCTTGGAGACTTGGCAGATCTGTAAGATCAGATCTCTGGGAAGACACAGATATTTGTTTTGGACTCCTGGCTCTGTGAATGTCTTCTATTCTAGACAGGTCTATAGTCACCTCGATGATATCTACCACTACATCTTTGATAATACCCTGTACCCCTTCCTCTTTACCCATAAGGCCTTCTCATTCCTCTATTATTTCTGTAATCTTGAAGATAATTTCTAGAAAAAAAACATGATCACTACATGAGATTGTGAATATGTCCTGGAATGGGACCTAGAACTACATCTCTTCTTTGTAGAATGTGATCTGGGCCTTGACCTGGAACTAGATTGCAATACTGACTTCTACCTTGAAGAATATGGTCTCAAGTAGGAATGACCCATTTCTTCCAGTGGATTATTCCTACTAGGGTTGTGATAAGTGGCAAGTAATCAAGTGATATCTTTGAAACACTGCAAAAATCTTCCTGGATAATGTTCTCAGAAATTTAAAGTCTAAATCCCAATTCCCGATGGGCCAAATAAAGATCCCAGCACTTATCTCTGTTGTGGCAGCACAGCAGCCATTTCTCCCCTCACAAACAGGAGGAAAACCATGGAGGCATCCTAGCCAACTAGACTGATAGTGTCACTTCCACTGGGAGGGCTTATTTAACTTTAAAAAAAATAGGTCTGGTATGAGTGTCATAATTTCATATCACATAAAGATCATATGAACAATCCAGGAGAGTAGGGAAGCAGGCTAAAGAGTAATTTAGAGAAAAGAAAAAGTAATATTTTTAAATGTATTTTTTCTTACATGTAAAAATAATTAACATTCTTTTTTATATTTAGAGTTTCAAATTCTTTCTTTCCCTCCTTTCCTTACCTTTTTCCTTAAGGATGAAGGCAATTTGATATAAAGTATACATTTGTTGTGATAAAAATATATTTCTATATTAGTCATATTGCAAAGAAAAGGGGAAGAACACACACTTACACCAAACACACACACACAGAGTTACATATAGAAATCTATCTTACCCTACAGGTAAATAAGAGGCAAAGGGGCAGGGGGAGTGATTAATGGGAAAGTTGATTAAGGAAGGCAGTGGTCAGAAGTAAAACAGACTTTTGAGGAGGGAGAGGATAAAAAAAGAGAAGGACAAACCAAAGGAAACGGGGTGGAAGGAAATATCCACTTAATTAGCATACCTGTGAATATGAATGGAAGGAGCTTATCCATAAAATGGAAGCAGATAGCAGGATAAGAAACATGAATCCAACAATATGTTGTTTACAAGAAGCACACTTGAAATAGAAAAACATACAGTGAGTTAAAATAAGGGGCTGGAGCAGAATCTATTATGCTTCAGCTGAAGTAAAAAAGGCAGGAGCAGCAATTATGTTCTCAGCCAAAGCAAAAAAAAAAAATAGACCTAATTAAAAGAGATAATATATACCATAGCCAATAACATAATATAAAAAAAAATTACAACATGTTTCTCTGAGAAAACCCTTATTCCTCAAATACAAAGGGAACTAAGGAAAATTTATTTTAAAAATGAGCCATTTTCCAACTGTCCTAGTTTCTCTGATCAATAAAATGATCTAAGACAATTTAAAGGCTTTATGATTTAAAAAAAAATGTTGTGTACCTCCAGAGAGAGAACTGATAAACTTAAGTGCAAATTGAAACATAATTTTCTCACTTTATTTATTTTTCTTGTTTCTTTGTTATATGACTAATAAGGAAATATGTTTTTCATTATTTTACATGTATAATCAATACATTGTTTGCTTCTCAGTAGGTGGGGGAAAGTCAGGAAGGAGGGAAAAAATTGGAACTTAAAAAGTTTTTAAAAGAGTTAAAATTAATTTAAAATAAATTTTAGATTTAAAAAAGACATAATGATAGGGAACTGGAGAAAAAATTTACAGAAAGTTTCTCTAATAAAACCCTTATTTCTGAAATATATAGGAATCTGAGAAAAATTTTACAAATATGAGCCATTCCATAATTTAGAAATGGTCAAAGGATATGAATCGGCAGTATTCAGAAGAAAAAAATCAAAGTTATCTATAATCTCATGAAAAAAAGTTCTAAATCACCATTGATTAAAGAAAGACAAAGCAAACCTCAGAGATACCTGCTTATACATATTACATTGGCTAACATAAGAGAAATGGAAAATAACACGCTGGAGGGACGTAAAACATTAGGACGTTAATGCACTGTTGGTAAAGTTGTGAAGTGGTTCAACAATTCCAGGGGAATAATTTGGAACAATGCTCAATGGGCTTTAAAATTGTGCATACCCTTTGGCCCTTTGACCCAGCAATACTACTTCTAGGAATGCATCCCAAAGAAATCAAAGGAAAAGGAAAATGACATACACACAGAGACACATACTGCATACACACACACACACACACATATACACAAAAATATACATGCATGTATATATATTACACACATGTATATATATATACACATACACATATATACACACATAGATATATACATACATAGGTGACAGCTTTTTTTTTTTTTTTGGTGGCAAAGAAGTGGAAATTGAGAAGATGCCCGCATTCGGGGAATGGCCAAACAAGTTGTGATATATAATTATGATGGAATACTATTGCTATAAGCAATAATGAGGATGGTATCAGAAAAACCTGGGAGACTTATATGAATTAATGTAAAGTGAAGTGAGCAGAACCAGGAGAACACTTCATATAGTAACAATAATATTATAAAGATAATCAAACATGAAAGAATTAGCTACTCTGATCAATACAACAAACCAATATGATACATTAATGACTCATGATGAAAAATACTATCCATCTCAAAGAGAACTAATGAACTCTGGGTACAGATTGAAGTATAATTTTTTCACATTTTGAATTTTTCTTGCTTTTTCTGAAACAGATAATATGTAGACATATTTTACATGATTTCACATGTACACTTGATATTATATTGCTTGCCTTATCAATAGGCAGGGAACAGACTGGAGGGAGGGATAGAATTTGAACTCAAATTTTAAAAATAACAGGTGTTAAAATTGATGCTATAAATTTATTAAAGAAAAAACATATTTATAATATTTTTCCATAACAATAATGTTTTATGTCATGCTTCCCTACTTCCTGTCCTTCTCATGAGTATATATTCTAAAAATACAATATTCTTACCCTATTTTATATATTCTATTACGTTTCAACAAAATTGTATCCTTTTGCAGTCAGTACACTATCTCTTAGGAATATTAGAAGTTGACTCTTCTGACTTTGTTATCTAGTTCAGCTTATTAGACTCCCTTACTAAAAGTACAGTATAGTTGGAAACGGGTTAGATCTAGCAGATCTAGTCTCAGATATGACTTCTAACATTTACTGTCTGCAGACTCCTTGGCATTCACCTGATATTTCCAAGCCTTTATTTCCTTAACTGTGAAACTGAGAGAAAAATTTCTTTAGGAGGCAAGTGGGTGGCTCGGTGAATAGAATGCTAGCCCTGGAGTCAGGAAGTCAGGAACACCTGAGTTCAAATATGGCCTCAGACACTTAGTAGCTGTGTGACCCTTCAAGTCATTTACCTTACATTTGCCTTAATCCACTAGAGAAGGAATTGGTAAAAATCTCCAGTATATTTGCCAAGAAAATTCCATGGACAGTATTGGTATGCTTTGGTCCATGGGGTCATGAAAAGTAGGACACAACTGAACAATAACTACATCATTGGGTTGTTGTGAGACTAAGATGAGATATTCCTTGTAAAATACTTTGTACACTTTTTTTAAATGGCAGCTCTTATTACCTACACAAGGTTGACTTGTTTGTAGGTATCTGAGCCTATGAGGTCTATTGCTAGTCTTCTTCTTGGATATTACTATGGTTACATTATTTTTAAGATCTGATTGCTACACTGTATGTTATTTGGGTTAGCAGATATGTATAGAGAATTTTCTCCCTCTTTCTTTAACAGATGTGAATGATTGAGCAAAACCAGCATCCAGCCTAAATGTTCTGTATGTAGTACATGTTTAAAAAGAACAGAAGTATTAGAGGCCAATATGATTTGTTTGTTTGTTTGTTTGTTTGTTTGTTTTTTACGAACCTGTGTTAGATGGGTTTCATCAGTTTAACATCTATTGTCAACAAAGTCTAAAATACTACAATAGATGCTAACAATACAGAGTGGAAATTTGCCAGAATCTCTGCCCTCAGGGAACTGATAATCTAATAACAGACACATAATATGTATACAGTATAAGGTGAGCTAGAATGTGATTGGGACAAAAAAATAGACGCAAACAAATTTCTGGGATAATTTGAAAAGAAAGTGAGCATTCCAGGTGAATGGGTCAGAGAATATCTACCATTATAATTGTATGTTTTCATATCAAAGGTTAATAAAAGTTAAAAACTCACATTTATATGGTCCATTATGGCTGAGCTTAATATCCAAGACTTTAGAGAATTTGATTTAGTATTCAACTGACTCCATATAGAAATAGAACACTGTTACCCCATTTTCATGAGGATATAACTGAAATTCAGTGATTTTAAATAACTTGCTCAAAGAAAAAACATCTGATTGAACTAGAAGTTCAATCCAAGACTTCCAACTCTAAATTCAGTGTGCTCTCTCTTGCACTATGCTATCTTTTAAAGTCACCTAATCTAAAATGACTATGATAGGGTATGTTAATTGTGATAAAACCCAACAAAAATGATTGTAACATGACCCCATGTTTAATATATCATCAATGATCAACAATATACACGCAATTAGAACATTTTCTTATAAAATCACATAGATGGAAATTATGGGACAGATTCTTCTTTGCATGGGAAACATTCAAATAACCCTTTCTTCACAACTGCACATAAGCCAGATAAATGCATGAATAAGCAGGACTACATCAGCATATACCTCCTAATGAAAGATTCAATAATCAAACTCTGCTTATTTGCAGGCAAACTAATTTTCTTTTAGAAAATTTACAGTGTGGCACCCACATATTTCCCTCCCCATTGATTTTGTAAACCCTACTCTTCTCCAAGCAGGTATTTCCAATATGATTTTATTATATTAATTCATTAACTTGACAGAGACATTTCAAATTAAAGTACTTTTCAATCAATATGTTCCAGTCTACTGAAAACTGCTTTGGTCAGTTTAACTTGATATTTTATATTCCTTGAATGAAAACAAGTATACTATCAAACATGTTTTAAACAAGGCCATAATGAGCAAAATAGAGTTGTGAAATGGCATCTTCCCCAAACCCTTCAGTTCAAAATATCTGTGAAAGTTGAAAAGTATAGGTCCATACCTGACATTTAACAGTAGAGTGTATTTTAATTATCAAAGATTAAATGTGGACTATATGTATGGAGTCACAAGGAGATAAAAAAATATATAGTAAGATTCAGTACTTCTGAGATCCAAAGAAAGACATACAAATACCACTAAAGTGACATTCATGGATAATATGCCATTCAAGGTTGATTTTTCCAGATAAGATCATTTTTATTATTTAGGGTGGATTGTTTTCACACTCAGAATAGTTCTACATCTAAACCTTCCTAGAATTCATATAACCATTTTCAAAAAAAATTAGTAGAAACATATATCTAGAAATACACTCAGAAAATGTATTTTCACCTGAGGCTTATAAATGATATAAATATATTTTGAAGCAAATGTATTTCAATTTGCATAAAATATTTCAAAGAATTGTAAAAATCTGAGTCACAATGATGCTTAGAACTATCTAGATGACCCTGTATCCCAACTGAGGAAATCTCTGAGCAATATCCTTAGTCAATGATCACTTAGCCTAATCTTGAACACTGTGAATGATAGGCATCTTACTACTTTTTAAGAATTATAAAAGGTTGCTGCCCATTCTAATTTACTCAGTAATTTCTACCTTACAGTAAACTTAAAATGTGCTGCTCTTATAACTACTACTAATAATATGATCACTACAAATCATATGTTTTGTCTTCCTTTATTGAATTTTTATACAATTAGTACTGAGTACTCCACATATAAAAATTATCTCCAAAGATACAGATTGAATATTCATCTATATTTTATACTCTTAATAATTTTCCTGGGGAATTGAGATGTTAAGTGACTTGCTCACTGTCAAACAGCTACTGTGCATTAAAGGGTGGACTTATATATATATAGGTTCAAGTCCACCCTTCAATTCACTTGAGGAATATACATATATATATATAGAGAGAGAGAGAGAGAGAGAGAGAGAGAGAAAGAGAGAGAGAGACACAGAGAGAGACACAGAGAGAGACAGAGAGACAGAGAGACAGAGAGGAATATATATATGTATATATAGAGAGGAATATATATATATATGTGTGTGTGTGTGTGTGTATATATATATATACATATATATATATATTCCTCAAGTCCAACATAGAGTTTTTAAGTGGTAAATCATAGATCTTGTTTAGGATATGAAAATATAAACAAAGGCAGCTTAGCATAGTAGATGGACAATAGATTCAACTGTCTCAAATCTCAAAGGAATACATATATATGTAAATAGATAGATAAAGATACTATGTGTATGTTTCTGTGCTTGTATACACATACACACAAAATGCTAAGTATCAGTACAAATGTGTAGATTTTAGAGGGATAAGGGATAATATGATTTGAGAGCTACAGAGGAAGTCTTACACAAGACCCCTACCCATTCAACAGGTCAGGGACTAAAATTTCATCATTACTAATTTATCAGTTTAGCTTATTATAGCATTAATCTCAGTAAGAATGTAAATAAATTGAGGAGCAGTTTTTTTTAATTGGATGACAACCTACCTGAGACAAACATGTAGCATATGGATTAATTTTTAGTGCCTTGTGAAACAGGTATCATCATCTTTCTTTTAAACTTTATAGTATTTGTCCAATTACATGTAAAAAGAGTTTTCAACATTCATTTTTTAAAGATTGTGACTTTCAATTTTTTTCTTCCTCATTCCCTTCCCAACTCCCTCCCCAAGACAGCAGGCAATATGATATAGATTATACATGTACAATCATATTAAACATATTTCCACATAGTCATGTTATGAAAGAATAATCAGAACAAAAGGAAAAAAAAACTTTAAGAAAAAAAATCAAATGATCTCCTTTTTCTCTCTTTTATTCATGTAAACATTAGAGATATAAAATTTCTCCTAAGAATTGCTTTGGCTGCATCCCATAAATTTTGGTATGTTGTCTCTTTATTTTCATTCTCTTGGATGAAATTATTGATTATTTCCATTATTTGTCGTTTGAGCCACTCATTCTTTAGGATTAGATTATTTAGTTTCCAATTAGTTTTTAGGCTTCTTTCCTTTGCCCTTTATTTCATGTAATTTTTATTGCACCATTATCTGAAAAGGATGCACTTAATATTTCTGCCTTTTTGCATTGGATTATGAGATTTTTATGCCCTTGTACATGGTCAATTTTTGTGGAGGTGCCATGTACCACTGAGAAAAAGGAATATTCCTTAATATTCCCATTCAACTTTCTCCAGAGGTCTATCATATCTAACTTTTCTAAAATACTATTCACTTCCTTAATTTCTTTCTTGTTTATTTTGTGGTTAGATTTATCAAGTTCTGAAAGGGGGAGGTTGAGGTCCCCCACTAGCACAGTTTTGTTATTTCCTTTTTTTAATTCACATTAGTCATGTAAGGAAGAATTAAAACCAATAGGAGGAACCACAAGAAAGAGGAAACAAAACAAAAGAGAAGGAAAAAAAAAGATCAAATAGTATGCTTCAATCTGCATTCAAACTCCATAGTTCTTTCTCTGGATGTGAATAGCATTTTCAATCATGAGACTTTTGGAGATATCTCAGATCCTCGCATTGCTGAAAAGAGCTAAGTCTATCAAAGTTAGTCATCACACAACATGGTTGTTACTGTGTACAATGTTCTCCTGGTTCTGCTCACTTCACTCTTACTGTCTCTATTTCTTCCTGTAACTCACAACTTCTCTAAGAATCTGGATGCTATATCACTTAGTACATATATGTTTAGTATTGATATTACCTCATTTTCTATGGTACTTTTTAGCAAGATGCAGTTTCCTTCCTTGTCTCTTTTAATTAGATCTATTTTTGGTTTTGCTTTGTCTGAGATCAGGATAGCTATCCCTACTTATTTTTTTTTAAATCCAGCTAAGCATAATATATTGTGCTCCAGCCTTTCACTTTTACTGTGTATCTCTCTGCTTCAAATGTGTTTCTTGTAAACAACATATTGTAGGATTCTAATGTTTAATCCATTCTTCTGTTTACTTCCATTTTATGGAAGAGTTCATCCCATTCACATTTACAGTTATGATTACTATGTATTTCCTCCAACATATTTTTCCTCCTGTTTATATTTCTCTCTTCTTTCACCCTATTCCTCCTCACCAGTTTTGCTCCTGACCACTGCCCCCCTTTATCTGCCTTCCCTTCTATCATCCCTTTCCCCTCCTACTTACCTACATGGTAATGTGAATTTCTATACCCAACTGAGAGTATATGTCATTCCCTCTTTGAGTGAAATCCAATGAGAGTAAGATTCAAATAATTCTCATCTCCTACCTTCTTTCCCTCCACTGTAATAGTTCTTTTGCGCGTCTTCATGTGATGTGATTTACCCTATTTTGCCTCCCCCTTTCTTTTTCTCCCAATACAATCTCTTTTTTAACCAGTTTTTAATATCATCCTATCAAAGTAAACTTATACCCATATCTTCTATCTATGTATACTCCTTCTAACTTCCCTAATAGAGATACAATTCTTAACAGTTACAAGTATCATCTTCCTGTGTAGGGATGGAAGCAATTTAATATTATTGAATAATATTTTTTTCCCGTGTTTACCTTTTTATGCTTCCTTTGAGTCTTGTATTTGAAAATCAAATTTTCTGTGCATCTCTGGTCTTTTCAACAGGAAAATATGAAAGTCTCCTATTTCATTGAATGTCCATCTTTCCCCCTAACAGATTATGCTCAATTTTGCTGGGTAGTTGAGTCTTGGTTGCAATTCAAGCTGTTTTGCCTTCTGCAATATCATATTCCAAGTCCACAGATCCTTTAATGTAGAAGCTGCTAAGTCCTGTGCAATCCTGACTGCAGTGCCTTCATATTTTATTTGTTTCTTTCTGGCTGCTTTTAGTATTTTATCCTTGACCTGATAATTCTACAATTTGGCTATTATTTGGAGTTTTCATTTTGGGATCTCTTTCAAGAGGTAATCAGTGGATTCTTTCAAAGAGTATTTTTCCCTCTGGTTCTAGGACCTCAGGGCAGTTTTCCTTGATAATTTCTTGAAAGATACTATCCAGGCTCTTTTTTTGATCACCTCCTTCAGGCAGTTCAATAATTCTTAACTTATCTCTCCTAGATTTATTTTCCAGAATGAGTTGTTTTTCCAATGAGGTATTTTATATTATTTTCTATGTTTTTCACTTAAAAAAATGTATTTGGCTGATTCTTGATGTCTCATAGAGTCATTAGCTTACAGTTGCCTAATTCTAATTTTTAAGGAATTATTTTCTTCAGTTAGCTTTAGTACCTCTTTTTCCAGTTGACCAATTTTACTTTTAAAGCAGGGGTTTTCTTCATTCAGATTTTTTTTTCCAATTTGGACTGTTCTATTTTTTAAGGCATTATTTTCTTTAGTCGAGTTTTGTACTTCCTTTTCCAAGCCATTGGCTCTTTTTTTATCCATTACTCTCATTTCTTTTCCCAATTTTCTTGTACCTCTCTTAACTTGATTTTTAAAGCTTTTTTGAGCTCTTACAAAAGAACTTTTTGGGCTTGAGACAAATCCAAAACCCCCTTTGCTGGACATTGTTGTACCCTTCTTAGTTTGTGTTTTTATCTTCCCTGTTGCCATAATAACTTTCTATGGTCATAGCTCTATTTTTTTTGCTCATTTTCAATAGTTGAGTTCAGCTCCTGGGGTACAAGGGGTACTATCCCAAGCTTCTTTCACTGGGGGCCAGAAGCCTGGTCACTGGCTTTCTGTGCCAGGGCCTCAGGAGCTGGCAACTTCCACATTGTATTGAGGTGGGCTAGCCTAGCTTTGCCTGTTGTGCTGGGGTTCTGGGGCTAGATGTCTGCCTCCTGAGCTGGTTCTGGATGTCCCACAGCTGGCCTGCTTTGCCACTGGCCTGCTGAGTTAGGACTGAAGGGCCTCAGTTGCTCATCTGTGCCGTGGCTAAGAGTCTACCATTGACTTGCCCAGACACCATCTGCACTGGCCTGTGCTTTCTTTTACCCAAGTAAGATAGACCTATCCTAAAGTCCTTCTAAGTTATCTTAAGCTGGAAAATTGTTTCACTCTTTCTTTTTGTGGGTTCTATCTCTTCAGAATCTGTTCAGAGGTTTCTGAGAGAAACTAGGGAGAGGTCAGGCAACTTCCTGGCTTCTCTCTGCCATCGTGTTTCTACCCCCTGAAATTTATTTTTTATGTTCTAACCACCAAATAAAATGTGAGTTCTTCAGAGGAGAAAATATCATACAGTTTTCTTTTTGTATCACCACCACTTAGCACAGTACTTGGTATAAATTAAATCAAAATGGTATCTGCCCCCTGATTCTGTTTAAAAGCATTTTCTTGTAAGATATAGAACAACTGGTGTCTATTTCTGGTTCTACCAGTCAATTTGCTCATCTGTCAAAAAAAAATGAAATAATAAGCCAGCCATTACTTCCTTACATATTGTCAGTATCAAAAGTTTAAATATATATTAAAATGCCTTGGGAACTTTAAATCACTATCAAAATTAATGTCATAACATTTGCATTATTATGTTAAGATCAATTAATAATCTTATTGGCCCAGATAGATGCTCTTTAATACTAGAAATCTCTAACCTTTCATATTTTCTTTGATTGTTCAAACTTGGTCATTATCTTTGGTAAATTCTCAATAGAGTACCTGTCCAATAAATTGGAAGCATTTCCTGGGTCTTTTAATATACCATGGATAAAAATAAAACATTTTGTCCTTCTGTTATCTCTTATTCTCAAAGATCAACTGATCACATTTTTCTGGGCATAAATATTATGAATAAGGTCCTTTATGACATTTCTTTTTTTTTCCAATTGGTGCTGCTTCTTTTTTCTTCTTTTTTTATTAATTTATTTTGATTTATCAATAATCACTTCAAAATGCTTTCGAGTTTAAAATTTTTCTCCCCCTTCCTCCCCACCACCCTCCCCAAGATGGCATACAATCTGATATAGGCTACACATTTATAATCATATTAAACATATTTTCACATTAGTGATGTTGTAAGTAAAAATTAAAAACAATAGGAGGAACCCTCAGAAAGAGGAAACAAAACTCAACAGAAGAGAAAAAAAATAGCAATTCAACTTCTATAGTTCTTTCTTTGGATGTGGATAGCATTTTCCATCACAAAGCCTCTGCAGATGTCTTAGATTTGTGTATTGCCAGGGAGGGTTAAGTTTATCAATTTTTAGTCATCACACAACATGGTTGTTATTGTATACGACGATCTCTTGGTTCTGCTCACTCCACTCAATATCAGACCATACAAGTATTTCCAGGTTTTTCTGAAGTCAGCCTGTTCATCATTTCTTATAGCACAATAGTATTCCATCACATTCATTTACTACAACTTGCTCAGTCATTCCCCAATTGATGGGCATCCTTTCAGTTTCCAGTTCTTTGCCACCACAAAAAGAGCTGCTATGAATATTTTTGTACATGTAGGTCCTTTTCCCATTTGTGTGATCTCTTTGGGATATAGCCCTAGAAGTCCTATTGCTGGGTCAAAGGATATGCACATTTTTATAGCCCTTTGGCCATAGTTCCAAATTGCTCTCCAAAATGATTGGATCATTTCACAACTTCACCAATAATGCATTAGTGTTCCAATTTTCCCACATCTTCTCCAACATTTATCATTTTTCTGTTTTGTCATGCTGGCCATTCTGATAGGTGTGATGTGGTACCTCAGAGTTGTTTTGATTTGCATTTCTCTAATCAATAGTGATTTAGAGCATTTTTTCATATGACTATAGATGGCTTTAATTTCTTCATCTGAGAACTGTCTGTTCATATCCTTTGACCATTTATCAATTGGGGAATGGCTTGTATTCTTATAAATTTGACTTAATTCTCTATATATTTTAAAAATGAGGCCCTTATCAGAGAGACCGGTTGTAAAAATTCTTTCCCAATTTTCTACCTTCCTTCTAATCTTAGTTGCATTGGCTTTGTTTGTGCAAAAACTTCAATTTAATGTAATCAAAATGATCTATTTTGCTTTTTGTAATGTTCTCTATCTCCTGTTTGGTCATGAATTCTTCTGTTCTCCATAGATCCAACAGGTAAACTATTCCTTGCTCTCCCAGTATGCTTATAGTATCAGCCTTTATATCTAAATCATGAACCCATTTTGACTTTATTTTGGTATATGGTGTGAGATTTTGGTCTATGCCTAGTTACTGCCATACTCTTTTCCAGTTTTCCCAGCAGTTTTTTTCAAAGAGTGGGTTAGTATCCCAGAAGCTTAGGTCTTTGGGTTTATCAAATAATAGATGACTATAGTCATTGACTACTGTGTCTTGAATATTTAACCTATTCCACAGATCCACCACCCTACTTCTTAGTCAGTACCAAGCAGTTTTGATGATTGCTGTTTTACAATACAATTTAAGATCTGGAATTGCTAGGCCACCTTCCCTTGCATTTCTTTTCATTAGTTCTCTTGATATTCTGGATCTTTTATTCTTCCAAATGAGTCTTTTTTTTTTTTTAACTCTATAAAATAAATTTTTGGTAGTTTGATTGGTATGGCACTGAATAAGTAAATTAGCTTAGGTGGAATTGTCATTTTTATTATATTAGCTTGGCTTACCCATGAGCAACTGATGTTTTTCCAATTATTTAGATCTGACTTCATTTGCATGAAAAGTGTTTTGTAGTTCTGTTCATAGAGTTCCTGGGTTTGTTTTGGGAAGTAGACTCCTAAATATCTTATAATGTTTACAGTAAGTTTAAATGGAATTTCTCTTTCTATCTCTTGTTGTTGGGCTTTGTTGGTAATATATAGAAATGTCAATGATTTATGTGGGTTTATTTTATAGTCTGCAACTTTGCTAATGTTGTTTATTATTTCAAGTAGTTTTTTACTTGATTCTCTGGGATTCTCTAAGTATAACATCATGTCATCTGCAAAGAGTGATAGTTTTGTTTCTTCTTTACCTATTCTAATACCTTCAATGTCTTTTTCTTCTCTTATTGCTAAAGCTAATGTTTCCAGTATGATTTGAATAACAGCAGTGATAATGGATATCCTTGTTTCATCCCTGATTTTACTGCAAATGCTTCCAGCTTGTCCCCATTACATATGATGCTTGCTGAAAATTTTAGACAGTTGCTATTTATTAGTTTAAGGAAGACTCCATTTATACCTATGCTTTCTAGTGTTTCTAATAGGAATGGGTGTTGTATTTTGTCAAAAGCTTTTTTCTACATCTATTGAGATGATCATGTGGTTTCTGTTAGTTTTGGTGTTGATATGATGAATTATGCTGATAGTTTTCCTTATATTGAACCATCCCTGCATTCCTGGTATAAATCCTACCTGGACATAGTGTATTATTCTTGTGATAAGTTGCTGTAATCTATTTGCTAATATTTTGTTTAAAATTTTTGCATCTATATTCATTAGAGAAATTGGTCTATAATTTTCTTTCTTTGTTTTGACTCTTCCTGGTTTAGGTATCAGCACCATATTTGTATCATGAAAAGAATTTGGTAAGATTCCTTCTTCACCTATTTCCCCAAATAGTCTATCTAGTATTGGAATTTATTGTTCTTTAAATGTTTGATAGAATTCACATGTAAATCCATCTGGCTCTGGAGATTTTTTCCTAGGGAATTCATCAAAGGCTTGTTCAATTTCTTTTTCAGAGACGGGGTTATTTAAGTATTTTACTTCCTCTTTTGTTAATCTGGGCAACTTATATTTTTGTAAATATGTATCCATTTCAGCAAGATTGTCAAATTTGTTGACGTATAGTTGGGCAAAATAATTCCTAATTGTTGTTTTAATTTCCTCTTCCTTGGTGGTAGCTTCACCCTTTTCATTCTTGATACTAGTAATTTGGTTTTCTTCTTTCTTTTTTTTAAATTAGATTAATCAAAGGTTTATTTATTTTATCGGTTTTTTTCATAAAACCAGCTCTTAGTTTTATTTATTAGTTCAATAGTTTTCTTAGTTTCAATTTTATTAATCTTTCCTTTGGTTTTCAATATTTCCAATTTGTTGTTTAATTGAGAATTTTTAATTTGTTCTTTTTCTAGTTTTTTAGCTGCATTCCCAATTCATTGATCTCATTTTTTTTCTATTTTATTTATGTAAGCATTTAGAGATATAAAACTTCCTGGGTCTTTTAATATACCACGGATAAAAATAAAACATTTTGTCCTTCTGTTATCTTTTATTCTCAAAGATCAACTGATCACATTTTTCTGGGCATAAATATTATGAATAAGGTCCTTTATGCAATTTCTTAATAACAAATAACCATTATTGCCAATATTTTCTTAAATGACATCAATTAATTATTTCTTAATAATAATACAACCAATATCTTCTTCTGAAAGGATGTGTTTTCACCACATCAGATATCTCCCAAGGTTCTTTTAAAGAAAAAAGGTTTTCTCAGACCTCGGAAGACTCAGCAATCCTTTGACTACTTCAGTTTTAATTCTCTCATTTTAGAGTCAAAGAGTCTGAGGCTAAGAGAAAATCATGACCCAAACATTACACAGTGGTAAGGTTAGGGATCAGAATTTATGCCCTCTGATTATACATACACTGTTCTTTTCTCTATGCCATACTCTCCTATCAAAATAAGAAATTTCCAGCTAAAGGGAAGGTAATGTCATGTAGTTTGTGAACAATGACTTTTGAGGCGGAGGACCTTGCTAAGACTTATTGTTTTCAATTGTCAAATGACATAAATGGACTAGATAGCCTCTTAGGTCTTTTTCAGCTCTAACTCTGTGATCCTATGATACTATTCTATAGAGAAATTAAGAAAAAAAAAGCACAATAGACTAAGTCTTTGGAGCCATGCCACTCAGTGGATACAACACTTGGCATGGAGTCAAAGACCTGAGTTTAAATCCAGCTATGCAACCACACATACGTCACTTAACCTCTGTCTGCCTCTGTTTTCTCAGCTTTAAAATGGGGACAATGATATAGCTTACATCCCTGGGTTGTTGTGAGGATCAAATGACATAATATTTGGAAAGTGCTTAGCACAGTGCCTAGCACATGGTAGGTATTTTGTAAAATGCATATGCTATTCCTTAATTGCTTCCTTTCCTTCCTTCTTTTGGATTATAAATAAAGCAATAGGAAAGCCCTGCATTCAAACCCATAATGATTTGTTGAATTTCTTTCCTACAGAACTTTAAGAATATGTAATATCCAAATATAGTTCCATATTTACATAATAACTATGTGGTGTAGGGAATAGTGTTGAACTTTAAATCCTGCCCAAGTTACCCACTAGTGGTGTAACTCTAGGCAAAACATTTAACCTCTTTTAAGATCAGTTTATTCATCTGCAAAATGGGGATATAATAATAGTCCCATCTCATAGAGTTGTTGTAGACATCAGCTGATATATTTTTGTTGGTTGTTGTTGTTGTTTATTGTAGATATTTTATGGTATTAAGAGAATGGAAAAGAGATCATGTCAAGCTCTTTTCTGCCCTAAGATTCTGAAAACCATGGGAGATGTAAACAAGCCATCCCTAGGACCCTTGGATGTGTAAACTCTATTAGTAGCAACAAAAATCACAGAATAGATGAAGAAATAATTCCAGATATGTAGTTGTCTTTAACATCTTGTACAATGGTTGTATATTGGATTAAAGTTTTGAAAATCAATTTCCACTGATGTTTCTTGGGAAAACAATATAACTGAATGTTGCATTAAATGTAGTGCTTATTAATATCATGGTTTCCAATTGGAATGGAGAGCTTATTTCATCAATATGTAGATTGAATTTATTTGAAATGGCACAATTCTTATTTTTATCAACTCAATTGTGTATATCAAAATAAGTGAAGCAATTTAATCTGTAATATAATTTAAGTAAAAGGCACTGTAGTTTCCACATAATAGGGGAAAAAAGAAATTAGATTTTAAGAATGAGGATCTAAATGTTTGGGGCTATGTAATTTATAACAAACTAGAATGAGAAGATAACTTTTGCAGTATAAGTGAAAGCTAAGGAGCATGTGGTCATTAAAATCCTTAGAAAAGCAGTTGTTAAAATACTAATTAAATGTCAAAAGTTATGTATTTAAAAAAAGTTCTGAAGAAATACATTCCAATCAAGATTTATTCTTAAAGCTGTTGTGATTTTTCAGTTGTTATTCCTTCCTCCTTCCTCAAATTACCTTATCAGTATATATGAGTGTACACAGAGAGTCCTCACAGTAGAAACTGAATTCCTTAAAAGCAGAAGCCATTTAATTTTGGCACCTTTATCCACAGTACTTAGTAGGATGCTTTTCCCACAGTTGGTCCTTAATAAATGTTAATAGGATTCAATTGAAATACTGTTGCAGGACATGTTTGAGTAACTGTCTACCTTAGTTGATTCTTCTATCAAAGTGTCAGAAGTAATTATATATTAAAAAAATCAGTTATAGAAAAAAATTCAAAAAGTTTAAAAGAAAAAAACAAAAAGAAACTTCACACCTATCTACTTCAGTTCAGACCACCATATCAAAATTGCATTTATATGACATAATTAAATAAAAAACTTATGATCAAATTAAGTTTACAATTGAACACTTTCATGTGCCCCAAGTGATTAACATCAAATGTGGCTATATTGTATAGCTATTTTTAGTGATATACTAGATACTTGAAAATAATATTCAACTTAAGATTAATTAGAATCTAAATGTATAAAATTTTAAAAACATTTTTTCTTGAATATTTTGGTATATGTCTAACCTTTTCTTTCTTTTTGTGAAACTGCATCTTCCTTGACAGAGCTGTGGTTGTACTATATAATTGAATATATCATGTACTCACATTAATTTTCAATCTGTGTGCAAATGTTTTGACCTTCTTGCTCTCATTTATTTTATTTTGCTATTTAAAAAAAAGTAAAAAGACACACAGTCAGCTCTAATAGGGGCCCATATTTATCTTCTTTTCAGTTCCATCTTCCTTTATATAATAGCTTTTAGTGTATGTATACATGCCCACAAGTGTGTGCATATGTTTTTACTTAAAAGTAACTGTTAGATCCAAATGGAATATAACCTCAGGACCATACTATCTAACTTTAGCAGTTCAGAATATAAACTGATAATAATAATATAGTCTTTTCAGATGCTTTAGAATCAGAGAACAACCTATCTAGAAAATATCAAAGTCTATTTATGCCTGAATACTGTCTCCAGACAGAAACCATGACACTCATCTGATGAACTTTAGTCATTTTTTTACTATACTTTAGAGACTAAGAGGAATGTTCATCCTAGTTCTTAGTCTTAGGAGGGAATGCCAAACCAATGTACCTATATAACTACTGAGACAAATTGTAATGCAAGAAAATAACTAGTTATTCTAAAAGGTTTGAATGTACTTGTAAATACATAATTCTGCAATAATTTAACCACTAAAAATTATACAGTGTTTGAACAAATAATTAGAGTATGTTAAATATACTCTCAATAATCAAGTAACCTGAAAAGGTTTCTTGGAGGAGGAAGGGTTTGACCTAGACCTTAAGAAGCAAATATAATTTAGATAGAGAACAAAGTGTTAGGCATTACAACTTAACTGAATAATAGGAGTAATGACCAGAAACAGTAATAAACATGCTGTATAAATGGAATCAATAAATCATTAAGGTGAATGGAAAGATTACATTGGAAAGTTACAGAAGTAGAAAATATGTCTGGATGGGAGAGGTAGGAAAGAGAGGTCACATTATGGAAGGTTTTACAAGTTGACCAGAAGAACTGAAATTTTATGTGGGAAGAAACAGGGATACAGTGAGGGTATTCTTAGCACAGTAATGATATGATTAAAGCAATGTTTTAGAAATATTAATCTTGAGACCTCTGGAAGCCAAGATAGTGGAGTAAGCAGTAAATCACTGTCCCTCTCCCATTCTCATCCTAAACACCCATAAAACACCACCCCAGAACAGATCCTGGAATAGCAGAGCCAGCAAAAAGATGGGGTGGACCAGTATTTTGATCCAGGAGACTTAGAGGATTGGTAAATAAGGTCTGTATCACTCAGGTAAAAGGAGAGCATAGTCCAGACAGGAAGTGTTGCAGCAAGCTGGCAGCAGGCTTCACCTCAACAAATGAGTGGGAGATCCTGAGCCCCAGAGTGGTAGAGCAGGCAAAAGCCAACCCAGGACCTCCCCCTTCCCCACATGTCTTAGCACAGCCAGGCAAACCGGCAGACTCCAGCTCAAAGAACCACCACATGTGCTGGCACAGCCCAGGGCAGGCAGGCATCCTTCAACAGCAGACCTCCTCATGCTTTAATACAGTCCTGAGAAAATGCAGAAAAACCCCTCCTGACTACAGCACACACCAGACACCACCATTAGGACCCCAGCTCAGGAACAGGTAAGCTGCCAGATACCTACAGCCTCCAGTGGCCAGCACCTGAGGACCCAGGGCACAAAGCTAGTGACTAGGCCCCTGAACCCCAGCAAAAGAGGCTTGGTACAGTGCCCCCTGTGCTCTAGTAGATGAGCTCAACATTAAAAGCCATGAAATAGGCAAACAAAATGAGCAAAAAGCAAAAATGAATACTGACCGCAGAAAATTATTATGGTGACAGGGACAATCAAAACACAAGCTCAGAAGGGGACAGCTGTGTGAATATACTTACATCTGGAACCTCAAAGGGAATATGAACTGGTCTTAAGCTCAAAAAGCCTTCTTGGAAGAGCTCAAGAAGAATTTAAAAAGACAAATAAGAGAGGTAGAGATAAAAATGGGAAAAGAAATAAGGGGTATGCAAAAGAGAGTCAACAGCTTTGAAAAAGAACAAAAATTGAATATAGAATACAATTCCTTAAAAAAATACAATTGGCCAAATGGAAAAAAAAATCAACTGAAGAAAACAATTCCTTAAAAGGTAGAAATGGCCAAATGAAAAAGAAGGTATAAAAGCTAACTGAAGAAAAGGACTCCTTAAAAATCAGAATTGGGCAAGTATAAGCTCATGAATCTATGAGACAACAAGAATCAGTCAAACCAAATCAAAAGAATGAAAAAGAAAAGAAAAAGAAAAATACCTCATTGGAAAAACAACTGACCTGGAAAACAGATCCAGGAGAAATAATTTAAGAAATATGGTTCTACCTGAAAGCCACAATTAAAAAAAATTCCTGGACAGTATTTTTTAAGAAATTATAAAGGAAAACTGCCCTGAGGTCCTAGAACTAGAGGACAAAATACTAATTGAAAGAATCCATTGATCACCTGCTAAAAGAGACTCCAAAAGGAAAATGCCAAGAAATATTGGGGCCAAATTGCAGAATTATCAAGTCAAGGAAAAAATCTTAAAAGCACCAGAAAGAAATAATTAAAATATCAAGGCACTGCAGTCAGAATTACACAGGACTCAGCAGCTTCTACATCAAAGGATCTGAGGGCTTGGAATATGATATTGCAGAAAGCAAAACAGCTTGGATTACAAGCAAGAATCAACTACCCAGCAAAACTGAGTATAATCTTTCAGGGGAAAAGATAGAGGTTCAATGATATAGGGGACTTTCAATCATTCCTGATAAAAATATCAGAACTAAACAGAAAATCTGATCTTCAAATATAAGACTTGAGAAGCATGAAAAACTAAACAGGAAAGAAAAATAAAGATGTTATTCAATATGGTTAAACTGTTTACATCCCTACATGGGAAGATGATACTTGGTAACTCATGAAAAACTGTATCTTTATTATGGCATTTAGAAGGGGTATACAGAGACAGACGGTGTGGGAATAAATTGAATTTGATGTGATGATAAAATAATTAAGGGGTGAAAAAAGGGATATTACTGGCAGAAAAGGAAAGGGGGAGGGAAAATAGTGTAAATTACATCACAAGAAGAGGCACAAAGACCTATTACAATCAAGGGAAAAAGGGAGGGGAGGCAAGCATTGTTTGAACCTTATTCTCTTTGGATTTGGCTCCAAGAGGGAATAGCATACACATTCAATTTGTTATAGAAACCTCTCACACTTTATAGAGGAAAGGCGAAAGAAATGGGAAAGGGTCTGAAAGAAGGGAGGGGAAATTAAGAGAGGCAGTGGTCAGAAGCAACATACTGGTGAGGAGGGAAAGGGTGAAAGGAGAGAGAAAATTATAAATGGGGGGGGACAGCATGGAGAGAAAGATACAGTTAGTAATCATAACTTTGACTGTGAATAGGACGAACTCTTCCATAAAAAGTAAGCAGAGAGCATAGTGGATTAAAAACCAGAATCCTACAATATGTTGTTTACAAGAAACACATTTGAAACAGAGAGATATACACAAAGTAAAGGTAAAACACTGGAGAAGAATATATTATGCTTCAGCTGAAGTAAAAAACAAACAAACAAACAAACAAAAAAACAAGAGTACCAATCCCGATCTCAGACAAAGAAAAATCAAAAATAGATTTAATTAAAAGAGGTAAGGAAAAACTAAACCTTGCTAAAAAGTACAACAGACAATGAAGTAATATCAATACTAAACATATATGCATCAAATAGTATAGCATTCAGATTCTTAGAGAAGTTCAGTGAGTTACAGGAAGAAATAGACAGCAAAACTATACTGGGGGGGACCTCAAACTCTCCCTTTCAGAATTTGATACATCTAAACACAAAATACAGAAGAAAGAAGTTAAGTAAGTAAATTGAATTTTAGAAAAGTTACATATGGTAGGCCTCTGGAGAAAACTGAATGGGATGGAAATGAATATACCCTTCTCAGTTGTACATGGCCCCTACATAAAAACTGACCAGGTACTAGGGCATAAAAGCCTCACAATCCATTTCAGAAAGGCAGAAATATTAAATGCATCATTTTCAGATCATGATGCAACAAAAATTACATGTAATAAAGGGCCATGGAAAGATAAACTAAAATTTATTAGAAACTAAATGATCTAATGCTAAAGAATGAGTGAAACAACAAATCATAGAAACAACCAATTACTCCACCCAAGAGAATGACAATAATTAGACAATATACCAAAACTTATGGGATGCAAAGTGGTTCTTAGGGGACATTTTATATCTCCAAATGCTTACATGAATAAAATAGAGAAAGAAGATATCAATAAATTGGGCATGCAACTAAAAAGGCTACAAAAAGAACAAAATAAAAATCCCCAGTTAAATAGCAAATTAGAAATTCTGAAAGTTAGAGAGATTAATAAAATTAATAAAATTATTGAACAAATAAATAAAACTAAGAGTTGGTTTTATGAAAAAAGAACAATAAAATAGATAAATCTTTGGTTAATTTGATTTAAAAAAGAGAAGGAAAACCAAATTACCAATATTAGAAATGAAAAGAGTGAATTTACCATCATTGAAGAGGAAATTAAAAGAGTAATTAAGAGTGATTTTGCCCAACTGTATGACAATAAATGTGACAATCTAAGTGAAATGGATGAATATTTACAAAAGTAGAAATTACCTAGATTAATAGAAGAGGAAATAAAATACTTAAATAACCCCATTTCTGAAAAAAAGAAATTGAACAAGCCATCAATGAACTCCCTAAGAAAATATCTCCTGTGCCAGATGGATTTACAAATGAATTCTATCAAACACTTAAAGAACAATTCATTCCAACACTATATAAACTATTTGGAAATATAGGTTAAAAAAGGAATCCTACTTAAACCGAGAACATCCAAAACAGAGAAAAAAAATAAACCAATTTCCCTAATGAATATAGATGCAAAAAAATTTAAATAAAATTTAGCCAAGAGATTGTAACAACTTATCACCAGGATAATACACTATGACCAGGTGGGATTTATACTCAGAAGGAAGGACTGGTTCAATATTAGGAAAACTATCAGCATAATTAACAATATCAATAACAAAATCAAAAGAAGTCATATGATTATCTCAATAGATGCAGAAAAAGCTTTTGACAAAATATAGGACTCATTCTATTAAAAACACTAAAGAACATAGGAATCAATGGAGTTTTCCTTAAAATGATAAAAAGCATCTATCTAAAACCATCAGTATGTATGATATGTAATGAAGATAAGCTAGGAATATTTCCAATATGATGGGGAGGAGGGATGTGAAACAAAAAGTCCATCATCACCATTGTTCTTCAATAATGTACCAAAAATGTTAGCTTTAGGTATAAGAGAAGAAAAAAAATTGAAAGAATTAGAATAGGCAATGAGGAAACAAGACTATCACTCTTTGCGAATGGTATGATGGTATACTTAGAGAATCCTAGAGAATCAACTAAAAAAACTGCTTGAAATAATTAGCAACTTTAGCAGAGTTTCAGGATAAAAAATAAACAAATCATTGGCATTTCTATATGTTACTAACAAATTCCAGCAGCAAGAGATAGAAAGAGAAATTCCATTTAAAATATCTGTAGACGATATAAAATATTTGGGAGTCTATCTGTCAAGACAAATCCAGAAACTATATGAACACAATTACAAAACACTTTTCACACAAATAAAGTCAGATCTAAATAACTGAAAAAAAGTCAGTTGCTCAAGGGTAGGCTGGGCTAATAAAATAAAAATGACAATTCTACCTAAATGTATTTACTTATTTAGTGCCATACTAATCAAATTACAAAAAAAATATTTTATAGAGCTAGAAAAAATAATAACAAAATTCGTATGGAAGAACAAAAGGTCCAGAATATCAAGGGAATTAATGAAAATAAATGCAAGGGAAGGTACCCTAGGCGTACAAGATCTAAACCTGCATTATTATGAAGCAGTAATCATCAAAACTACTTGGTACTGACTAAGAAATAGACTGATGGATCAGTGACATAGTAGTCAATAACTATAGTATTCTACTTTTTGATAAACCCAAAGACTTCAACCTCTGAGAAAAGAACCCATTATTTGACAAAAACTGCTGGGAAAATTGGAAAACAGTATGACAGAAACTAGGCACAGACCAACATCTGTATTCCAAGATAAGGTCAAAATGGGTACACAATTTAGATATAAAGGATGAAACTATAAGCCAATTAGGAGAGCAAGGTATAGTTTATTTGTCAGATCTATTGAGAAGGGAAGAATTTGTGACCAAAAAAGAGATAGAGAACATTACGAAATGCAAAGTGGATACTTTTGATTACATTAAGTTAAAAAAAAATTACACAAACAAAGCCAATGCAACCAAGATTAGAAGGGAAACAGAAAGCTGGGAAACAATTTTGCAGCCAATGTCTGTGATAAAGGCCTCATTTCTCAAATAGATAGAGAATTGAGTCAAATTTTTAAGAATACAAGTTATTCCTCAACTGATAAATGGTCAAAGAATTTAAACAGGCAGATTACAGATGAAGAAATTAAAGCTATATATTATTATATGAAAAAATGCTCTAAATCACTATTGACTAGAGAAAAGCAAATTAAAACAATTTGGTGGTATCACCTCACACCTTTCATATTGGCTAACATGATAAAACAGCATAATGATAAATGTTGGGGAAGATGTGGGAAAAATTGGAACACTAATGCATTGTTGGTGGAGTTGTGAACTGATCCAACCATTCTGGAGAATAATTTGGATCTATGCTTGAAGGGCTATAAAACTGTGCATACCCTTTGATCCAGCATTACCACTACTAGACTTGTATTCCAAAGAGATCATAAAAATGGGAAAAAGAACCACATGTACCAAAAATATTTACAGCAGCTTTTTTTTTTTTGTGGTGGAAATTGTGGGGATGCCCACAGTTGTTGAATGGTTAAACAAGTTGGGTTATATGAATATAATGGAATACTATTGTGCCATAATCAATGGTAAGTAGGCTGACTTCAAAAAACCTGGAAACACTTGCAGGAACTGAAACTGAGTGAAATGAGCAAAACCAGGAGAACACAATACAGTGTAACAGCAACATTGTGTGATGACTAACTTTGTTAGATTTAGGTCTTCTGAGCAATGCAATGATCTAAGACAATTCCAAAAGACTCATGATGGAAAATGCTATCCACTTCCTGAGAAAGAACTATCGATTCTGAATCCCAATTAAAGCATACTATTTTCTCTTTCTTTTGTTTTTTTCATTTTTTTCTTTCTTATGTTTTTTCCCTTTTGTTCTGAATCTTCTTTCACAATATGACCAATGTGGAAATATGTTTAATATGATCATACATGTACAGCCTATATCTTGGGGAGGGGAAGTGGAGGGAGGGCAGAAAAAATTAGAACTTAAAATCTTCTAACACCAAATGTTAAAAAATAAAAATAAATAAATGAAAATAAAAAAGAAATATTGATCTCCAGCTCTTTGACAGGAATACATCTTTTTTTTTCCCTGTGAAAATCTATCTAGTAGTTAAAACATTCATAATTCTCAAATATTCCAGGTTTTGGTTGTCACAGTAGTGGTAGTGGTAATGCCTTCCTCCTATTCTATTTTCAGAGGCCACTATTATCCATGAAGAATTTTTTTTTTTGAAAAGTTTAGCCAAATGGTAATTTCTTGGGTGAAATTTATTTTTATAAAACTATATTAATAATGTGGGCAGCTAGGTGGTACAGTGGATAGAATGCTGGAACTGGAGTCATGAAAATCTGAGTTCAAATTATGGTCAGAAACTTGCTAGGTGTGTGACTTTGGTCAAGTCATTTAATATTGTTTGTCTCAGTTTCCTCATCTCTAAAAATGAGCTTGAGAAGGAAATGTCAAACTACTTCAGTATCTTTGCTAAGAAAACCTAAAATGCGGTCATGATGAATCAGAGATGACTGAAACAACTAAACAAAATAACAAAATTAACTGTACTGATGTTGTGGTTAGAGAAGGAAGTTTTGAGATTTGGAAAATAGGACAAAATCTTATGATAATGAATTTCAATTATGCTTTTGTGGGGATTATTGTGAAGGAGATAAAGGTCAGCATAATTAAGGAAGAACTATTAAATCGAGGTTGGTTCATGAGGATTTTTAAGTAAGAATAATGTTGGTCATCTATAAGTTTTCATTGCCTTTCCCTTATTACTGGCATATTCTCACTCCTTGCTCTGTATCTTGGCTTCCTTTAAGTCTTGCCTAAAAATCATACCATTTGCAAGAAGTCTTTCCTTATGAGATTACCTCCAAGTTATCCTGAATATATCATTTTATTCATTGTTGTTAGCACGTTGTTTCCCAAAAGAGATTTGAACTCCTTCAGGTCAGGACTATTATTACCTTTCACTGTAACCCTAGCAATCAATACAATACCTGGCACATTGGAAGTACTTAATGCATATTTGTTGACTTGACTGGAATGGGAAAGTTAAATGACAATAATAATGCATTGCGAAGAGTTATATAAAGGGATGCTATGAAGTTCAAATATCAGACAGTGTATCATTGTCATTGCTATGGTACACTTAGATACTTAAAATGCTCCTCAAATTATGATTAGAATTATTTTTGTCATAAATTTTAGTTATAAAACTTACAGTCTAACAATAGAGCATCCATTTATAAACATCTTTCTCTTTTCAAATTCAGTCAGTATTGATAGTATGTTTATTTCTGTTTTTTAATATTAAAATAACTTAGGTCATTGAATGAACTAAAAATAATCGGTGTGTAGAATACTAGATGCTGATGAGCAAGTTCTGAGAATCTTGTTGAAATGTCTTTATTGGGAGGAGTAATGAAGTTTTGTTGATCTTAGTTAAATCAAGTGGTATGATTCAGACTGGATGTAGAATTCCTTTTCAAATTTTAAAACTTTATTACCTTTAGAAATTGAATAAACCTATCTGAATTGATTATGGAGTTGATTTTTAAAACCCAAGATAATAAAGAGATTATTTATGAAAATGTTCAAACCAACTTAAACACTAAAGAAAGATAAGTGGGAAATTTCAAGTTTATATACCTGGAAAATAAATGATATTATTGTTTTGCTTGGTAGCCCATATAATAGATTGAACTTTTTATGACGCACTGAAGTAGACAGCCTGGAGTTTTGCTTGAAAAGAAAAGATCACAAAATTTCAGTCAGAAGAAAACTTATAAGTCATCCAGTCCAGTATATAATAGCCCTTCAAATGCTTGCAGAGTTCTATTGTTCTGCCTCCAAGTCTTCTTTTCTTCCAGATAAACATCGCTAATTCTTGCAGTGGATTCTTACATGGATGGTTTCCAGGCCCCTCATCGCCCATATCACTTTTCTTAAAACATGACAGCCAGGGCCAAAGACTCAAGCTATCTCCTTTCTCAGTCTGCATTCCTTCTCTACAGGTCACATTAACTCATCAGTGTATTTCAATGTGATCAACCAAAAGCAGACACCACAGTAAAACATCCGTTTCTAGACCTTTCTTAGTACCATCTTTCTATATCATCTCGATTTTTCCTGGGAAATGGGGGGGGGGGTGTTGACAACCCTCTTTACTGGGAACCATACTTAAACTTTCACTATAATCCCTAGTCTACAATGTGGTAACTTGGTATAGTAGAAGAAGAATTATATTTGGAATCAAAGAATTCAGTATATTTAGGGATTTTATGGATACTCTAGTCAAATTTCCTTATTTTATTAAAAAAAAAGAACATTGAGACACACAGAAGTTCACAGGATCATAGATCTGATACCTGAAGTGATCTTAAAGGCTACCTGATAACAATATAGCTAGAATTTGTATAGTGACTTAAATTTTATGAAGTACTTTAAAATATCATTTCATTTTTTCTTCATAAGAACCTTGGAAAGTAGGTGCTATTAGTCCCATTTAAAAGATGGGTAAACTGAGACAAATATAGTTTAAGTGACTTATCAAAAATCATACAACTAGTAAGTGTTTGACACAGGATTTGGAACTCAGGTTTTCTTGACTTCAATCACTGTGCAATCTAACTGCTTATATACAAAATCCCTCATTTTATACATAAGGAGTTTGAGACCCAGAGCAGTGAGAAATCTTGCCTAAGGTTTGTAAATACTAGAACTGGGAAAGAATGCCTGAGATCTACTGTTATTTACTTTAAATCACAGTGATGTAGGCTCATATTCTATCTATGGACCTTTCCATGTCATAGTTTCATCAACAAAATGAGGGGTCAGGCTAAATTATATTTACCTTTATAATTCTATGATCCAGTCATCACAGGTTCTTAAAAAATAAAAGAGCCTACACAGAGATATAGCCCTGATATAATCTATTGCTTTTTATTTTTTATTGAATTTCCAGATTATTTCAGTACTAATGTAGATAGAATATTCTAAATGTCATATTTGAGCCCTCAAACAAGTTACTAGGCTGGATTTGTGTTTTCTTTAGCTTGTCTTAAAGGATGTATATTGCCATTATAGTGTGTCAAATAAATACTAAGGAAGTAACACTCCACCTATGTTTGCACTTTCTCTTTCATAGCTGTATCTTTCAAATAATATTCAATCTATTCTCTCAGTGAAGTCTTGGAATTTATATGCATTATTCTACCACACATTGATTGGAGAATAAATCCCTGCAATATATTTCCTTTCCATGATTTTGTTTTATGTCTATATTTCACACCACATATTGCTGTCATTTTTTTTAGTGTTTGTACCAAGCAAGCTACAGATAATCCAATCAGACCAACCATCATTATTCATCTACACTCAGATAAAAAATTTGTATTTTTTTTGTCCATGGGATTTTTTTTTAAAGAACTTGAAAAGAACAACTAATAATATAATGGCCAACACATCTCTTCATCCTGTGTAGACAAGTTTTAGTATTAAATATAAAGTGGAGAAATTCACAGAAAAGCAGGGGAAGGGGAAGCAAAATATTTTCTATAATCCACATATATGTAACCCAGAATTAAACACAATAGTGTAGAGTGCATGTGTTGAAATAAAAGGATCAATAGAAAAAAAATACTAACAAATTCTCAGGGCAAAGCATATCCTGTCCTTTTGCTACTACCAAAGGTGAGGCAGCTGAGTTAGTTTACATAGCAGGAAATAGAAGTGGTGTTGCCTGTATCTATCTGACATTAAAGAAACAGTTGAGTTAAAAAAAAAATCAAATGAGGGAGCCAAAAAGGGGGTTGTCTTAATGTGAACATAGAATGAATCATCTTATTTCAGCAAGGATGTTACCTCAAGCTGCAATAAGGAACAATCCTTGTGAATGCAGAACAAGTCCTAAAAGCCTCTGCACAACTCCATTTAGTAAAGATGCTGATATCAGATAGTAGTAGTAATAACATGACACAAAACTAATGAGATTAGCATCTAATTTTACATTGCATGGAAGTACTGCCACTGCCTAGTACTAAGATGTTCATTGTCAGATAAAAATTCTTAACAGCTGAGATTATGCAAGCAATTTCATGCACATTCATACAACAAACAGACACATATGCATTTATATGGATGTATATGGATGTATATACCCAGATATATTATGTGTGTGGAATATCACTAAATTTCAAGTTTTATCTAATTAAATCAATGATTTTTTATAGAATGTTATTAACATAATTAATGAAAGTGTTTATATTTGATATAACTTTATTTTCCCCATTTTTATGTATTTCACCAGTATGTCATTAATGATATTAATAGATTTTAAGCTCCTTATGGCAGGAACTGTTTCATTTTTACCTCTGTTTTATCAGGACCTACCACAGTGCCTTAGTACACACATATCAAAAGCTCATTGGTCAATTAACTGATTGATTAAATGACTGTTACACAAATGGATTATATTTTTGCTGCATTGCTAGTAATGATCTAAAAATCTGAAGTTCATTTTTGCATGGCCATTGTTATAGTCATATAAATAAATGACTAAAATTATGATTAAAACTTGACACTGAATGGTCAGTCACATCCTGGTTAACCTAAATTCTGTTAAGTGTACAAGATATCCTTGGTTCTAAATTCTAGGCCACAGTACATACAGGATATTGATGTCATTCAGAGTTTATTACAAGGAATCATTAGGTGTTTGTGGAACTCCCCAGTCATTTAGTATGCACAGCAGGTACTATCTGTGAATCCAGATCTTTTCACCAGAGATTGAGGTATATATCCTATATATCTTAGTTATAAATATAAATATAAATAATATAAATAAAATGAATATAATATAAATATAAATAATATAAATATTTCAGCCTGACTTTTAAGATTCTCCATAGTATAATTTCTATGTATCTTTCTAGGCTTATTTCATATCATTATTCTTCATCTACTATCATATCTCAGCAAAAGCATATATGCTCTGTTCTCTGAAACAGATACCACTTCTTACAATCATTTATTTGAATAATCTATCACTCATGCCTGGAATATACTTATTCATTCAATCAGTAAACATTTAGTAAGCAATTATTATGTGCTGGGCATTGTATTAAGAGCTGGGGATACAAAACAACAGTTTTTGCTATCCATGTGCTTACAATCCAATGGGTTAGACAACATGCAAACAAATATGAAAAATGAAGCTATATACAAGATAATTAACAGAGAGAAGACACTACAATTAAGAGGGGTTGGAGAAGACTGTAGAAGGTCAGATTTTAGTTGGGACTTAAAAGAAACCTGGGAGGTCATAATCAGAGTGGAGGAGGGAATGCATTCTCAGTGCAGGGGACAGCCAGAGACAAAGACCAGAGTCAAGAGATGGAGTGTCTTCTTATTCATGAAATAGCAAGGAGATCTTTGTCGATGGAAGGTAAATATAAAAGTAGGAGAGTAAAGTATCAGAAGACTATAAAGGTAGGAGGGGGCTAGATTATGAAGAACTTTGAATATCAAACAGAACATTATAAATTTGATCATGGAGAAAATAGGAAGCCACTGGAGTTTATTGAGTATATCTGTACATGTGTGGAGGGTGGAGAAGAATAGTCAGATTGATGACTTAGGAAAATCATTTCAGTCACTGAATGGAGAATGTATTGGAGCTTTTGTATGTGTGGAGGGGGGCTCAAAACATGCAGACCCACTAGTAGGTTGTTGCATTAATTCAGATGTGGGATGATGAGGTTTTCTACTGGACCGGTGGCGGTGTCAGAGAAGAAATTTTGCAAAGGTGAACTTAAAAGGCCTTGGTAACATATGGGATATGGGAGAGGGGTGATAATGAGGAGTTCAGGATGACTGGATATCTAGTTGTGGTTTGTCCTTCATTCTTGAAGAGGACCATGACAACAGGAAGATGATGCTATGGCTTGCAAGTAAATTTTATTTAAGTGAAGGAGGGCTGTGCAAAGTCACCAGTCTTACTTTTTCCTCTGGATCCTTCTGGGTTCAGTGGCCATATAGAGAGTAGGACACCTAGAGATGACTTAGGACGCAAAGGGAAAAAGGCCTTTTTAAGCTAAGGTCTTTCTGAGTTCTCACTTTCATTATGGCAAAGCTAATTCAGTGATTAGGGCTGTTTAAGAAGTGAGCCAAGGGATGGCCACTTTAATAATATAAAAATCATACCCTCAGAGTTTCTGGCCAAAAGAGAAACAATTACTATTTACATTAACTCTGAGCCATCCAGGCCCAAACACGAATCATTAAGTGGTGCTTGGGTAGGAACATTGTTGGCCCATCAATGAGAACCAAATATATTAGGTTTAAGGCATGATCTTTAATAAAGAAGTCTAGCCAGTAAACCCCAAGATATCTAGGTAGGTTTCAGCCTTCAAAATTTATCTCCCTGTAGGTACAGCTTTGTATAAGGAAAAGGCATGATACTCCATGTGGAGAGAGGAGAGGAGAGGACAAAGTATAAGATGAAAGAAAGGCAGTTGACTATGTGGGATTGGAGGTCAGAAGAGTGGCTGGAGTAGGACAAGTAGATTTGAGAATCATCAGCATGAGATCATAATTACATCTATGGGAGCTGAGGAAATTAACAAGTGAAGTGAAATAGAGGGAGAAGAGAAGAGAGCCCAGAACAGAACTCTGAAGGATACACAGTTAAAAAATGGGATCTAGAAGAGCATCCAGCAAAGGAGACAGAGGTCAGATAGGTAAGAGAAGAACCAGTGGAGCATGGTGTCCTGAAAACCTAGAGACTCGAAAATATCAAGGAGAGAGAGTTTAACAGTTTCAAAGGCTGCAGAGAGGTCAAGAATGAGGATTGAGAAAATTGCCTTTGGATTTGGCAACCAAGATATTATTGGTAATGACCTTATCATGTCTCTCAGAATTATTATCCTTCTTGAAACCTAGGCTTAGGTGTCACTTCTCTCAAGAAGCATTTGTAGATCCCCACAGGTGTTAATACTTTGTCCATCCTTACATTACTTTTTTTTTCTTACTTATCTGTATATGCATAACCCACTAATATTAGCTTCTGAAGGAGAGAGGCTGTTTCATGTTTGTATTTATATCCCCAGTTCTTAGAACTTAGTAAAGAGCACATTAGGTCCTTAATAAATGTGTCTTTGAATTTAATTAAATTGATTATGGCAACCACTGTGGGTATTTTGGGAGAATGTCAAAATGCTGGCTAGTCCTCAAGCATGATTTGATATGCCTTGTAATAGTTTTCTGGTATAAACATGTGGTAGGGGAATCCTGAACTCCCATTCATTCTTCCTTTCTATTTTCCCAAAACTCTAGTGATAGGGTATGGGCCCAAGCTGAGAATGTTGCCCCTCACTCCAAAAAGAATTTGGGTCCCATTTGTCTACAAGCGCCAGAAAACCTTTAAACTTTCTTTGAACTCACTTATCTGGTCAAGGAAGTTTAGTGGTTTCCGGATTATTAACTGGCCTTATTCTCTAGGCCCTATCTCTCTCTGATACCCTAATGAAACCTAGTCTTTGATATCCTAATGAAGCCTAGTATATTTCCGATCTTTGATCTTATCCAGACTCCATTCAACCTCTTCCTTCCTGATCTTCTAGTTCTTTGTTACTCTGATGAAGCCTGGCCCTCCATTTTTCTCCTCCTGGATGACCCCATTCAATTTCCCAGATACTCCCATTGGGATTCTGCCTAAAACCCAAAATTACTTGGCTATACATAATATCCATCCTGGCCCCCATTTAAACACTGAGATTTCCTTATGCTGGCTCCTCCTTATGGGCATCACCAATGTTCAGATTCCTTAAAAGTCTGGGCCATATGGTTCATCTCTAATAAAACCTTGTCTTTGGCTGAAAGAAGACTTGGGTCAAATCCATTTTGGCAGGACCCGTGTGTCCTGATTTCAGGGTCCCAGCACCCCTAGCATCTACACCTAAACACTAGGACTTTTCAAGATAGTTCCTAAATTTTAGAATGCTAGTTGGTGATTTCAGAATTACTGAAGCTACAGAAGAAGATTTGATTCTCAGGTTTCTTGAACTACAATTTGCAACATTATAACTTTCAGAGTCATAAAGAATATATGCAAATATCACTCTTGAGAGAAATGAAACCACTGACTTTTAACAAATCAAGTAGTTGACTACATACACAAAATGACATATTTGAAACATTATTTGCTCCAATTAATACATTCGCTGGGTATTTTATTAGGAAAACATCCAGTTGTTCCTAAACTCAATGATTCAAACATCCAGGTAAACCTAGGGTCATAGTAGATTATCTCCTGAAACTTTTCCAATTATGATAATACTAACCCTGCTTCAGACTGTTCTTTTGACTACACATGACCAGCAAATTGAACACTATCATTTAGTTTGTTAACAATTGGATGATTTCCTAATAAAATACACAGCAAATGAATTAATTGGAAAAAATGATGTTTTGCATATGTCATTATATACACACACTTTTGTATAAAGCACACACACATACACATATATATGTATACATACACACACAAATAAATATATACACATATAAATGTCTGTATACCATTGAAGAAGAGTACATTTTGAAGAAACTTCATTAATTTGAAGTATTGTGTTTTAAAAATCAATGATAAAAACTTGGGAAATGCATGCCTCTGCAACTATATTTGTGAAGGACATAGACACATTGTGAAATCACCATCTTAACATTAGTTATCATATTAATTTGCTTTTTCCAGCTGTATATTTTAAAGTCATTATTTAACTCATTTGGAATTCAGTTCAAGATGATTGGTATGGAGCCAACTCACTGAATGGCCTGTTTGTAAGTTCATCTTAATTCAACTCACCTCTAAAGAAGACAGTCTGGCTTAGCTTCTTAACAAGAAGACTAATTTTAGCAATCTTAACCATTTTTAGTTTTGCAATTATAATAGTTTCAGTGAATACATTTTATAAATACTGTATGAATTAAAGACAGTCAATTGGCTAATTTTTTAGTTTGTGACCTTTCTGGAATCTTTCAAGTTTTGTTTTGTTTTGTTTTGTTTTGTTTTTCTGTTTGTTTTTTTTATTCCTGAACTCTTAATCTAATCACAATAGAAATGACTGCTTCCATTCAATTCAATTCTCAGGCAGCAGTACTGAAAATAATTTAGTCATCTTTCCCTCCCAGGAGAGTAGGGACGTGAGGAAAAAAAAGTACAGTTCCATGCTCAAGAAAACATGATGATAACATAGAAAATGACTTAAATGTGACTGATGTCTTAAATCATAGTTCTCACACATAACAGCCATGTCTCCTTCCTATTATTTATCACCTAAGTCTAGTTTGAAAAGAAAAAAATATCCAAAAATGCCTGGCAAAAATGCCATGTTTAAAATCAGTGGATGTTTTTTGCTTGCTTTCAAATTTGAAAGCATCTTTTCTGAGATGTGTTCCTTACCATTTTTCTTGTTTTGACTCATCAAAGATAGTCTTATTAAATGAATAAAATGGATATCTGAAGAGATATTAATATCAATGAAATTGCAAATGAATAAGACAGGATATTAGCTTCTATTTCCCATAAAGAAATAAAAGGGAGGAATGAAATAGTATTAAATATGAGTTTTGAAATCAGCTTTTGTAAATATGTGCCTTGGTACTTGCTTCTGTGGATAATACAGTGACTGAAATCAAGAAAAAAAGTTATCATGAGAAAAGTTTATTGGAATTGGTAAAATGCTAAATGATTCACCATTGTAAAGGGATATAATTTTTATCAGTAGAAATGACTTTAGAGATAATGTATTATTATATACCTTGCTGCTACACCCAAAGGACAATAGGACATCTCAAAGTGACTTGCAACCTTCAATATGTGATATCTCCATCATTAGAATATTATTTCCTCAAGATCAAAAAGTATTTTACTTTTCAATTTGTATGCTTAGCAGTTATCACAGTGTTTTGCACTTAATAAATACTTTAAAAAGTCATTCATACAAGGTATCTTGGATGCCAGAAATTTTAAAAATGGTTGTTGGGTAGTACAATGGATAGAGTACTGCACTCAGAATTAACAAGACTTGAGTCCAAATCCTACCTTAGACACTAGTTGTGTGACCTTAGCCAATTTACTTAACCTTTCTTTCTCTCAATTTTCTTATCAGTAAAATAAAGATAGTAATATCATCTATCCCTCAAGGTTGTTGTAAAGATCAAACAAGATAATATTTGTGAAGTGCTTAGCACAAGTAGGTGGTATATAAATGCTATCTATTATTATTATTATTATTATTATTATTATTATTTTTATTTTTCTTATTGACAAGGAATAAAACTGTCCCTATTTTCATAGTAATTATAGGCAAATAGAAACATATTTACAAATAAATACAATAATGAGGGGCAACATGACAAATATGTGAGTTGGATCCTGACAAAGTGCTATGAGAAAATTCAAAATGGAGACAACATTTAAGGTGGGAAGTTCAAACTTTGGTGGTTTTAGGGCAGAGGTGGGGAACCTGCCACTCAAGGCCACATGTGGCCTTCTAGGTCCTCAGGTGTGGCCCTTTGAATCCAAACTTCATAGAACAAATCCTTTTATTAAGGGTGCCACACTTGGTTTAAGGCAATCCCCCACCCATGGTTTAGGGGAATCTAGAAAGGCTTCATGAGTTGAGATTTGAATTAAGCTTGAAAGAATGAATAAAATTTCAGTAGGTATAGTATAAGCAGTCAGAAGGAAGAGGGAAAAGAAGAGATTTCAGGAGGAAGGAATTGCTGTGATATAAAAAAGTACAGTAAGTAAACTAAAAATAACTTAGTTTAGAAAGAATGTATGAGGAGAGAGGTAATTGAAGACAAGACTGGAAAAGTACGTAAGTGTTTGGTTGTTTTGGGGGGAATATCTAACAAAATTGGTAGGCAGAGGAAAATAAAGAAAAAAAATAGAGAGCAATAGAAAGCCTTGGTAGGAGAAAGAGACATTTCTTTCCCAGAGACAACAACAAAGTAATAAAGTCTAAAACAGAGGAATTGTAAGGTAGAGGCAAGGGATGCTAAAAGAATTCATTTCTAAGGAATTCAGTGTTCTCACAGACTAGGAGGACTACTCATGTTTTTAGGGGCTACATGTGAAGGAGGATAGAAGAGAATAGGAAAGGTAAGGTAGATTTAAAAAATAATCAATAAAAAGATTGTCAATCAAAATATTCAAAATTGTTAAGAATAGAAAAATTGTCTCCAATTTATTTCACAATCTTAAAAAAAATCTGTCCCATGGTTGAATACTGCCTTAGAAAACTACCTCTACCCCTACTCCAGAATTCATGTTTTCTGAACAACCTGGTTAATTGTCACCTAGCTGCTTATCCCTGATTCTGAATTCTGGGATGAATGGCCAAATATTATATTTCCTCACCCATCTGAACAATGAATAACTATCATTCTAGAAATCAATAAAAAATGACTTATCTCTGTGCCTATATTGAATGAGGGGAGATCAGGTAGAAGGTAGAAAGCTTGGCAAATAGAATAGAGGCATAGGTGGTACATTAATAAATGGAAAATGACCAAATTTCTGTATAGAGGAAGGCATGAAGTCAGAACAGAGTGGATGGAAATCCAGGGAGAAATTGTGCTACCACGACTATAAAGAGAAAATAATAGGGCTCTTGGTTGAATGCATCACTTGGGAATAGATCACTAGAGTTCAGAGAAGGAAAAATGACATTGTTTCTGTCTTACAAATGAACACTAATTACATGAATTAAGTTTTGTTATACTTATGGGTAACATGAATATGGTGTTATTCTTCCAGTGGAACAAATGAAATAAACTACTTTCGGGGTTTTCAGAAACCAAATTTTTAAAAGAAGTGTTACTGTTTGAGAGATGGCATAATGGTGTTACTTTATTTGACTGAAAGTACTCCAAAAAAATATAGATAAGAAGAATGTACTTACTTTGGTTGGAATTAGGCTAAGGAAACTGGGTTTGTTGCTATTCCAATTTCTAAATATGGCATATGATGGAGGAAAATCCAATCAGAAGATCTGCCATTCCTGTCCTCAACAGAAAGGAAGAGAAAAGAATTATGCCTATAATTGCAAATAAAAGTATGCACAAGATGAAAGAAAAGGCAGAAATGAATAAAACAAAAGACATTTCAAAAAATAAAAGAATAAAATATGAAGATTATTGAAAACAGAAGGAAAAGAGGCCAAGGAAAAAACAAAGCAAAACTAAATAACCAGGAAAAGATAATTAGAGAACGTCATAATGGGAGGAAGTTAAGGGACTCTAAAAGGTTGGAAATATGGTTAGTTTTTTTAGATGACTGATAAATCTTTTTTAAGTAATATTTTATTTTTCCCCAATTACATGATAAAACATTTTAACATTTTTTTAAAATTTTGCATTCCAAATTCTATCCCTCTCTTCTCCCCCTGCCCCCCAGTTGGTAAATAATCTAATATATGTTATATGTGGGCAAACATGTAAAACATTTCCATATTCTTCATTTTGTACAAGAAAATTCAGATAAAAAAGAAATAAAGTAAAAATTTGTATGCCTCAGTCTATATTCAGACAACATCAGTTCTTTATCTGCTGGAGGATAGCATGTTTCATCATGAGTCCTTTGGGATTGTCTTGGATCATTCTATTGCTTGGAATACCTAAGTCACTCACAATTCATTGTACAACATTGCTGTTGCTGTGTACAACATTCTCCTGGTTCTTCTCATTTCACTTTGTCACCAGTTCATGTAACTCTTTCCAGATTTTTCTGAAATCATCCTGTTTGTCATTTCTTATAACACAAAAATATTCCACCATAATAATACACAACAACTTGCTAAGCCTTCTGCCAATTGATGACTATACCCTCAATTTCCAATTTTTAGCCACTACAAAAAGAGCTGCTACAAAAAATTTGGGTAGGTGATTCTTAGTTGTAATCCTATCTTCTTTGCCCTCTGGAATATCATATTCCATGCCCTGTGGTACCTTAATGTAGAAGCTGTTAAATCTTGTGTTATCCTGATTATGTTTCCATAATACTTGAATTGTTTCTTTCTGGCTGCTTGCAACATTTTCTCCTTGACCTGGGAACTCTGGAATTTGACTACAATATTCCTAGGAAAAAGTGACTGTCAAACCATTTCTAATAAGTTTCTATATTATTTACATGTAAATGTAGGAACTCTGGTTTCCATATGTATAATATGTTCTTTGCTTGGGCTTTCTATTACTTTAAAAGCCTCACTTACCTCTGAGCAAAAATGGGTCCTCCTTACATCTAGTTTGGTCACAGATAGAAGGACATTCTTTCATCAAAAAAATTCATCTTCTCATCTCCAAAACCCCAAGTTTGCATATACCATTAAAGCATACCAAGATAGTTAAATGAGTGAAGTGAGGGATTTATCTGAACTAGAACTAGGTGTAGATAGACAATGCATCTGTGATTTCATTGGTACAGTGGACTCCTTGGTGAAGAAATGACCTTTACCAGTACTTTCCCTGTAACTGTATTGAGAGGTTATCTTTCTTCACAAAGGCAAAACAAGTGTTGGTGGTAAAACGTCAGTGACAAGACTTAATTTAGGTCCTCCTTGTTCCATGGCCAGTTCTCTATCTAATCGGTTTATCCAAATATCTTAGGGGGTCCTTCTTGCCAAGGAACATTAGGGCAGTATCATGTACAATATTTCCTATGAGCCATTTTTCCTCAAATTTAACTATTTCTAATGTGATTTGTTGGAAAGATGCCTGAATTTGGGGTCAGAGTTCAAATCCTAAATATGTTATATAACTCCTGTATGATCATGGCCAAATCACTTAACCTCAGTTTCCTCATTTATTTAATGGTGATAATAAGAACCATAACAAATACCCCATAAAATTACTGTAATATTTAAATGACACTAATCAATTAATGGGCATTTGTTAAAGGGTGAGCATGTGTGAGAAACCAGAAAGGATAGAAGGAGGGATCCTTACTTTGAAGGAAATTCTATTCAATTAGCGGAAACAACATATGTATATATGAAATTATAAAGTAAGGGCAATTTTACAGGAAGGGAGATTAATAGTTGAGGGGATCATATACCCTCATGTAAGAAGTGGCACTTGAGCTGAGCTTTGAAGGAAAGAAGGGAATCAAAGAGACAGAGGTAAACAGGGAATGCATTCCAGGATTGCAGAAAATCTGTTTAAAGTTATAGAGAATGTTAGATAGATTGCTATGTGAGAAGAATTGCAAGAAGGCCAGTTTAGCTTCAACAAGGTGCATAAAAGGGGAAAATGTGTTGTAAGTATGAAAAGATAGGCTTGAGGTAAATAGTGAAGGCCTTTAAATGAGAAAGAGGTATATTTACTTTATATTGGAGATAATAGGAACAAGAGATTAATGCGATTAGACCTATACTTTAGGCAAATCTCCTTGGCAGCTATATGGAAATTGGATTAGAGAAAGGAATAAGTTGAGGTTAGAAAGTCAATTAGAAGATTACTACATGGATACACTCAAGAGGAAGTAGAGCCTTGAAGTAGGGTGTTAACTTTGTGAGCAGAGAGGTGAGAAAGGGTAGAAGCAAGACATATGAAGATGAAATTAACAAAACTTGGTTACTGATTACTTAGGTGGGTTTAGGGAAAGTGACGATTCAGTGATGAATTTGAAGCTCTACACTAGTCTAAATGGAAGATCTGTGGGGTTTTGGCATATATAGAGAATGTAGGAAAGGTATTGGATTAGGGGAAAACCCAGTGAGTTTATCTTTTGGAAATCTTGAGATATTTAGAGACTATTCTATTGGGAATGTCTAGCGGGGTGTAATGCAGGCTTAGAACTGAGTAAAGAGCCAAGGGTTTGATATATAGATTTAGAAGTCATCCACTTTGAAAATATAATTGAACACACGGAAGTTGATGGAACCATCAAAATAAAGTACAGTGTTACAAGAGATAACAAGGACAAAACCTATGATAAACAAGTTTCAGGAGTGGCACATGGATGATGACTGAGCACAGAAGATGAAGACAGAATGGCCAGACAAAGGAGGAGAATCAGTAAAAAGCAGTGTGATAAAAACCCAGGAAAGATAGATTGTTAGGAGAAATGAGTGATCCAAAGAATCAAATGAAACAAAAAATTCATGAAGGATGAGACCTGAAAAGAGGTCATTGGAAATTTGGCAATTGGAATAAAGGTCATTGGAAATTTGGCAATTAAGAAATAACTGACAACTTTGTCTAATTTAATATTTTGTTTTTCCAATTACATGTCAAAAAACTTGTTAATGTTGTTTTGTCAAATTCTGAGTTCCAAATTCTCTCCTCCCTCCTCTCCCTCATTCACATTGAGAAGACAAGCAATTTGACAGGTTACACATGCAGTCATGCAAAACACATTTCCATGTAAGTCATGCTGTGAAAGAAAATACAAAACAATGAAACAAGAAAAATAAGGAAAATAATAAAAAGTACCTCTAATCTTTATTCACACTCCACCAGTTCTTTCTCTGAAGATGGACAGCATCTGTCATCATAAGTCCTTCAGAATTGATAATTGATAACTTTGGAGAGAGCATTTTTATTAATTGAGCAAACTGGAAGCCAGAATGCAAAGCATCAAGAAATGAGTAAATGTAGAGGACTTAATGGCAAATAATATTAGAAAACAAATAAATTTCTTTTCTACGAGATGGGCTGTGAAAATAACTAATCCAGGAAAATAGCCTGATTGCATAATAAATAATATAGTTAAAGTACTTGGCATGTGTAAAACACTTTGTAAACTTTAAAGTGTTCTATAAATATCAATTATCATTATTATTAATTTTACAAGTTTCTTTCTTACTACTTGCCTATGTTTGTCCTATAACTGAGCTAAACTCAACAGCTGTTTGTTCATCCAATATATGCTGAGCTATCCCACTTCTGCACTTATGTTTATTCCTTTCCCATTATTTTTAATATACTCCTTATCTTTCCGTTAAAATTCAACTATGCATTAATCCCCAAATTATATAGTACCCAATTCATGAACCTTTTTTCTGATCCTTAAACATGTATGCTAATTTTCTCCTATGGGGACCTCACAGTACTTTGTGGTTGTCTACATAATACTTAATCAATTTTAGTTTGAATTGTGATTATTTATCTGTGTATTCTATAAGGTCACTCACTGTTTCTTATTCATCTTTATACCCCCAGAATAGTGTCATATATAGAGACATTTGTTACATAAATATTTGGTAAATTCATACTGAATAGATCTTAATATATTAATAATATTATTTTGGAGAAATTTTCTACTTTAATTTCCTTAAATCATTTCATGTTGTTTCTTTTTTTGTTTTTCCCTATAAGGGATCTATGGGAAATCATAATTTTTAAAGATTTTATACATTATGAGTTTTAAATGACAGAATGCAGACCAAAAGTAACTAAACATTAGTGATGAACACTTACATATGCACTCAAACCTCCAAGGACAATCAGTCCTTATAATTTTTGAATTGTCATATATTATCCTGCAGGATCAATGGCAATAAAGTTATTGAGATTTCAAACAAATAAGACTTGAAAATCGAGCTTTGCAAAATCCTTTCAGTACTTGGGAAGTGAGACCATTTCACTGACTTACAAAATGAGGGCAGGAGATTCAGAGACATTTGAGACTTTACAGTCCAGGTGTTCATCTCCTCATCATATGCACAGGCATGACTAAATGTGGAATTGCTTGAGGCAGGAAATTTTCTCATCGGATGAGCCAATCTACTATTAAAAGATCACTCAGAGGATATCCTACAGAGTCCTCATTAAGATGAGAGCATTTGTGTTATAAGCCAAATGGTCTAGGGCCTATTTTATAATGCTCCAAATTAGAAGCATCTTTATTCAAGCAAACTACAACCAACTGTAGCTACAAGAAGCTCTATTAGATGTAGCCTGCTGGTGAAAGCAATGCAGAGATTAACTGACAGAAATGTTTGTGTCTATGTAATTGGAACCTTAAAAAAACAAAAACAAAAACAAAACTGCTGCTGGGTTCATTGGAGCTTGGGAGTACTGGGCCCACTCTCTCTTAAGTAACTAAAATTTTAATTTAGACCAGGATAACTTGACGGGGGCCTGGCCTCTAATGAGGTTAAGTTTCCTTTTCAGATTTGTTAGTTCATTGTCACCTATCCCAATAGCCTAGGGAACATTCTGCTTATATCTCACATTTAGGCTCTCCCCAATAAAGAGCAGAGTTAAAAAGACACTCAGTGTACAATACAAGTTACATATAGTACAGGAAATTTATTTCTACATATAGGAAATGCTAAGCCATAAAAATTCACAAGCCTATGTTAACAGAATTGTATTCAATAATATAATGTAATTGCCTTTAAAATTTCCTAGCAGCTTCATACTTAAACTTCATCAGAAAGCAATTTACAGACCTTCTTATTAGTTACTTTACATTTCACCTCAGGTTAGCAATGAATTGTATGAACAACTTCTAATATACATCTTCTTGGAAAGATCAGATTTGGACAATCCTCCAGTGACTGCACTCTCTGATTTAGATGGCATCCCAGAATACTGCTGATGCTGAAACCAGTAAGTGCTTTGAAAGTGTCAACCTTGTGTTAAGCATTGAGTCTACAAACACAAGCAAAATAGTACCTCCCATAATGAAAGAGGGAGGAGAGTTCATAAAGGGCAGCTGGAAAGTTTGTGGCAAGGAAGGAAGGGGTCAGTTGTCAAGGAAAAAGAAAAGAATTCAAGAATGAGGAGTCATAATGGACTGGAGTATTGCTGGATCTCCTGCTGAAATAACAGTCTGGGCAAACACTCACCAATCATAGAGCACAGCCTTGGAGTAAAGGTTATAAGTATGATATCAAGTGAAGTGAGCATAACTTCATGAAATAATCAGCAATTTTCCCTAGTGAATAAAGAATTGATTATAAATGTTTTTATCTGACCTAGTCACAAAGAGATTATTCTCCCTGTCTCCTGCTCATGATGAATTTTCAGATCAAACTCAGTAATGAAAATACGCATTTATATCTACATTGATCAAAGCATTGCCCTGGTTTCTGTAGGATTACAAAGACATAAGTTGCCTTAAGGTGGTTCAGTGGGAGAGACAACATGGGGAAATATAAACAATAGAACATTTTAATTAAAGTCCATTAGAACAGTAAAATAGATGTCACTAGTTACTAATTATCAAATGAACTATATATCTGATAATTGCTTTAAGAAAGATCAGAATTGGGGGGGAGGGAAATTTAAAACCAGGAGCAAGATTGCAGAGTTGCAAATTACCACTCTAACCTCAGTTCTCTTTCATCAGCTTAAAACACCATTAAGAAATGTGCCGAATAAAGTAATAAAAACTGAAAACAGTGGGAAAAGGAAACAAGACTCTCACTGTATTCCCAAACTGAAAACATAACAGTGTCCTTGAATTAATCAGTCCCTCTAGCTTCACTGACCTGATTTCTATACCAACTGCCCATGAGCACCTAATATCTAGTGTCGTAATGAAGAATAGCTACTTCCCCAAGAAGGACAAAAGGAAGATAAAGAATAAGGATAGTTGTTCATGTTTTTTTTTCAGAATCTCCCTTCAATGACTGTTTTTTTATTGAAACTATATAATATCTAAATAGATAGTACATAAGAGTGGTCCATCAGTACAACTGTTGAAGAATCACTGAAGATGAAAAATGAACTGGGCCGAGAAATGAGTGAGAAAGAGTAAATTGTTTGCCTTTGGAAAATTGTGTAATACTTTTAAAAACTCCAAACTCCTCTTGAAACAAACAGGAATAATCTTCTGGTGATATATGCCACTACAATCTTCAAAGACTCACAATTGTGCATCACTTAAAGTCACTGGAGACATTCCTAATAGGCATAAATATGGTATAAGAAATTTGCATACAAGAATATAAAGTACTTCATCAAAGAAATGTGTTACTGGAAAAATAGTGGAAGCCAGTCACATAATGAGAGGAAAGGATAAGGATCCTGTAGAACTATAAACTAGAATTTCTTTTTCATTTCTGACATAAAATAATTTGTCATTTCATATTTATTAAAATATAAAGATGTTTTACTTATAACTTTACTTATGTTAAATCTTAGATTGTTTCTATGTGATAACAAAACAATTATTTAAAAAAATAAAAAGAAAAATCAATTAAATGGCAATCTAGTGTCTTCTATCTTCTGCAGGCAGATTTTCCTGTGCTTTACTCCTGAGCTTACCTTCCATCTACCTTGTATATATGTACATTTTTCTCTCCCACTAGAACATAATCCCCTTGAGGAAATGTTTTTGTCCCCACTTTTGTTATTAATCACCAATTCTTAATTCAGTGCATTTCATATATTAAGTGCTTAATAAATTGACTAAATGCCATACTAGACAACCAAGTTTTGACAGAAGTTTTTCACAGACTTTTAATTACTAAATTAATTTGATGACTTGGAATTATGTAGGTGGTCTTAGATAAAGTTTGTGTTTAGAATTTTTTTCCCAAAGAACAGAACACTTGGAATGATAGCAATAATATGATAAGTCCATTCTAAAAATAGAATTTTAGAAAAGTTATTCATCTGGGTTTTTTTTTGCTCTTTTCCAAGTAAAAGACAAGTTTTCTTTTTTTATAATTGTATCTTCCTACACATAGGATGCAGTGACAGATATCACATCAAAGCATTTTACTTTTAATATAGAATACCACAAGGAGAACTGAAAGGAGTTTAAAAAGTAAAAACTGGCTTTGACATTTTGTTCTATCAAGTCAGAATTGTCGGTAATTAGTTTTAAGCAGACCCACTTTTTCATTTTAAACCTGAAGAAGGAAAGTGGTCATAATTATCTTAGCAACAGACATTCAAAAATAGAACTGTCCATAATTCCATAGCCTGTTAATGTTCTCTATTTGAAGTACTGGGAAGTTAATACAAAAAAAAAATGAAATATATATTTTAAAGTAAAAAAGTGTGATTCAAGCTAATGTACAAAATTTTTGGTAAAAAAAAATGATCAACACTGGCATATATATGGTGTGCTTTGTACCAACTTAGAGTGTGTTGAAAAACCTAAAAGAAAAGATTCCTCATGCATAAGAATAAACTATCTTGTCTTATTTAGTAATTTTTTAAAGTGCACAATTCAGTGGAAATATAAAATGATTCAAGAGACAGGGAGAGCTATATCAAGTCCAGTCATAAATAGCAACACTAAAACATATTTTTGAATGATATTACCTAATTAGTGACTTTAACCCAGACATGCTCAGAATTTTCCGTTTTAAAGGCAGCTCCCTTTTCTTCCCTATGCTGCATTAAAACAGTCTCTTTAAGTACTTTGTAAGACATTAGATAAGTCTCTCAGGATATTCGAGGCAATTTAAAAGAAGGTACAGACAAGAATAGATTGTCAACTTAATACATCTTTAGGGAAAATGGGATATAATCCTTGGGCAAAATAGTGCTAGAAATAACAACATAACAATAATAATAATTCCTACTTCATCTTAAAGTAGCAGAGTTTGTCCCTGGAGCTCTACATTCCAGATATTTTTATTCTCCCTTAAATCAAGTAATCCTCTGAGTAGCTATCTGAATTTTAAAATTCATCTTAAAAAGTACTATTAACAAAGGCAAAGTGATTGGCATAGTCCCTTTGGGAGTCAAATACTTGAGTGTATAATACACACTTTTTCTTTTTGGATGACTAATAGTACCAATGGTATTTGGCCTTTTTCATAGGACACCCCCAAGATATTTATTTGTTATGGGGACCTGATATTTCAATGGTGTGGAGTTATAGAGTCAAACTCAAATAGAAATGGGAGCCACTAAACCATGCAGAAGAATCCCCAAAGACTGCATATTGATTCAGAAAACCACATAGTAATTAAATGTGTCCTCTTGTATTTTTAAAATTTTATTAAGTATTTCCCAATTATAGTTTTATCTGAGTAAGCCACACTTGGGAGTGCTATTGGAGACAATGCCAACCTGATGATTCAGTGTTTAGCACCTCTGGTGTAGAGAACTTCCAAAATTCTTCTACCAATGCATATTAATAGATGTTCTACAATTCACATTCTGGGGTTACAATTATAGATTTATAGAGAGCACAAAGTCATCCTTTTTTTTTTACCACTAAATACATTTAAATGAGAAGAAGTATCTTTACTCTTATTTCATAACTAAGGACCATAAAGGCATTGTGACTTCTGGGAGTCAAGATGGCAAAATTAGCAGTAAATCACTGTAGCTCTTTCATATTCACCTCCAAATAAACATAAAATAGTGCTGCAGAACAAATCCTGAAACAGCAGAGCCAGTGGAAAGATAGAGTGGAATGGTTTTTTAGCACCAGAGACTTGAAGGATCAGCAAAAAAAGATTTGTTTCATTTGGGTAAAAGAGGAGTATAGACCAGGATGGAGATTGTCCCAGCAAGCCAGCAGCAAGCCCCACCTCAGTAAACCAGAGGGAGATCCTGAGGCCAGGGTGGTGGAGCAGGCAAACGCCAACACCAGAAGCCCACCATGTACCTCAGCATAGAGAGGGGAACTGACAGACTCCAGTTCCAAGAACCACCATGTGCTACAAGCAAACATGAATCCTTCAGTGCAGAATAATATTGCGCAATTAGAATGATGAACAGGCAGATTTCAGAAAATGTTGAAAAGATTTGCATGAATGCATGGAGAGTGAAATGGGAAGGACCAGGAAAACATTGTACATGGTATCAGCAATATTGTATGATGCTCAACTATGAAAGACTCAGCTCTTCTCAATAACACAATGATCCAAGACAAGTACAAAAGACTCACAATTTCCAGATAAAGAACTAATGGCCTCTGCATCAGATCAAAGCATATTTTTTTCATTTACTTTAACCTTTCTCATGTTTAATTTTTTCAATCTGTTTCTTCTTTCACAACTGTGAGTAACAGAATTTTTTTACATGATAGCACATTTATAAACTATATCAAAGTGCCTACCATTTTCAGCAGAAGGGAGGGGAGGGAAAGAGGGAGAAAAATTTAGAATTCAAAATCTTGTAAAAATTAATGTTAAAATGTTCTTGACATATAACTGAGGAAAACATAAAATACTACTAAAAAGACCAAAAAAAAGAGAGAAAATGAGGGATAATTATGTTAGGTTTATGCACTAGGATTGATATATCCTAAGTCTCAGACCTGTAGTGCCTAATAAATGTCAGGCACTGTGCTAAACACTTTGCAAATATTATCTCATTTGATCCTCACAATAACCCTCTAAAGTTGTGACTAATAATAGTTGTTATTATTAGTAATAGCATTATTAATTACTATTATTATCCCCATTTTGCAGTTGAGAAAACTGAAGCAGACAGAGGTTAAGTGAGTAACTAGGGTCACACAGCTTATAAATATATGAGGTCAGATTTGAAGTTAGGAATTCCTAAGTCCATGCCCAATATTCTATTCACCTTGCCACCAAGGTGCTTTAGTGATATTTCATGAAGTAAATATTTAGTAGAACTTTATTTAACCTAGGCCTATAGAATCTTGTGGGAAAGAGTCAGTGTTACCATCAAGACCAATTTAACTCTTACTATCCTTGTAAGAAATCATATAATATTGAATCTCACTCCCAGGCATATGTAGATACTCCCTCCTTCCTTGTTTTCTCAATTATGACCAGAACCACTTATACCATAGAGTTAATGTTTTTTTCTTTCTAAATGTAGTTTCTTGTTCATCAATAAACATTATTTTTATAAATTCTTCTTATGATTAGCTTTTCTCTAAACAGGTATGACAGTGTTTATTGCTTGCTTATTCTGAATCTTTATATGTCTTTCTTCATAGAGGAGCCATATCCTACTCCAGCAAGTACTGTTTTGTTGCATCCCACAAATTTTGGTATGTCATCCTCTGGTTATCATTACTTTGATGAAATTGTTGATTGTTTCTATGATTTGTTCTTTGGCCCACTCATTCTTTAGGATTAGATCACTTATTTTCAAAATAATTTTTAATCTTTCCTTCTAAGGTTCATTACTAAATGTAATTTTAATACACTCTGATCCAAAATATTTCTTCATTTGTTTTTGATGTTTTCATTCCCTAATAAATGGTCATTTTTGAAAGTACCAAGCAAAGCTAAGAAAAAGGACTCTCCTTTCTATTCCCATTCATTATTCTCCAGAGGAAAATCATGTCTAATTTTTCTAATAGTCTATTGATTTTTTAACTTCCTTTTCATTTATTTTATGGTTAGATTTATCTAGGTCTGAGAGAGGTTATTTGGGCCCCCAACTAGTATAATTTTAAAACTCCCTCCTGCAATTCATTTACCTTTTCATTCAATAATTTGAATGCTATGCCATTTGGTAAACATATGTACAATTTCTGCCATGTGCAAGCCCTGATCCCAATGTCTATTCTCTCTTTCTCTCTTTCTATTCCTGGAGTTGGAAAAAATGACTCACTTTGACTATTTCTTGGTTTTTCCAATTAGAATTCAGTTTGATTCATTTTTGAAGTTGTTTAGAGCGGTATGTTGGGAAAGATTGGAAAAGTGCTCATTATACTCTTGCATCTTGGCTCCATCCCCCAAATAAGAAATCCTTAAAAATAAAAATAGAGAAATAAAATTTTATTTTTTTTTCAAGTAAGGCATGCTAAAATGATTGAAATACAAAGATTTTTTTCTGATTTATCTATATTTTATGGAGAAAATAATTTAGAGAACTAATAATTAACAAAATGATCTAATATGTAATTAACATTATATTGATATAATTATCATAATACATAATGGTGCTTAAATTTGTTGTACATAGATTGAATTTCTTACTGCACATGTGTCCTGTTTGAAAGAAATAAGGTGGTAATTATGCATCTTCTTTCTAGCTTTATGGTAAGATACATAATTTGCTTAAATTGGTTTCAAATTTTATTCTTTCCTTCATTCATTAAGATGCTGTTCCTGAGCTATCTAGCAAAAATATTTTATAAATTTGATTTTCATTGATAACTTGGGTTTTTATATAACCTGAATTTCCCTCTATATCCCTCTTTTCTCTCTCAGAGAACTAGTCTTTTAAAAAAGCTGGGTTTTTTTTTTCCTTTAAAAAGGAGGGGAAAAAAATCTGTAATTGCAGTCAGCAAATAAAAAGTACAGCTACATACAATGCTCCAAAACTCTAAACCCCTACTTTGGTAAACTGTAAGGCAGAAGAGGTAAGACAAAGGATTTTCTTCTTGTATTTCTTTAGGACCACTCTTGTTCTCTGTGATTTTCTTGTATTCATTATTGAATTATTTAGGGTTCTTACTCTTTTTTTCTTTACATTATTGTAGTCATCGTGTTTATCATTTTCCTGGTTCTGCTTATTTCATTTTGTAACCATTTGTCTAAGTTGTTCTATGTATCTTTATGTTCACCCCATTTGCCATGTATTAGAACAAATAGGATAGGATAATATCTTATCATATTCATGTAAGACAGTTTGTTTGACAAATCTCCAATAACTAGGGATCTAGTCTGTGAGCAATTCTTCATCAAGAATTCTAGCTTTTGTGGCAGCTAGGTGGCACAGTGGATAGAGCACTGGCCCTGAAGTCAGGAGTACCTGAATTCAAATCTGGCCTCAGACCAAACACTTGACACTTACTAGCTGTGTGACTCTGGGCAAGTCACTTAACCCCAACTG
>NW_020954596.1:38791423-38834917 GCF_900497805.2 Vombatus ursinus
ACATAGCACTTACTAGCTGTGTGACTCTGGGCAAGTCACTTAACCCCCACTGCCCAACAAAAAAACAAAAATAAATAGTGTATAGGATATGTACATTCTCATCGCCATTATTCCCTACATGGTCATCTACATATTAAGGACATTCTTGTGTATAAAACATGGAGACACTTTAATGTGCAGTCTACCATTATTGGAGTGAGTGAAATCAATCTACTGATTCCTGAATCAATCCTCAAATCTTAATCTCATTAGCCATTCTCTCTCATCACGTGAACTCATTAGTCAGAGATATTTAAATTCAACTCATTATGCGTTCTGGGTTAACATTGGAAGACAACTCAGTGGCTATCTAATACAGTCTCAATCAGTTCATGTATTCCCTCTTTTGTAAAGCAGTTACCCAGCTTTTACATAACTGCTTCCTCTGATAGAGGCTTTATTTTTTCACTATGCTGACATCTCCCTATCCCCACCAAAAAAAGCCCATTCTACTTTGGGATAAATCTATCTGCATTCTGCTTGTCTGAAATTCCCAAGAGTTCCTCCCTCTTGGATCTAGAGGTATGGATGAAAAAAAAATGATAGCCTTTCAAATTCTTGAAGCCAATGTTAACCATTAGTCTCCTCTTTTTAAGAGGATAGGGTAGCTATAAATTGTATTACTATAATTATAATAATAAATATTTAATAATATTACTCATTAGAGGGTATAAATAATAATTATTAATAAATATAATTATAGTAATTATTAAATAATTATTAAATTTATTATATAATAATTATATAAATTATTAAATAAAATGATAAATATAATTAAAGTCTACAAAGTATTTTCTTCATAAAAATGTGGGGAGGTTGCAATTTATTTTGATCTGTATCTGCTGTAATTTATTACAATTCAGGAACTAAGCTTCTCAATGGAAGCAGTATAAAAAAGCTTTTTTTAATACTGTTCATACTTTTCCTTTAACTTTAAAAATGACAGTTGGATTAGGAAAATGAAATTATTACTTTTCCCCTCTAGGGAATCACAATTTGATATTGTAGTAGTCTTCTATGAGGAGATATTTGTAGATAGAGAAGAGAATTATTAATGGGAATATCCAGAATACAAATTAATATATTGAATTTGAAAATTTTTGTAGTATGGCAAATGCATAGTAATGATTACAATATTAATAAGGATTTGAGAAAATTATGTTATTTATTCACAAATAGTATTAATATCAATATTAATAAATTAAGAAACATTAATAAATACATAATATTAATAAAAGGGGTATGTATTTATATCTTGGAACATCTAGGTGGCTCAGGGGATTCCCAAACCCTGTTTGCCTCAGTTTCCCCATCCATAAAAATAAGCTGGAGAAGAAAATGGCAAACCACTCCAATATCTTTTTTAATCTTATTTTACTTTATTTTTTTAAAAAAAAATTATTTATTTATTTTTCATTTTCAACATTCACTTCCATAAAATTTTGAGTTCCAAATTTTCTCCCTATCTCTTCCATCCCCCCACCCCAAGACGATGTGTAAATTGATATTGGCTCAACATATGCATTCATATTAAGTCTATTTTCACATTAGTCACATTTTAAAGAAGAATTAGAATCAATAGGACAAAGAAGAAGAAACAGAAAAAAAGAGAGACAGAGAGAGACCGAGAGAGAGAGACAGAGAGACAGAGAGACAGAGAGAGAGAGAGCAAATAATATGCTTCAGTCTGCATTCACACTTCACAGTTCTTTTGGATATGGATAAAATTTTCCATCATGAGTCTTTCAGAGTTGTCTTAGATCCTTGAATTGCTAAGAAGAAATAAGTCTATCAAAGTTAGTAATCGCATAATGTGACTGATACTGTGTACAATGTTCTAGTACTGCTCAATTCACTCAGCATCAGTTCACATAAGTCTTTCCAGATTTTTCTAAAGTCTACCTGCCCATCATTTTTTATAGCACAATACTATTCCATAACATTCATATACCACAACTTGTTCAGCCACACCCCAATTGATGAGTATTGCCTCAATTTCCAATTCTTGGCCACCATAAAAAAAGCTGCTATGAATATTTTGGTACATACAGATCCTTTTCCCATTAGTATGATCTCTTTTGGATACAGTCCTAGAAGTGGTATTTCTAGGTCAAAGGCTATGAACAGTTTGATAGCCCTTGGGACATAGTTCCAAATTGCTCTCCAGAATGGCTGGATTAGTGCACAACTCCACCAACAATGCATTAATGTTCCAATTTTCTTACATCTTTTCCAACATTTATCATTTTCTTGTTTTATTATGTTAGCCAATCTGATATATGTGAAGAGGTACTCAGAGTCATTTTGATTTGCTTTTCTCTAATCAATAGTGATTTAGAACATTTTTTCATAAGACTATAGGTAGCTTTAACTTCTTCATCTGAAAACTGACTGTTAATATCCTTCTACCATCTATCAATTGAGGAAGGACTTGTATTCTTATAAATTTGACTCAGTTCTCTATATATTTGAGAAATGAGGCCTTTGTCAGAGATACTAGTTATAAAAATTCTTTCCCAGTTTTCTGCTTCCCTCCTAATCTTGGTTGCATTGGCTTTGTGCAAAAACTTTTCAATTTAATGTAATCAAAATTATCCATTTTGCATTTCATAATATTCTCTACCTATTGTTTGGTAACAAATTCTTTTGTTCTCCATGAATCTGACAGGGAAACTATTCCTTGCTCGCCCAGCTTGCTTATAGTATCACCTTTTTTTTTTTTACCCATTTTGACTTTATTTTGGTATCCAGTGTAAGACATTGTTCTATGCCTAGCTTTTGCCATACTATTTTCCAATTTTCCCAGTAATTTTTGTCAAATAATGAGTTCTTATCCCAGAGGCTAGAGTCTTTGGGTTTATCAAACAGTAAATTACTATAGTCATTGACTACTGTGTCTTGTGTACCTAAACTGATCCACCAATCTATTTCTTAACCAGTACTAAATAGATTTGATGATTGCTGCTTTTTTCTGAGTTAATTTTAATTTTAATTGTTATTGTTTTCTTTATTTGTTTTGTTTTGGACAAAAGCTAAAACTTAAATGCCTAAAAAAAAAAGAGAAAGAAACATTACAAACCAGGTTATGTCTAGTCTTTTTTCTTTTTGATAATGGCTTTCAGTCAGTCCAATAATTCTTAAATTATCACTCCTGGAACTATATTTTTCAGGTCAGTTGTTTTAGAGGTATTTTACATTTACTTCTATTCTTTTATTCTTTTGATTTTGCTTGACTGATCTTTAATGTCTTTGAGTCTTAGCTTCCACTTGCCCAATTCTAATTTTTAACACTTTTTTTTTTGTTTTTTCAGTTGGGTTTTGTACCTCCTTTTCCATTTGGCCCATTTTACTTTTTAAGGAGTTCTTCTCTTCAGTGAGTTTTTGTGCCTCTTTTTAAATTTGGTCAATTATGCTTTTTAAGAAGTTGTTTTCTATAGTGTATTTTTTCCTCATTTGGCAAATTATATTTTTTCTTGTTTATTTATTTTTAGAAAGTTAATTAATTTTATTTTTAGTTTTCAACATTCACTTCCAAAGATTTTGAGTGGCAAATTTTCTCTCCTTCTCACCCCTCCCCCCATCCCAAGGCTATGTGCATTCTGAATACCCCTTCCCATAATCTGCCTTCCCTTCTGTCACCCTCCCATTCTCTTATCCTGTTCTCCTTCTATTTTCCTGTAGGGCAAGAGAGATTTCTATACCCCATTGCCTGTATATCTTATTTTCTAGTTGTATGTGAAAACAATTTTTTAAATTTGTTTTTAAAACTTTGGGTTCCACTAATGCATTGGTAGTGGAGTTGTGAAATGATCCAACCATTTTGGAGAGCAATTTGGAACTATACCCAAAGGGCTATAAAAATGTGCATACCCTTTGACCCAGCAATAGCAATTCTAGGGCTATATTCCAAAGAGATCACACAAACAGGAAAAGGACCCACATATACAAAAATATTCATAGCAGCTCTTTTTGTGGTGGCAAAGAATTGGAAATTGAGAGGATGCCCATCAACTGGGGAATGGCTGATTAAATTGTGGTATATGAATGTGATAGAATACTATTGTGCTATAAGAAATGATGAACAGGCTGATTTCAGAAAAACTTGGAAAGACTTGTATGGTCTGATGCTGAGTGAAGTGAGCAGAACCAAGAGAACGTTGTACACAATAACAACCACATTGTGTGATGACTAATATTGATAAACTTAACCCTTCCTGGCAATACAAGTATCTAAGACATCTCCAGAGGACTTGTGATGGAAAATACTATCCACATCCAAAGAAAGAACTATGGAAGTCAAATTGCTGTTTTTTTTTCTCTTCCATTGAGTTTTGTTTCCTCTTTCTGATGGTTCCTCCTATTGGTTTTGATTTTTACCTATAACATCACTAATGTGAAAATATGCTTAATATGAATGTAAATGTATTGCCTATATCAGATTGTGCACCATATTGGGGAGGGTGGTGGGGAGGAAGGGGGAGAAAAATTTAAAACTCAAAAGAATATGGAAGTGATTATTGATAAATCAAAATAAATTAATAAAAAAAAGAGAAAAAAAAGAAAGTCAAAACTTTGGGTTCCAATTTCTCTCCCTCCCTCCCCACTCACCATCATTGAGAAGGCAAGCAACTCCATACAAGTTATACATGTGTAGCCATGCAAAACACTTCCATAGTAGTCATGTTGTAAAAAACTAATTATATTTCCTTTCATCCTATCTGGTCCCCTGTTGATTCTATTCTCTTTTAACCCTGTCCCTCCTCAGAAGTGTTTGCTTCTGATTACCCCCTCCTCCAATCTGCCCTCCTTTGATCCCTCCCACTTTTATTCCTTTCTCCCTTATTTTCCTGTAGGGTAAAATAGATTTCCATGCCCAATTCAATGTGTATGTTATTCCCTCCTTAAGCCAAATCCAATGAGAATAAGATTCACCCATTCCTTCTCATTTTCCTCCACTTTGCCTCCAAGGTACAAACCTTTTTCTTGTCTGTTTTATGAGATAATTTACCCCATTCTACCTCTCACTTTCTTCTTCTCCCAGTATAAACCTCTCACCCCTTAATTTTATTTTTTAGATATCACCCCTTCATCTTCAACTCACCCTGTGGCCTCTATGTATCTATGTATCTATCTATCTATCTACCTATGTATCTATCTACACACATACAATTTTTTCCCTCCAGCCACCCTAATACTGACAAAGGTCTCATGAATTACAAATATCATCTTTCCATGTAGGAATGTAAACAGTTCAACTTTAATAAGTTCCTTATAATTTCTCTTTCTTGTTTATTTATTCATGCTTCTCTTGAGTCCTGTATTTGAAAGTCAAATTTTCTATTCAGTTCTGGTCTTTTCATCAAGAATGCTTGAAAGTCCTCTATTTCACTGAATGTCCATTTCTTCCCCCTGAAGGATTATACTCAGTTTTGCTGGATAGATGATTCCTGGCAGTAATCCTATCAGCTTTGACTTCTGGAATATTATACTCCAAACCCTCTGATCCCTTAATGTAGAAACTGATAAATCTTAGGTTATCCTGATTATGTTTCCATAACACTTGAATGAGAATAATTTTTCTGGCTGCTTGCAATATTTTCTCCTTGATCTGGGGACTCTGGGATTTGGCTACAATATTCCTAGGAGATTTTCTTTGGAGATCTCTTTTGGGAGGTGATGAGTGTATTCTTTCCATTTCTATTTTATCATCTGGTTCTAGAAATATCAGGACAGTTTCCCTTGGTAATTTCTTGAAAGATGATGTCTAGGCTCTTTTTTGATCATGATTTTCAGATATTCCAATAATTTTTAAATTATCTCTCCTAGATATATTTTCCACGTCAGTTGTTTTTTCAATGAGATATTTCACATTGTTTTCTAATTTTTCATTCTTTTGAATTTGCTTTACAGTGTCTTGATTTCTCATAAAGTCACTAGCTTCCAATTGCTCTATTCTAACTTTTAAGGAAGTATTTTCTTCTGTGAGCTTTTGGACTTCCTTTTCCATTTGGTCAATTCTGTTTTTTAAGTCATTCTTTTCCTCACTGGCTTTTTGAACCTCTTTTGCCATTTGGGTTAGGCTATTTTTAAGATGTTATTTTCTTCAGTATTTTTGGGGTCTCCTTTAGCAAGCTATTGATTTATTTTTCATGATTTTCTTGCATCACTTTCATTTCTCTGCCCAATTTTTCCTCTACTTCTTTTACTTCCTTCTCAAAATCCTTTCTGAGCTCTTCCAGGTCCTGGGACAGATTCATATTTTTCTTGGACAATTTTGATACAGGAGCTTTGGCTTTGGTGTCTTCTTCTGGTTTTGATCTTGTTTGTCACCAAAGAATGATTCTATGGTCTGGCTTTTTTTATGTAGGCTGTTTGCTCATGTTCCCAGCCAATTACTTGAGTTTAAAACTCTCTGCTAATGTAGGGGTCTGCTTCTGGTGTGGAGAATGTACTGTCCCAAGCTTTAGGGGTTTGGGTAGCTGTTTTCAGAGATACTTCTAGGGACCTGTAAATTTTCAGTTCTTCCAATGTGATATGATCAAGGGTGAGGTGTTTACTCCTTTCCTGGGCTATATGCTGGTCTATGAGTGACCACAGGCTCTCTTTTCTGTCTTGGAACCATGAGAAGGATTTCCTCTCTACCACCACTGCTGTCCTCCTCGCCCCAGGACCACCACTTGCCCCAGAGCTGCAACCCAGATCCAAGCATGGCAAAGCAGGAGAATCCTTCCTCAGCACCAGCAAAGAGATCCCTACAATCCCCCTCTGCTCAGTCACTTGATTCCCCCTCAGTCAGTGGGCTGAGAGCTCTGGAAGCAGCCACTGCCCCAGGGCTGCACCGGGAAAGGGGCTGGGACCGACCTCCTCTCTTACCTAGGTCTGACAGACCTTTTCTACTAACCTTCTAAGTTGTCTTTGGGGTTTCTGGGTTGAGAAGTCTGAAAACCACTACAGCTCCCCTTGTTTCAATCCCCTGAGGTCTGCTCCAGGTTAGCTGAGGCCTGGTTTTTGCCTGCATGGCCCATGCTGAACTATGCTCCTCTCCCAGTCAGGCACAATATAACTTTCCAATCAACCATCAGGTTGTCTTGGGCTGCAAATTTGTTTCACTCTGTCTTTTTGTGGGTTCTGCTGCTCTAGAATTTGTTTAGAGCCATTTTTTACAGGTATTAGGAGGGGTTTGGGGGAGAGTTCAAGCAAGTCGCTGCTTTTACTCTGCCATCTTGGCTCCACCCCCTAATTATATATTTTTAAGGAATTGTTTTCTACAGTCATTTTTTCTCATTCCTTTTCCAAGCTATTGACTGTCTTGCATACCTCTCATTTCTTTTCCCAATTTTCTCTACTTCTCTTATTTGGCTTTTAAAATCCTTCTTGAGCTCTTCCAAGAAGGCTTTTTGGGCCTGTGACTAGGTCATATTCACCTCTGAAGTTTCAGATGTGAGTATATTGACAATGTTGTCCTCTTTGCAATTTGTGTTTTGATTTTTCCTGTCCCCACGTAAGAATCAGTGTTCACTGTCTGTTTCTGCTTTATGCTCATGATGTTTGCCTATTTCCTGGCTTGTGAAGTTTAGCTCCTTTGCTGGAACACAGGAGGCACTGACTCAAGCTTCTTGTGCTGGGGGCCAGGGACCTGGTTATTGGCTTTGTGTGCTGGGGCCTCAGGTGCTGGCAGTTGGAGGCTGCAGGTGTCTGGCACCTTACCTGATGATAAACTAGGGTCAGCAACACTGAAGCTCTCAGGGTGGAGGGGGTCTGGTCCCTGGAGGATGGCTGCTCTGAAGAACCATAAAGTTTGGCAGCTGGAGGATGCCTGCCTTCTTGCCTGGAGTTGTGCTTCCTGGAGTCTACAAGTTCCCCTGCTGTGCCAAGGCATGCAGGGGGTCTTGGTGTTGGTGCTTGCCTGATCCACAACCCTGTGTCTCAGGATCTTCTGCTGGTGGGGTTTGTCACTGGTTTGCCACTGGTTTGCTGGGACACTTCCTGTCCTGCACCAGTCCCCTTCCACCAGAGTGAGAGGGACCTTTCTCGTTAATCCCCCAAACTTCCTGTGTTAAAAAATATCTGCACTCTTTCTGCTGACTCAGTTGTACCAGGGTTTTTCCTAGGGTGATATTTTCTGAGTTTTTATGGGTCAATAAGGGAGAATGACTTACTTCTTACTCCACCATCTTAGTTCTCAGAGGTTTCCAAGCATTTTTCATATGACTATAGATAGTTTTAATTTCTTCATCTGAAACTTGCTTGCTCATATCCTTAGACCATTTATCAATTAGGGAATGATTTGAATTCTTATAAATTTGACTCAGTTCTCTATATATTTGAGAAATGAGGGCTTTATCAGATACTGTCCACAAAAATTGTTTCCTAGCTTTCTGCTTCCCTCCTAATCTTGGCTGCATTGATTTTTTTGTGCAAAACCTTTTTAATTTAATGTGATAAAAATGATCCATTTTGTATTTCATAATGTTCTCTATCTCCTGTATGTTCATAAGTTCTTCCCTTCCCCATAGATTTGACAAGTAGAATATTTCTTGTTCTCCTAATCTGCTTATGGTATAACCCTTTATGACTAAATCATGTACCAATTTTGACCTTATTTTGGTATAGTGTGTGAGATGTTTGTCTATGACTAGTTTCTGGTATACTATTTTCCAGTTTTCCCAGTAATTGTTGTTAAAATAATGAGTTCTAATCCCAGAAGCTGGAATCTTTGTGTTTATGAAACAATAGATTATTATAGTCAATTACTGCTGTGTCTTGAATACCTAGTCTATTCTACTGATCCACCACTCTTATTTCTTAGCCTGTACCAAATACTTTTGATGATTGCTGCTTTATAATAGTTTTAGATCCAGTATGGCTGGGCTACTTTCTTTTGCATTTTTTAAATTAATCCCCTTGACATTCTTGACTTTTTGTTCTTTTTTTTTTTGTGAGGCATTTGGGGTCAAGTGACTTGCCCAGGGTGTCACACAGCTAGTGAGTGATATGTGTCTGAGTCCGGATCTGAACTCAGATCCTCTTGACTCCAGGGCTGTGTGCCACCTAGCTGCCCCAACTTTTTGTTCTTTCAAATGAATTTTGTTATTTTTTTTCTAGCTCTATGAAATAATTTTTGGTAATTTAATTATTATGGCACTAAATAAGTAATTTAGGTGGAATTGTCATGTTGATCATATTAACTTGGCCTACCCATGAGCAATTTATATTTTTCCAATTGTTTAGGTCTGACTTTATTTGTATGAAAAGTGTTTTTTATTTTGTTCATAGAGTTCTTCAGTTTGTCTTGGCAAGTAGACTCTTAACTATTTTACATTGTCTACAATTATTTTAAATGGAATATCTCTTTCTATCTCTTGTTGCTGTTTGTTGGTAAAATATAGAAATGATGATGATATATGTGATTTATTTTACAACCTGTAACTTTGATAAAGTTTGTAGCAACAAAGAAAATAAATGGTTAAGTAGAGGGTTTTCTAATATTCGTAATGGGGGAAAAACAGAGCTATTTGAAATACAATACAAGTCAAGAGACAAAAAAGGAATCTACAAGTAAACCATTGGAAGGAACTTTGTAAAGATAAAGTGTTTGATTTCTAATGGGAAGAATGTATTAAAAAAGTTTTTTTTTCAGATTCCTAATGTCACAGAGAGTCAGAGGAATAGACAATTGAGACAGAAGACTTACAAATGGATTTGTTATATTTTGAAGATATTGCTAAGGAAATAAAGGGGAAGGGGGGAAGGATACATTCAGGAAAAAATGGAGAAAAGATAGATAAACTAGTTTACACATATAATTGGGTTGCACAAGTAGACAGCAGACCCTAATCTTGGAAAACAGATATGAATAGGTTTAAGGCAGGAGGGGTGGAAGAGAGGAAGCATTATAACCAGAAATAAACAGGGAGGCAGAAATATAGAGAAACTCTGTAAAATAATAGAATGGCAGGGAAATAAATAACTGTTGTAATTGTGAATATGAATGGGTTGAACTCACCAATGAAACAAAGAGTTTAGCAAAGTGGATTAGAAAGCAGAATCCAATAATATATGGTTAACAAGAAACGTACTTGAAACATAAAAACTCGGAAAATATTCAATTATATTATTGGAGCAAAGCCTAGTATGCTCCAGATTATCCTACAAAAAAGTAATTGTTATTTCAGGCTACCAAAAAAAAATCTTGAAACAGAATAAAGAAGGAAAAAAATGCTGAAAAGTAAGAGACAGCAAATTGCTTTAAATAACATATATATGCAAATTATATACACACATATCCAATGACATAGCTTCTAAATATTTGAAGCATAATCTAAATTAATTATAAGAAAAAATATCCAATAAAATTATAATAATAAAGGACCTTAATTTACTTCTATCCAAATTAGATAAACTTAAGGAAAAAAAAAAACAAGCAAAAACTTAAGGACTGGAATATAATTTTAGAATAATTCTACACAACAGACCTCTGTGGATTATCAAATGAGAACAGAAAGGAATATATGTATATTTTCAGTTGTGCATTGTACTTCTACAAAACATTAGCATGTTTTAGATTTTTAAAAAAAGCTCCCAAATTCAGAAGAACAAAAATATCATACACATTCTCTACTGAACACAATGCAATAAAATTGCATTAAGGACTGAGGAAAAAATTAACCAAGTGCAGAATAAATAACAGTGAAAGAGAACAGATATGTCAAAAAACAATTCATAGAATGGGTACATAATTTCAGTCAGATTAATGGCAACAATAAGGCAACATGCCAAGATTTTGGAGATGCAGATGAGGTAATATTTAGAAGGAGAATATATAACACCTTTATTAACAAAACTAAACACATTAACAACCAAAAAAAAGACATTATTAAATTGAGAATGCAAAAAAAGAGAAACAGAAAAAACTGCAACTAAATAAAAGATAAATCCTGAAAATTAATTGAAAACAACTGAATTAACAAATAAAACTGTTAGCTGGTTTTTGAAATCATGAAAATAGATAAAATAGCTAATTTTAGTAAAATGAAGGAGGAAAACCAAATTCAGACTATCAAAAATAAAGTAAAATCCATGATAAATGATAAAGAATATTATAAGAAACCATTTAGTGCACCTATATGACAACAAAACAACTTAAGATGAATAAAATTTTAGAAAAAAAAAATCCAATGTACTAGAAGAAGAAATAGTAAATTTGTACAACTCAATTGAAGGAGAAATTGAACGAGACATAAGTGAACTTCAAATTTAAAAAAAAAAAAACTACAACCAAATGGATTTAGAAGCTATTTCTATCAAAGAATGTTTTGATTCCAATATTAATAAATTGTTTGCAAAAATAGCAAAAGGAAGGATTCAATCAAATTCTTTCTATACTATAGATATGATCGTCATACTTAAACCAAGTAGAGTAAAATTAGAAAAAGAAAATTATGGAACTAATCACCCTAATAAACATAAAAGCAAACATTTAAAATAAATTCCTAGCAAAGAATAAAAAAAATTGCAAAGATTATGGGCTATGACTAGTTTGGATTTAAGCCAGGAATGGAGGATTATTTTAATATTAGAAAAACTATGAACTTAAAAAATAACAATAAAAACTTTGAAAACACATTATTTCATTAACAAATATAGAACAAAGTTTTTTAACCAAAATGCAATACCTAATTCTGTTAAAAAGAGACATAGGAATAAATTACTATTTCCTTCAAATGATAATATATATCTAAAACCAATAGCTAACATCATACATAATGTAGATAAATGAATTATTTTCAACAAAATCAAGAATGAAATAAAGATGTCCATTATCAACTCTTGCATTTGGCACAGTATTAGAAGTTCAGATTATGACCATAAGACAAGAAAATAATTTAAGGAATAAGTAGAGATAAAGAAGAAACAATGTTAAAACTTTTTGCAGATGATTTGTTGGTGTCCTTAAATACACTTAAAATTTTTGATATAATAACTTTAGAAAGTTTAAAGAATAAAAAGTCAATCCATACAAATCATCAGAATTTCTATATAATGCCAATTATATCTTACAGAAAAAACTTAGAAAGTACAATTCCATTTAAAATTTTTCCAGAATATGTAAAGCAATTGTGAGTCTACCTAGTAAGTATATCCAGGAACTCTATAAATACAACCAGAAACCATTATATTGACAAATAAAGACAGACTGAAATAATTAGAAAAACATTAATTTCTCATAGATACTTTGGGTCAATTTAATAAAAATGACAATACTATTTTAATTAATTTATTTGTTGTGGTAGGACCATTGGTTTCCTGAGGCAGTTTTCCCTTATTCTGGTATAGTTTCCTTCCCTTATACAATCTGACTGACCCCAGCTTTTCTGAAGGAATTTCCTCGTCTGGGGCATACAACATCTCAATCACAAATAGTTGATACCTTTCCAATTTTCTGGGTGCCCAAGAACATAGGAGTTGATATACATTGATGAGTAATATTAGATAGGTTGCCAGATGTGGGTGGGGCTGGAAGGGTCATATACAGAGAAGCTAAGTACCAGTGTATCCTTGTTGTATATCTTTACCAATTTATGGCAATACTCCTTTGTCAAATGTCTGGTAACCTGTGAGTACTTCATATTGTCCTTACATTGAAACTCTACTAAAAGGGTGTTGGCTTTAACTTGTGCCTATAACACTTGTTCACACCAATCAAACTACTAAAAGATTTCTTTATAAAACAATAAAATGTAGTAAAAATTAATATGGAGGCAAAAAGGTCAAGAACCTCAAGAGAAATAATTTAAGGACATGAGGAAAAAAGACCTATCATACCAAATTTCAAACTATACTATGAAGTGGTAATTTTCAAAACAAATTGACATTGTTTAAAAAAGCAGAGATTATATCTATCTTTCTATCTATCTATCTATCTATCTATATATATATACATATACATATATATATAAAGATAAACTTCTCAATAAGATCGAGGTAAAGTAAGGATGCCTAATATCACCATTATTTTATTTATTATTGTACTAAAAATGTTAGCCATAGCAACAAGAGAAGAAAAAGAAATTGAAGGAATTAGAACAGGCAACAAAACTATTACTCTTTTGCAGATGATATGATAGTATATGCAGGCAATCCTAGAGAAACTAATTAAAATAACTGAAACTTTAGCAAAATTGCAGAATATAAAATAAGAACTCTCAAGACAAATACAGGTACTATATGATGCTCTATAATGCTCTTAATCACTATTGATTAGAGAAATTAATTAGAGAAATACAAATTAAAACAACTTTGTGGTACCGCCTCACAACTATCAGATTGGATAATATGACAGAAAAGGAAAATGACAGATTCTGTAGACTATGTGGGAATATTAGGACACTAACGCATTGTTGGTGGAGTTGTGAAGTGATCCTACCCTTCTGGATAGCAATTTGGAACTATGCCCAAAGTGCCATAAAATTGTGCATACCCTTTGCTCCAGCAATACCACTACTAGGTCTGTATCCTAAAGTGATAAAAACAGGAAAAAGGACCTATTTGTAAGAAAATATATAGCAGCTTTTTCCATTTTTTATGTATTTTTTTTATTTTCCCCAGTTACCTTATATGTAAAAACAATTTTTAACATTCATTTTTAAAATTTCAAGTTCCAAATTCTGTCCCTTTTTCCCTCCCCACACAACTCCTTGAGAAGGCAAGCAGTTTGATATAGGTTATACACGTGTAGTCATGCAAAACATATCCACAATAGTCATATTGTGAAAGAAAACACAGCCAAAAAAAAAATAAAACTCAAGGAAAATAAAGTGAAAAGAAGTATGCTTCAATCTGTATTCAGACACCAACAGTTCTTTCTCTGTGGATAGACAGCATTTTTCATCATAAGTCTTTCAAAGTTGTCTTCAATTGTTGTATTGCTGAAAATGGTTGAGTCATTCACAGCTGATCATCTTACAATAACACTGTTATTTTGTACACAATACTTTTTACTTTGCATTAGCTCATGCAAGTCTTTCCAGATTTTTCTGAAGGCATCCTGGTCATTATTTCTTATGAACAATAATATCCCATCATAATCACATACCACAACTAGTTCAACCATTTCCCAGTTGATGGACAATGTCTCAATTTTTAGTTCTTTGCCCCTAGAAATGAGCTGCTATAAATATTTTTGTACATGCAGGTCCTTTTTCTTTTTTTACTGTCTTTTGTAATATAGACCTAGTAGTGGTATTGCTAAGTTCAAAGGGAATGAATGATTTTACAGCCCTTTGAGCACAGTTCCAAATTGCTTTATAGAATGTTTGAATCAGTTCATAATTCCACCATCAGTGCATTAAAGTCTCATTTTTCCCATATCTCCACCAACATTTGTCATTGACCTTTTCTGTCCTATTAGCCAGTCTAATAGGTATGAAGTACTACATCAGATTTGGTTTAATTTGCATTTCTCCAATCAATAGTGAGTTAGAGTATTTTTTTTTCCATATGGCTATAGATAACTTTGATTACTTCACCTGAAAACTGATCATATCTTCTGATCATTTATCAATTGGGAAATGGTTCTCATTTCTATAAATTTGACTCAATTTTCTATATTTTTGAGAAATTAGGCCTTTATTACAAATATTTGCTTCAAAATTATTTCACAGTTACTATTACTAACTGTATTTCCCTCCATCTTACTCTTCTCCCTCCGTTTATTCTATTTTCTCTCTCCTTTCACCCTCTCCCTCTCAAACAGGTTTTGCTTCTGACTACTATTCAACCAATCTGCTCTCACTTCTATTATCTCCCCTCTTCTCTTATCTCCTTCCCCTCCTAGTTTCCTGTAGGGCAAGAAAGATTTCCATACCCAATTGAGTGTGTATGTTATTCCCTCCTCAAGCCAAATCTGATGAAAATAAGATTCACTCATTCCCTCTCACCTTCCCTCACTTTCCCTCCACTGTAAGTTTTTTCTTTTCTGTTTTATGTGAGATAATTTACCCCATTCTATCTCTCCCTTTCTCCTTCTCCCAGTATAATCCTCTCTTAACCCTTAATTTTATTTTTATATATCACCCTTTCATCTTCAACTCACCCTTTGTCATCTGTCTGTCTATCTGTCTATCTATCTATCTATCTATGTACATATATTTTTCCTCTCCAACTACCCTAATACTGAAAAAGATCTCATGAGTTACAAATATCATCTTCAGATGTAGGAATGTAAACAGTTCAACTTTAATAAGTCCCTCGTGTTTCCTCTTTCCTGTTTACCTTTCATGTTTCTCTTGAGTCTTGTATTTGTAAGTCAGATTTTCTATTCAGCTCTGCCTTTTTCATCAAGAATGCTTGAAAGTCCTCTATTTCACTGAATGTCCATTTTTTCTCCTGAAGGATTATACTCAGTTATGCTGGGTAGGTGATTCTTGGTTGTAATCTTATCTCATTTGACCTCTGAAATATTATATTGCAAGCCCTCTGATCTCTTTATGTAGAAGTTCCTAAATCTTGGGTTATCTTGATTGTGTTTCCACAATGCTTGAATTGTTTCTTTCTGGCTGCTTGCAATATTTTCTCCATGACCTGGGAATTCTGGAACTTTGCCATAATATTCCTAAGAGTTTTCCTTTGTGGATCTTTTTCAGGAGATGATCAGTGGATTCTTTAAATTTCTATTTTACCCCCTGGTTCTAGAATATCAGGACAATTTTCCTTGATAATTTCTTGAAAGATGATGTCAAAGCTCTTTTTTTTTGATTGTGACTTTTAGATAGTCCAATAATTTTTAAATTATCTCTCCTAGATCTATTTTCCAGTTCCATCATTTTTCCAATGAGATAGCTCAGATTATCTTTCTTTTTCATTCTTTTGGTTTTGTTTTATTGTTTCTTGATTTCTCATAAAGTCATTAGTTTCCACTTTTTCCATTCTAATTTTTAAGGAATTATTTTCTTTAGTGAACCTTTGGACCTCCTTTTCTATTTGGCCAATTCTGCTTTTTAAGACATTCTTCTCCTCATTGGCTTTTTGGACCTCTTTTGCCATTTGGGTTAGGCTATTTTTTAAGGTGTTATTTTGTTCAGTATTCTTTGGGGTCTCCTTTAGCAAGCTGTTGACTTGTTTTTCATTATTTTCTTGCACCACTCTTATTTCTCAACCCCGTTTTTCCTCTACTTCTCTCACTTGCTTCTCAAAATCCTTTTTGAGCTCTTCCATGGCTTGGGACAGATTCATATTTTTCTTGGACACTTTGATGCAGGAGCTTTGACTTTGGTGTCTTCTGGTTTTGATATTGTTTGTCACCAAAGCAAGATTCTATGGTCTAACTTTTTTTGTGTGCGCGCTGTTTGCTCATGTTCCCAGCCAATTACTTGAGTTTAAAACTCTTTGTTAAGGTAATAGTCTGCTTCCAATGTGGAGAATGTACTGTCCCAAGCTTTGGGGGTTTGTACAGCTATTTTCAGAGATACTTCTAGGGACCTGTAAATTTTCAGTTCTTCCAAGGTGGTACAATCAGGGCTAAGTGTTTACTCCTTTCCTGGCTTATGCTCTGGTCTATGAGTGACCACAAGCACTCTTTTCTGCCTTGGAACTGTGAGTAAGATTCCTTCTCCACTACCACTATGATCTCCACCACGCCATAGCTCCTCCCTGCCCCAGGACCACCACCCAAAACTATGACCCAGATCCAAATATGGGCAAAGCAAGAGATTCCTGCCTCAGCACCAGTAAAGAGATCCCTGCAATCCACCTCTGATCAGCCACTCAATCCCCCTCCATCTGTGGGCCAGAATCTCCAGAAGCAGCAGCTGCCCTGGGTTAGCAGTCCCACTGGGACTGGACAGAGCTCCTCTCTCACCCTGGTCTGACAGACCCTTCCACTGACCTTCTAAGTTATCTTTGGTGTTAGTGGTTTGAGAAGTCTGGAAAGCACCACACCAGCCCATGATTCAGTACCCTATGGCCTGCTCCAGGTTCACTGAGGCCTGGTCTTTGCCTGTATGCCCACACTGAACTGCTGCACTTCTCACCCAACATGGTGCAACAAACTTTTCCTGTTCACCTTCCAGGTTGTCTTTGGCTGGAAATTTGTTTCACTGTCTCTCTTTGTTGGTCCTGATGCTCTAGAATTTGTTTAGAGCCATTTTTACAGGTATTTGGAGGGGTTTTGGGGAGGGCTCAAGCAAATCACTGCTTTTACTGTGCCATCTTGGCTCTGCTTTCCCCCCCATTCATATTTTTCTTGGAGGCTCTTGACATAGGAGCTTTGACTTCATTGTCTTCTTCTAAGTGTGTGTCTTGACCTTCCTTGTCACCACAGGAACTTTATATAGTTAGATTTTGTACCCATTGTTCGCTTATTTTCCCAGCTTATTACTTAACTTTTTCGGTTTGTTCCAGTAGGGCTATGCTTCGAGGGTGAAGGGCGTACTATCCCAAGCCTCAGGGGTTTTGTTCAGCTGTTTTCAGAGATACTTTTAGGAACCTGTAAGTTTTTAGTTCTTCCAAGGTGGTATTATGTAAGGAGAGTTGTTTACTACTCTCCTGGCCTATCCTCTGGTCTGTGAGTTACCACAAGCACTCTTTTCTGCCCTGGAAGTATGAGGAGGTCCCCCCCCCCCCTGTGGCTGCAAACTCTGCTGTGCTAGAGCTCCTCCTCACCCTGGGACTGCCACCCAGGACTGTGACCTGGATACAACTATGAGCAAAGCAATTGAATCCTGCCTCAGTGCCAGCAAAAGACCTCTGTAATCACCTTCTGACCAGCTGTTTGACCCCCTTGCTATCTGTGGACTGAGAGATTCAGAAGCAGCCCCTCTCACTGTCACTACCACTGCTGGTTCAGCTCCCAAGGTCTGCTCCTGATTATCCTGATTTGCTGGGGTTGGGGCTGTGATGGTACAGCCTGCCCTGGATTGCACTCCTCCCTCTCCCTGGCACAACAGACCTTTCCTGCCAACCTTCTAAGTTGTCTTTGGTGTCTGTGGGCTGAGAGGTCTGGAAACTGCCACTGCTGCCAATAATTCAGTTGCACCAAGGCCTACTCCTGGTTTCCTGGGGCCCAGTCTACACTGGTTCAGCCTACACTGGACTATGCTCCTCTCTCACCCTGGGGAAACAGATCTTTCCCTGCTGAAGTTCCAAGTTGTCTTGACCTGGAAATTTGTTTCACTCTATCTTTTTGTGGGTTCTGCTGCAGTAGAATTTGTTTAGAGTCATTTAAAAAAAATATTTGGAGAGTTTTGAAAGCGAGATCAGGCAAGTCCCTGCCTTTACTCAGCCATCTTATTTCTGCCTTAAAAAGCTCATTTTGTGGTAGCAATTATTTGGAAATGGAAAAGATACCCATCAACTGGGGAATGGCTGAACAAATTGTGGCATGTGAATGTAACAGAATGCTGTTGTGTTATAAGAAATGCCAAGCAAAGTGATTTCTGAAAAAACCTGGAAAAACTTACATAAAATGATGCAAAATGAAATGAGCAGGACCAGGACAATAGCATACATTGTAACAGCAATATTGTATGATGATTAAATATAAATGACTTAGATATTCTCAGCAATACAATGTTTCAAGACAATCACAAAGGACAAAAATGATATCTACCTCCAAAGAAAGAATTGATGGAGTCAATGCAGAGTATAGCATAGTATTTTTGACTTTTTTGTGTGTTTTGTTTTTCACTTTTGGTCTGTTTCTTCTTTCACAACATGACTAATGTGGAAATATATTTTACTTGATTGCACATATATAACCTATATCAAAGATATATAATAAATATTATAAGACAATAAATTATAAAACAATTACAATTATAAGGCAATAAATACTGTCTTAGGAAGGGGAAAGTAAGGGAGAAAATGTGGAATTCACTTTTTTAAAAGAATGTTAAAATTTGTTTATATTTAGTTGGGAAAATAAAATACTATTAAAAAACAAAACAAGGTAGAGATTAATTGGTGGATCAGATTACACATGGAAGCAAATGTATTTAGTGTACCATTATGCCACAATCACAGACATCCCAGCTGCTGGATAATGACTTTTTTGCATCAAAAACTGGTGGAAAAATTGGATGGCAGTATGGAAGAAATAAAATATAGAAAAACACCTCAAAACCCATATACAGATAGGTTCCAGATGGATAAGTAATCTAGATATGAATGGACAGTTCAAAAACAAATTAGAGAAACCTGGAAAAAAATATATTGTCATATCTATGGTTAGGAGAAAAATTCATAACCAAATATAAAATAGAAAACATCACAAAAGATAAAATGGATAATTTTGATTGCATGAAATGATTTTATAAAGTAAATCCAATAATGCAAAAATGAAAAGGAAATCAACTAGGAAAAATAGTTGCAAAAATTCTCAAATAAAGGTTTTATTTCCTAAACTAAGCTGTATGTACAGTCATATGGAAAATTCTGCAGGTCACTACTAATTGTACAAAATGAAAATTAAAGCATTTCTGATATTCCATCATGTATAGGTTAGTACCACGCTAAGCACTGTTCCTACAGAGTTACCATGGTGATAATGTGGTCAGAGTCAACACTATATGGGATAGAAAGTTAGTCCTGAAGGTAGGAATATTTGGATTCAGGTCTTATCTTTGATTCATACAGCCTGTGTTATCTAGAATAAGTCATTTAACTTCTCTGCTATTGGCAGCTCTCATAGATGATAAGATTCAGAAGTATTGAACTGCATTGTACAACAGCATATAGGGGTTCTTTATGTAAATTAAATTACAGGCCCAATCTCTATTTCTATCCCACTGAGTAACCTAATTATAAGCTACATAATTAGGTTGGTCCTCAGACAACATACAGTCCATTGCTGGGCCCATATCCAAAGCACCTCTGCGAGAATCTGTAAAAGCTTTTGTACTGTTAGTTTATCATGAGACCCTATGGTTGCTACTGTGCAATGATGGAGCATTAGATTATTACTTTGGTGAAAATAACTCATGAATAACCCATTATATTATCAAAGAAGACAAAAAAGTGATATGGGGAAACAGGCATTTTGGTCCACTATTGGTGGACTTGTGCATGGATACAATCATTCACAAAATCTATTTGCAATCATACAGAAAATTATGTCACTGCTATGACTCTACTTAAAAGTGATGAAAGAAATAGGAAAGTCATGTAAAAACAAAACACTATAAACATTCACTCTGTGTCATAGCAAAAAGCTGGAAACTAAAGAGATGCCCATTAGCTGAGCAATGCTTGAATATGTTGTGGTATATGATTGTTGCAAAATATTGTTGTGCTGTAAGAAATGAGAAAGAGATGATTTCAAAGAAAGATGGGAAGACATGAACTGATGAAGAGTGAAGTAAGAATGAAAAGAACAATATCACCACCATTATAAAAATGAACCATTTTGATAACTTTTACAGAATGAAATGAGCACAACCCAGAGAACAATTTATACAATACCAAAAACACAATAAAGACAAACAACTTTAAAAGTTTTAAGTATTATAATTAATCTAATGAATTTCCATGACTCCAAAGGATAGTTGATGAAATGTACTATATGCAAAAAGAGAGGTTGATAGTTTTGGATGGAAACAAAATGAGGTTGTATCTACACACATACATATACTGTGCATATATACAAATGCATATGTATCTATATGTGTATATGTATGCATACATATATGACTATAGTCAATTAAATTATTTGCTTTCTGTGGCCATGCATATTTGTTTATTTTTCTTTCATTGGGGTGTAAGAATAAAGAGAAATTCATTGCTGTTAATTTTGTTTTTTAATAGCATAGTTGGAGGAGCTATATTTTTGGAATGCTATATGCACTGTCAGATGAGGTCACTCTGTTGGTTTGCTTAGCTATTTTACTTTATTCCAATCTATATGTCAAATAATGGAGATAATAACTACAACGTTTGTACTGTACAAAAAGAAAGATATCAACAAAACTTAATGAGAATATTTTGAATATTTTGTCAATGGTATAAATTAATTCTATTATTATATTTATTAGAAAGGTCCTTGAGGATGGCAATAACCATTCTATAACATCTATAGGCCTTCTAATCAATTGTTTGTTTTTCTGCAAAGTAATACTTGACTAAATTCTACTGTTTTTTTTCTCATGTAAGACATTTCCCCTACCACACAAGAGTCTTTAGACTAGAGACATGAACACATGTAAATACCCTATAAAATGTTTACAGGATTAAGCTGGTATGAAGAGAATTGGATGGTATAAAGCTACTTTGGATATAGGTTTTAGGTGTTTCTAGCTATCTGTATTTAGAATGTATTTGCAGGCATATTATTAACTCATGCTTGTATTTTTAACTAGGTCTACCCACCAAACTGGACTATAGTATGAATAATCAATATTCTAGCCTTTTTTTACATAATCAATACCTATCACTTTAGCCAAATCCATTGTACAAATGTTCTACATCTGTCTTTAAGATCATCAAGATAACTAAATCAGTCACATATGGGGCCATTCATTTTTCATGCATTGGTATTTCCTACATGTTCAGTCAAAGTTCAAAGAGTTGAAATACATTTTTGCCCGTAGCTGTTAGATAATATACAGCCTTTTTTCCTTCCTAAGCTTTACTTATAGCAGAATATTAGCAATCAAACTAATGAAACCAGTTTTAAGTGAATCATTCAAAACCAATTTTAATTTTTCTCTTTTTGGAATTTGCCTCATAATTTATTTTTATTGTGTTAAAGAGCATGTTCTTCATTTCAGCCCCAGATCACATGCAAATGAGAGACAGAATGTTTAAGATATTTTATCATTTCTAAATTAATATTCTAAGACTTCTGCCATGCAATCATAAAAATTCTATATCATCACATTAGAATCTAGGAAATAAAGATATGTAGCAGGGATATGATGTTCTAATAAGTTAATGTTGAAATTTTCCTTTGTAACCTAAATGCATGTATGTGTGTGCATGTATGCATGTATGTATATGTATATGCATATGTGTATGCACATATACCTATTTCTATAAAAACACACACACATATATAAATATATACACATACTCATACATACACAAACTTTCTTAATTATGATGTAATGGATAGTGACCCTTAGATCATAAGAAGGATACTCCAGGCATTTTAGCTAGCTTTAAAATTGATATCAATCTCCTTATTGATCTAATCATTCAATGATCTATATCAATGATTAAAAAGGTAGAATGAATTAAGAGTCTAGACATTTTATTTATATAGATTTGGCCTGTAGTAACAGGCTGTTTATTGTTCCAATTCCAAAATCCAGGGTATTTTATGCTGGAAATTGAATTAATGTAATATATACTATATGCCTTTAGGACAAAAATAATGAGTTGGGGTCATGGTAAATTACATCTCTCTTTAAGGATTACCTTCCAAATGATATCACAGCCACAGAATAATGGCTGTGGATAAAACACCTTACTTTTTCATTTTTCTAATTCAAATGGTACACTGATGACCCATTTCTTCTTATTTTTCAGGCACAAGCCATGTCTTGCAATATCTTTTAATTCCTAAAGGTATTATATCTAGTTCTTTAACTATGAAAAGTTGTTTATTTTAATCTCATATTCAAAATGAAAGATATTTGTCCAACAATCAACAAATTATTGCATTCCTGGAGGAACTGTAACACATCCATATTGACATTCTCATTATAATAACACCTCAGGATATTTTGTTACTAAATGGAAATAAGCTTTGCAACTTACCCAAAAAGCAAATAAAATCACTATGGAGCTGATTTCCTCATGTAGAAAGGTAAGAAAAAAATTTTGTGAAATTTGATAATTCTGTTTAATATTATTAATATCTCCCCAATAATGTCAATATATACACTAATATTTAAAAAATGGATATAGGAATCAATGTTGAAGTTATGTATGCTTCACGATTAAGTTAAAACTTATCAGAGGTACTGTATTGCTAAGGACCCATACTTGTTTAAACAGGTTTTCTTCACGAGAAAAGTAGAAAGCAGATGTACATGGTGAACACCAAAATATCATAGAAAATTTAAATTTATTTTCAAAAAGTAGAATACATTCTTTGAATATAGGGACTGCTTGAATCTTGTTTTTATCTTCAATGCAAAGTACATGCCTTGTATGTATTAGGCTTAATTGAACACAATTGGTTACAAATATGGGAATGATTTCTGAAGCAGTTGTCTGAATATAATGAGACCAATGACTAGTTAAATCAAAGTTGAATGTCAACATAAAACCTAATTTAGAAGAAAGGATAAAAATGAGACCACATCATTATTAATTATTAATTATAATACCACCTATCTGAATATGTTAAGCAAGCTGTTGACTTTGAAAAATGAGGAAAGTTTTGATGGAATATTGCCATTTTTAGAGAAATTTAACCAATGTAATCATAACAAAGAGGACAGAAGAATGCAGAATCAGTAAAATACCAAATTAAGAGATGTGATTGCCAAGGGAAATGCCATTTTAAAATACAAAATAATTTGCAAAATGTCATTGAGAAAAGTATGGAAGATTATGAGCAGTATCCCCTCCCAAATCTAAGAAAAACTGGGAAGTATAAAAGTGGTATGTAAAAATCTTGCTATGATACTAAACTAAGCCACACTTCCTCAGGAATATTTATAGATGAAGCAGGAACAAGAAGACACAGAAGTGAAACAGAATGATATGCTTTCATTTATCGAAATAAAAATTTCTTCTCATTTTCAATAAATATGTCAATAAATATTATATTTAGACTCAGTCTCCTTTAATAACTAATGGTCCAAAAGGAAGTAAAAATGAGATCCAATAAATAAAATAAGAAATACTTATTAGGCTTGACAAAATTTAAAAAAAAAACAGAAGAAACCCATACAGAACTTGACACAATAATTCTAAAAGAGAGGAGACTACAAAATAAATTAAATTTATGAAAGGTAAAAATGAATGATATTATTCTAAAAAACACATAGGAGATACTAGCATATATCAGTTTATAAGACCACATTCTCAACTATATAAAATTTTTATGAAAGTGACCTAAGGGCCTGATATTGATGAATATTTAAGAAGGGAACAGATAGGCTTTTATAGTCAGTTTTCAATAACAGATCACATGTTCCCAGCCAAATAACTGATGGTGAGGTAGAAGGAACATAAGATCAGTTCTATTGTTTCTGTTCATTGCAGAAAAAAAAAGACTCAAAGAAAATGATTTGTTAATGACTCTCCTCAGAGAAGGTATCTCCCATGCATATGTTAAAATCAAATATGATATTTCAATAACTGTAAAAAGTTATAATTTATTCAACTGTTTTCTAAGGCTTTCTGGATTCTCAACTTTCTGGACCTTTTTGCAGCTCTTGACACTATTGATCACTCATTCTTCCTTGGTATTTCCTTCACACAAGGTTTTGTTTTTTGTTTTTATTTTTCTTTCTGTATGGTTCTCTGGAGCCTTTACAGGAACTTCATTTATATCATGCCTGCTAACAATGAGGGTACCCCAAGACTCTTTCTTTGGCCTCTTTCCTTCTTCTTCTGTACTATTTTCTTTGGTAATTCATCTGTTCCCATGGATTCAAGTATCATTTCTATGCATATGACTTTCATATCTACTTGTCCAGCCCTAAGTTCTCTTCTGACCTCCAGTCTTGCATGTCCAGCTGCCTTTCAATTATCTAAAAGTGAATATCCCATAAATATTTTAAACTCATGCATGTAGAAACTTTACTAATCATCTTTTTTTTCCCCCAAACCCTCCCCTATTTTAAAATTTCTCATTATTATGGAGGGTAAAATCACCATCGCCAAACCCCACTGAAATATTTTATTAGCTCCCTATTCCTTTCAGGATCCAATATAAAATCCTCTCCTTGAGTTTCAAAGCCCTTAATAAGCAGATCCCTTTGGAACTTTTCTATCCTCTTATACTCTATTCCTCTCCACATAATGTGACACAAAGATGCAAGGATCTTTGCTGTTCCTTGAATACAACATCCCATCTCTCAACTCTGCGTATATTACTTGCTATCTTCCATTCCTTGAATGTTCTTCTTCCTCATGTCTAGCTAGCTTAGCAGGTTTTCTTCAAGTTATGTCTCAACTGAAATTATTTATTCTACAATATTTTCCAAGATTTACTTAATCTTTGAATCTTTCCTCGCAATGTAGCCCTCTAGTTTATCATATGTACTTACACATATATATGAATATACAAACATATGTGCATGTATAGTTTATATATTTCTCCCCTATTAAAATATGAGATCCATTAAGCTAGAAACATTTCCAGTAAGAGTAGGAGTGAAACAAGAATGTCCACTGTCACCACTATTATGTAATATAGTACTAGAAATGTTAGCATTAGCAATAAGAAACAGCAGTTAAAAGAACAGAATAGGCAAAGAAGAAACAAAGCTATGATTCTTTGCAGATTATATTATGGTATACTTAGAGAATTCTGGAAAGTCAAAAAACTACTTGTAATAATTACCAACTTTAGCATAGTTGCAGGATATCTACAAAAAAAAACACATAAATCATCAGCATTTCTATATATTACTAACAAAACCTAATAGCAAGAGATAGAAAAAGAAATTCCATTTAAAGTAACTGTAGACAATATAAAATACTTATGAGTCTACCTGCCAAGACAAACCCAGGAACTATATGAACACAATTACAAAACACTTTTCACACAAAGTCAGATCTAAATAATTGGAAAAATATCATTTGTTCATGGGTAGGCTGAGCTAATACAATAAAAATGACAATTCTAACTAAATTAATTTCCTTATTTAATGCTATACCAATTGAACGACCTTAAATTATTTTATTTGGCTAGAAAAAATAATAACAAAATTTATCTGGAAGAACAAAAGATCAAGAATATCAAGGAAATTAATGAAAAGAAATGCAGGGGAAGGTGTCCTAACTGGACAAGATATAAAATTGTATTACAAAGCAGCAATCATCAATACTACTTGGTATCGACTAAGAAATAGACTAGTGGATCAGTGGAACAGGTTGGGTACACAAAGACACAATCATCAATGACTATAGTAACCTATTGTTTGATAAACTCAGAGTAGCCAAGATGGTGGAGTGAAAGCTGTGACTTGGAGGTCCCAAAACCCTCCAAATACCTGTAAAAAATGGCTCTAAACAAATTCTAGAGCAGCAGAACCCACAAAAAGAAAGAGTGAAACAAATGTCCAGCCCAAGACAACCTGGATAGTTGATCAGAAATGTCTATTGCACAGGGCTGGGAGAGGAATGCAGTTCAGCATAAGTACACAGGCAAAGACCAGGCCTCAGCAAACCTGGAGCAGCCCTCATAGGACTGAATCACAGGCAGCTGTGACAGTTTACAGATTTCTCAATCCAGAAACACCAAAGATAACTTAGAAGGTCAGAAGGAAAGGTCTGTGACTGCAGTGAGAGAGAAGCTCGGCCCCAGCCCAGTCCTAGCTCAGGACAGGGGCAGTGGCTGCTTCCTGGGCTCATGGTCCACAGATGGAGGCAGGATTGAGTGGATGATCAGAGGGGTACTGTAGGGATATCTTTGCTGGTGCTGAGGCAGTAATCTCTTGCTTTGCCCATGTTTGGATCTGGGTCACAGTTCTGGGTGGTAGTCCTGGGGTGAGAAGGAGCACTGGCATGGTGAAGCTTATAGTGGTGGTGGAGAGGGAATCTTCCTCACAGTTCCAAGGCAGAAAAGAGCTCTCAGAGCACAGGCCAGGAAAGGAGTAAACACCTAGGCCCTGATTGTATCACCTTGGAAAAACTGAAAATTTACAGGTCCCTAGAAATATCTCCGAAAATAGTTGCACAAACCCCCCGAAGCTTGGGACAGTACATTTTCCACACTAGAAGCAGTCCTCTACCTTAACAAAGAGTTTTAAACTCAAGTAATTGGCTGGGAACATGAGCAAATTGTGAAAAAAAAGTCAGACCATAGAATCTTTCTTTGGTGACAAACAACATCAAAACATACAACCAGAAGACAAAAAAATCAAAATTCCTACATCCAAAGCCTCCAAGAAAAAATATGAAGCAGTCCCAGGCCATGGAAGAACTCAAAAAAGATTTTGAGAGCCAAGATAGTGGAGTAAAAGCAGTGACCTGCTTGAGCTCTGCCCCAAACGCCTCCAAATACCTGTAAAAAAAAAATGGATCTAAACAAATTCTAAAGCAGCAGAAACCACAAAGGAATGCAGTTCGGCATGGGAGCGCAGGCCGCAGTGAACCTGGAACAGGTCTCAGAAGAGTGAATCATGGACAACTGTGGAAGTTTCCAGGCTTCTCAACCCACAATACCAAAGACAACTTAAAAGGTCAGTGGGAAAAGTCTGTGTCTGCAGTGAGAGAGGAGTTTGGTCCCAGCCTCAGTTCTCAAGTGTGGTGGCAGATGCTTCCTGAGCTTCTGGCCCACAGACTGAGGGGGAATTGAGTGGCTGATCAGAGGGGGATTGCAGGGATCTCCCTGCTGGTGCAGGATTCTCTTGCTTTGCCCATGTTAAGATCTGGGTCACAGTTCTGGGTGGCGGTCCTGGGGCAAGGAGGAGCGCTGGCGTGGTGAAGCTTGTAGTGGTGCTGGAGAGGAAATCTTCCTCATGGTTTGAAGACAGAAAAGAGTGCTTGTGGTCACACACAGACCAGAGCATAGGCCAGGAAAAAAGTAAACACTTCACCCTTGATCATAGCACCTTGGAAGAACTGAAAATTTACAGGTCCCTAGAAGTATCTCTGAAAAGAGCTGCACAAAACCCCTGAACATGGGACAGTACATTCTCCACATTGGAAACAGATGCCTACCTTAACAAACAGTTTATCTCAAGTAATTGGCTGGGATCATGAGCAAGCAGCATAAAAAGAGTCAGACTATATTATCTTATTTTGGTGACAAAGAAGATCAAAACATACAACCAGAAGAAGACAACAAAGCCAAAGCTCCTACACCCAAAGCCTCCAAGAAAAATATGAATTGGTCCCAGGCCATGGAAGAGCTCAAAAAGAATTTTGAGAAGCAAGTAGGAGAAGTAGAGGAAAAACTGAGAGTGATGCTAAAGGAGACCCAAAAAAATACTGAAGAAAATAACACCTTAAAAAAATAACCTAACCCAAATGGCAAAAGAGGTCCAAAAAGCCAATGAGGAGAAGAATGTCCTAAAAAGCAAAACTGGCCAAATGGAAAAGGAAGTTCAAAAGCCTACTGAAGAAAATACTTCCTTAAAAATTAGAATAGAACAATTGGAAGCTAGTGACTTCATGAGAAATCAAGACACTGTAAAACAAATCCAAAAGAATGAAAAATTAGAAAACAATGTGAAATATCTCATTGGAAAAACAACTGACCTGGAAAATAGATACAGGATAGAAAATTTAAAAATTATTGGACAATCTGAAAGTCAGAATCAAAAAAAAGAGCCTAGACATCATCTTTCAAGAAATTATCAAGAAAAACTACCCTGATAGTTTAGAACCACAGGGCAAAATAGAAAGTGAAAGAATCCACTGATCTCCTCCTGAAAGAGATCTCCAAAGGAAAACTCCTAGGAATATTGTAGCCAAATTCCAGAGTTCCCAGGTCAAGGAGAAAATATTGCAAGCAGCCAGAAAAAAACAATTCAAGTATTGTGGAAACATAATCAGGATAACACAAGATTTAGCAGCTTCTACATTAAGGGATCACAGGGCATGGAATATAATATCCCAGAGGGCAAAAGAGATAGCATTACAACCATGAATCAACTACCTAGCAAAACTGAGTATAATCCTTCAGGAGAAAAAATGGTAATTCAGTGAAATAGAGGACTTTCAACCATTCTTGATGAAAAGACCAGAGCTGAATAGAAAATTTGACTTTCAAATACAGGACTCAAGTGGAACATGAAGAGGTAAACAGGAAAGAGAAATCATAGGAGACTTATTAAGGTTCAACTGTTCACATTCCTGCATGGAGAGATGATATTTGTAACCCATGAAACCTTTGTCAGTATTAGGGTAGTTGGAGGGAAAAAAATTATATGTATGTATACATATATATATATATATATATATATATAAAATATAGATGGATTGATTGGTTGATAGATAGAGGGCACAGGGTGAGTTGAAGATGAAGGGTTGATATCTGGAGAATAAAATAAAGTGGTGAGAGAGGATTATACTAGGAGAAGGAGAAAGGGAGATGTAGAATGGAGTAAATTATCTCAGAAAAAAAACAGAAAAGAAAAGGCTTTTACAGTGGAGGGGAAATGGGGGAAGGTGAGAGGGAATGAGTGAATCTTATTCTCATCAGATTTGGCTTAAAGAGGGAATAATATATACACTCAATTGGGTATGAAAATCTATCTTACCCTACAAGAAAATAGGGGGTGGGGAATGGGACAAGAGAGCAGGGGGATGATAGAGGGGAGGGCAGATTGGAAGAAGGGGTAATCAGAAGCAAACACTTCTGAAGAGCAACATGGTCAAAAGAAAGAACAGAATGAATGGGGGGGCAGAATAGGATTAAGGGAAATAAAGTTAGTTTTTCACAACATGACTACTATGGAAGTATTTTCCATAGATGTATAACCTGAGTCGAGTTGCTTGCCTTTTCAATGAGGGTGGGTGGGGAGGGAGGAAGGGAGAAAATTTGGAACCCAAAGTTTTAAAAATACATGTTTAAAAAAATGTTTTCAAATGCAACTGGGAAATAAGAAATCTAGGAAATGGAGTACAGAAATTTATCCTGCCCTACAGGAAAATAGAAGGGGAAGGGGATAAGAGAAGGGGGAGGAGAGACAGAAGGGAGGGCAGACTAGGGGAAGGGGTATTCAGAATGCATGCCATCTTAGGGTGGGGGGAGGGGTGAGATGGAGTGAAAATGTGGGACTCAATCTTGTGGAAGTGAATGTTGAAAACTAAAAATAAATAAATTAAATATATATATGTGTGTGTGTGTGTGTGTGTATATATATATATATATATAAGATTTTGAGAAGCAAGTAAGAGAAGTACAGGAAAAACTGTTAAGAGAAATGAGAGTCATGCAAGAAAATCATGAAAAACAAGTTAACAGCTTGCTAAAGGAAAACAAAAAAAAAAAAAACCAATAATGAAGAAAATAACACCTTAACAATAGCCTAACCCAAATGGCAAAAGAGGTCTAAAGACAATGTGAACTATCTCACTGGAAAAAACAACTCACCTGTAAAATAGATCCAGGACAGATAATTTAGAAATTATTGGACTCTGTGAAAGCCATGATCAAAAAAAGAGCTTAGACATCATCTTTCAAGAAATTATCAAGGGAAACTGCCCTGATATTCTAGACTCAGAGGGTAAAATAGAAATTGAAATTATCCACTGATCAGCTCCTGGAAGAGATGCGCAAAAGAAAACTCCTAGGGATAAACCCCAAAACTCTAGCTTCTGGGATAAGAACTCACGACTTGATAAAACTTCTGAGAAAACTGGAAAACAGTATGGCAGAAACTAGGCATACACCAACATCTTACACCACATACCAAGATAAGGTTAAAATGGGCACATAATTTAGACATAAAGGGTGATACTATAAGTAAATTAGGAGTCAAATTTATAAGGATACAAGCCATTCCCGAATTGATAAATGGTCAAGGTTATGAACAGGCAGTTTTCAGTTGAAGAAATTAAAGCTATCTATACTCATATGAAAAAATGCTAAAAATTACTATTGACTAGAGAAATGCAAATCATAACAACTCTGTGGTACTACATCACACCTATCAGATTGGCTAACATGACAAAATAGGAAAATGATAAGTGTTGGAGAAGATGTGAGAAATTGGAACATTAATCCACTGCTGGTGGAGTTGCTAACTGATCCAACCATTCTGGAGAGCAATTTGGAACTATGCCCAAAGGACTATAAAAATGTGCATGTCAGCAATAGCACTTCTAGGGCTGTATCCTAAAGAGATCATAACAATGGGAAAAGAACCCACATGTACAAAAATATTTATAGCAGCTCTTTCTGTGGTGGCAAATAATTGAAAATTGAGGGGATGCCCATCATTTAAGGAATGGCTGAATACATTGCGGTATTTGAATGTAATGGAATACTAATGTGTTATAATAAATGATGAGCAAGCACATTTCAGAAGAACCTGGACTTACATGAACTGATACTGAATGAAATGAGCACAACCAGGAGAACATTGTTCACAGTAATAGCAACATTGTGCATGACCAACTGTGATAGACTTAATTCCTCTCAGCAATGCAATGATCTAAGACAATTCCAAAAGACTAAAGATACAAAATGTTACTCACATCCACAGAAACAATTATGGAATCTGAATGCAGATCAAAGCATACTATTATCTCTTTTGTTTTGCTTTTTCTCAGTTTTTTTTTTCCCTTTTGTTCTGATTCTTCTTTCACAACATGACTAAGTTAGAAATATGTTTCATAGGATTATACACGTATATCAGATCGCAAGTCATCTTGGGGAGAGGGAAATTTTTAGAATTCAAAATCTTATAAAAGTGAATGTTGTAAACTAGAAACAAATAATAAATAAATAATCACAACAAAAATATTAGATCCATGAGGGTTTTTTGTGTCTTTTTTGTGTCTTTTTTTCCCTATTTTTGTGTTATTTACCACACTTACCACAGTACCTAGTACCTAAGTACTTAAAAAATGCTAGTTGACTGACTGATTGGTTTCAACTGAAGTATATATTAAGGAGGCATGAATTCATCTAAGTGATTTTACAACATTATAATGTATAATTAGATATATGGTTCGAATGGAAGATTGAATCACTATAGAATATAAGATCTGACAGACACTCTTGATTGTAGATGGCCTTGTGCTAGTTGCACTCAGGTCTAAAAGCCTACAAGACCTCATGAATGTGATCTATGATCACACAAAAGATACTGACTGGATGATTCCATCAGGGTATATCAAGTGGATGAAATGAGAGTCAGTGTTGTACACTGAAAATAACATTCATATTGGAGTTAAAAGAAGTAAGTTTTGTCCTGGCTCTAATAACTGCAGCCTATGTGGCCTGTTACTTCATGTGTAAATGATGGTTGGATTCAATAAGTATCTGTTTTTTAACATTATGAAGTTCTTTGTATCTGATGTATAGTGATGAGATTATGACATATGGTTGAGTGGGCAATTTCATGAGTTGGTTCATCACTCTATCTTGTTCATGTATTTGAAAGAGATAATAAGTTTAGTCTTGACTAGATTCCTTTGAGAAAATTATGTCACATTCTGCAAGACATCAAGTTTGTCTCTACCTCTTAAATCCATCTTTTTAATACGGTTGTATTTGTTGTGATTCTATACATCAGTAAAACAAAGTACATAACCATTTTAGAGCTAAAGTTGATCTAAATGTCAATGGAAGGATGCATGGTAGGTCTGGGTAGGCATAATAACATGCATAGGAATTGGCCTGCATGATTGTCACTGCAGAATTTTAAGATTCAAAGTTTCTAGATTTGCATATGTAGCTAGAATGAATGATAAAAGATGAGCAATACAAGTAGTACACTAATAGGAATGAATATTAAAACACCTAGAGAAAACCTCTAAATCATTCAGTTGATTTTCTGTAGCAAATTTGTAGAAATTACAGAGACAAATAATACAGAGTTTAAAATTATATAAATTTTATATAAATTATATAAACCAGATGGTGAAAATGGAGGAAGTTTTACTCCTCGAAGTTTTTCAAGCTGTAAATGAAAACACCCTTTATTTTTTTCTAATTTTGAAAGTGGTAAAGTGATATTTTATTATCCTATATGGAAGAGAAGGAATCAAAAGAGTAAGACATTCTTTGTGAAAGCCCATTCTCATCCACCCCCAGGAGTGGTCTTCTACAGAAACCACATAACTGTTCCTTCAACTCACCGAGATGGAGCTATGGTTAGCTCTTCCAGTTTTTTCTAACAAATGAGCATAATCAGCATTCAATAATTATTGAATATTTTTCAGTGATGAAAATTGGAAATATGACCAATTCTGTTTCACAAATGTAGTAAAACAAAACATTAATAGTGCTTAATTTTTAAACACATCCTGCCTTTACCATCTGGAATTGAAACATATTGAAAATGCCTGAACAAATGCTAGAAGTACTTTGCATAAATGGAAAACAGAGTACCCAATGCACATTCCATTCTATTTGAGATCTGCAAGTTCCTAGTGATTTTTCAGTAGACAACAACCTGTTTTCTAGGAAGGACTCAGTTATTTTCAGAGTTGCTGTCACTTTTCCAGGTGAATTGTGAAAATCTAAGGTGAAGTAAAAACTGCTTGAAGTCACAATGTACCCAGAATGTTGCACTTCACAAGATAGAAGGTGGTCTCTTTTTAAAAAAATCAGCATGGATTTATTCAAGAAGTTTTGTCATCATTTTCTACCTAAAGAATATATTAAGTATGTCTCCCCATGTTGGGTTTTTGGATTTTTGTTTGTTTGGTGGGTGGGTGGGTTGTTTTTTGGGTAATTGTTTTCCTGCCCAGAAAATACATACATTTGTCATTCATATGCCAGTTTAGTTTTCAGTAAAGAACATTCCATCTAGAATTTGTCTTATGACAGGTGATGAACTATGCTTCTAATCTGTGTCTGAGCTTTACAAATTATTTTATAGTGGGGAAAACAACATGGTATCCCACATTAGGACTTTGAATGATAAATTTCCAATATGTCTTTTGATTAGCAAAAAATAGCACCCCCAAATGGATGAGTTTAATTTGTTTTTCTCATTTTCTCTTGAATTTTGAGGAGCTATGATATTGTGAGGTATGAGATGTCAACCCAATTGTCATTCAATAGGAAAATCATTGAGTTTGTCCTAGATATCAGAGGTTAAGGGATTTGCTCATAGTTACACAGCTAGTACTACTGATAGTCTTGTACTCTGCCCTGACTAGACTATTTTGTTGTTGCTGAGTCATTTCAGTTATGTCAGATTTTTCACGATCCCGTTTGGGATATTCTGGGCAAAGATACTGGAGTAGTTTGTCATTTCCTTCTCCAGATCATTTTATAGAAGAGTAATTGAGGCAAACCGGTTTAAGTGACTTGCCCAGATTCATACAACTAGTAAGTGTCTGAGGCCAAATTCGAACTCAGGAAGATGTCTATGCCTGGCACTCTATCCACTATACTACATGGCTGACCCTGATCAGATTATACCTCTCACTGAAATATTCAGGTCCTTGATAGGTATCTTGAAGAATTTGAATTGCTGTCATATTAAAGAGGGACTGGACTTGTTCTGATGTATGTGGGTGAGATAAAGAGGGACTAGAAACAATAAATAAGGGGGCAAAGATGTAAAGAAAAATCCTAACCATCAGAAGTAGACAAAAGTGGAATTGCTTGTTTTTTGAGGTAGTGAGTCACTCTTCCTCTCTAGGGGTTTTCAACTAAACACTAGTTGATCATTGGTAAGAAGCGCTTTAGAGAGGATTCTTGTTCAGATATGGGACTAGATGGCCTTTTAGTTACCTTACAACTGATTCTATAAGAAACTAGAAAATAAACATATAATTGAAATTTGTTTTAAAAAGTTGTTTCCTTTTTAATTTGCATTTTTTCCTTAATTCACTGAAAGCGTCAAACATTTTAATGATTTTATATGTGTAACATTCTATTATTTACATAAATATGAATACATTTGTTACTATTTTTGAAATTTTAATTTTGAAAATTTGAGATATATATGATTAATGGAATGTATAGTGTCATTATGTAATTGAATAATATAAAAGTAGAATCATAAGTGATTTTGGTTAGCACATATTGGCATATTGTTGATTGAGATAGTTGGCAGTACATAACAATGCAGTACTCTGCATTTAGATCATATGCATGAGCACAGGCAACTTAAATTCTCTTTGTGTGACCAATTAATGATAAAAATTCCCTATTGACTGGCATAATAGATTTCATAATACAGAGCTGTGAGATACCAAAAAATGTAGTGAATTGAATTAGGGAATAACTTTAATGAAAATTAAAAGAGTAAAATTAAAAAAATCTAACTTTATAATACTCAGTCCTTGTGCATAAAATGTCCTACAGAGCTAACTGATAAATGGCAGGTTTAAGTGACTATAATAGCATTAGCCTTTTTATTAATGAATAATTTACCCCAATGTCAAGTGCAAATGGGAAAAAGAGGTGTAATTTTAAATATTTCCTTGAATAAAATAAAATAACATTTTCAAAGAGGGAACTGGTATCACATGGAGGATGGAGTCCCTGATATTGGATTCAGAAAGACCTATGTTCAAGTTCTAGTTTGTACTTATGGTAGTTATGGGAATACAGACAAGTCATTTAACCTTTCAGGGCCAGTGATACCTCTCTCCTAAGCCTGTAAGCAAAAGACCCATTGTCAGTCTATAACAGTAGAAGACATTTCCATACAGTGAAATCATAGGCCCAGGAAACAAGCAACAAAACAAAACCTACCCCACAAGGGATGTCTTGAAAGTTACAGGTCAGTAAGGTCCCTTTTTTTCTTAAATCCAATGACCAGTCTATCTTTGCAATGCGGGGTATACATAATATTTATGTATTTTGCAATTTCAAAGATAGAGAGATAATGCATATTTATGTATGTATACATATATGCCCATAACTATGCAAGAATAGAGAGAATGATTAATAAATCTGAAAAGATTTGAGTTCTCCTTCATTCTTCACTCTCTTTTATCCACCCACTGCCATATACCATCGTTTGCCATGTTTGTCTATTTTCTCTCCTGAATATCTTTTGAATCAGTGCTCCCTTTTCTCTACTCATGGGGCTAACTGGGTCAGTAGCTCATCATCTCTTGCCTAGCCTATTGCAATAGCCTCCCAATTTGTTCCTCTGCATTCAACCTCTCCTCATTCTGTTTCATCCTCAACACAGCTGCCACATTAATATTCCCAAAACACATATCTGATCATATTATTCTCCTACTCAAAAAGATCCTCTGGGTTATTAGTCCTTCTAGGGAAAAAAAAAAACTCCTTTGTTTAGGATTTACAGTGCTTCACAATCTGGCTCCAGCCTACATTTCCAGGCTTATCAACTATTACCCCCCATCATGCATTCTATTTGCTAAACAAATAGCTATTACTAGTGTTTATATAGCTCATTAAGCTTTACAAAGGATCTTATAAATATTCTCTTAGTTTATCCTCATGACAGCCCTGAAAAGTAGGTGTTATTATTATTATCTCCATTTTACGGAGAAGAAAATTGAGGCAGAGGTCAAATGACTTGTCCAAGGTGACACATCTTAGTAAGGTCATATTTGAACTCAAATGTTCCTGACTCCAATGATTCTCTATTCAGCTAAATGCCAAAATACTCTGTTTATTTTTCTCATTTCCATTCCCTAGAATAAGCTATCCTCCTGCCTGCAGTGCACTCCCTCCTTAACTCCACCTCTGAATCCATAGTATATATTAAGATTCACCTCATTCCTCACTTAGTAAAAGAGTCCTTAAAGCTCTCCTTTCCAAATAACTTCTTATTTCATATATATTTAGTATTCACTAATCCAAGCACATTTTCTTTTCTCACCTCCACCCAACAGTAGAGTGCAAGCTTGGGGAAGGCAGGTATTCTTTCAATGTTGTCACATACAATTTAGCACCTACCATGTTGCATGGATCACAATAGGTGCTTAATACATTTTTGCTGTTAATGAATTGTTATAGACAAGCATTATTAGGTGACGTTTCTATCAGGAATCCCTCGCACCAACAAAATGACCTATCTGGACTATATATCTATATCTCTATCTATATCTACATTTATATCCATATTCACGTGTATCTCTGTTCCTTATCTACATCATCCTTCTCCATTTCTACTGTTGGAAAATTATTCTTGTTGAAGAAAAAAATAACTACGAATTTAAGACATTTGTGATGTGTATTTTAGGATTTGAGGGCAGCTAGATGGTACAGAGGATAGAGTGCCAAGCCTGAAGTAAGAAAGACTTACCTGTCTGGGTTCATTTCTGTCCTCAGACACTTACTTACTAACTTGTGGCCCTGAGCAAGTCACTTCACCCTGTTTGTTTCAGTCCCTCTTCTGTAAAATAAGCTGGAGAAGAAAATTGCAAATCATTTCAGTATCTTTGCCAAGATAACCCCAAATGGGGTCACAAAGACTCAAATATGACTGAAAAAAAAATGAATAAAATGCCTATTTGAATCTGTAGCCTTCAGAGGTATAGGTTTAAAGATTTGGGGGACATATGTAGTTCAGAACATAATATTATTATGATTAAACTTAATGAAGCCATAGGGAAAAAGTGTAAACAAAGTACAAGATGTTTCAAATGACTCCAGAGAGGAAGAGAAGACAGCAAAGATAAGAACAATAAAAAGATAAATTCTCCTTTCACAACTTTTCCTTACAGAAGACTTTACTGAGACTTATTCTAATTAAAAGTTTTCAGTCATTTTCACACCTACACTCTCATGTGAATACTCACACATTGATAATTACATTGAATGACCAATACATTCACATATGAGAAACTATTTTTGACAAGTATATTATTAAAAACTGCGTTACATTAAAACAACATTAAATAGGCTATAAGCTTTATCATTCTGGGTCTCAGGAAATGAACATTTTAGAGTTGATTTTATATTACCAAACCAGGTTGACCCATCCTAAATGCAACTATATATTCTAGGAAGACACATATTCACTTTCATTTGTATGCATATATAGTCAAAAAAGATAATTATACTTAGTCTTACATTATATACATATTGAATATGTTTAAATGTCATTCAGAAAAATAAATGGGTTAGACTGAATTTGTTAAATTTTATTTGTATTTCTTCAGAATCCTAGATTGTCCTTCCAGTACTTCCACCATGTAATCACATAAGAAAATATTATAAAAGTCTTTATCCCAGGCCAATTTGTTAAAGAAAAGGAAGAATACTTAGCATATCCATTGAGAGATCTTTTTTTTTAAATGGTATCAGTACTTATTTATTCAGTCATACCTAACTTTCTTAGCTTTATTGAAATTAATAGTGAATTATAATATTATAATATTGACATTTACATATTTATGTTTTTACAGCACAGTTTTTCATTTACATATGTTGTGATCCTAAAATTTTTATTTCTGATATCACTGGGCTTTTGATTTCCTTCTGTCTATGATTAACCTGAGGATTAAGGACTACTCATATTCAACAAGAATTATAAAATAGGGCCAAGGGATACTTTTAGTTAGTTCTCCCTGCCACTCTTGGTGACTCTCTAACCCAATAAACTCTTAACCCTATCTGTTTGGGCCCTGGAACATGCACATTATTCTTTTTTTGATGATCTCTTGTCCAATTAGATCTGTTGTTTATGTGATTTTCCTTCCCCTTTATCACTGCTGACTACCATAAATGCACTAGTTTGGAGTTATCATATGATATAGAGCAGAATCCTATTTACCTTGATTAGTTTCCCTCACTTCTGACAAAGCTACACCCATATATGCTTTGATACCAGCCCACATAGCTGTCAACAGACCTGCCTTGGGCTCTGGAGTACTGATGTTTTTAAGTGACACACAGTTATATCCCTATGACACCCATTCATATAAAGGATCTGATACCAAACATAACTAAAGAGAAACACATCTACTGCCATTTACCTTCTTCCTAGTGTAACCAGAGCATCAAACCTATTTGCATAAGACTCTCCTTACTGGCGTATACTAATTATCTGATGCTTTCTGCCTGAACAAGGGACAGAGTTGTCAGAGCTTGGGAGAAGGGAAAACTTGGTCTTTTGACTTCCAGCTTTAAGAGCAAACTCACATGGCTGTATATTCTTTGCAGACAGAGTTCTCTGAAGGAATAGTTTGGGAAGAAATCAGCAGATAGAGTAATTTTAAAGAGTATTTTATTTTTTCCCCAATTACATATCAAGAAAAAAATTAGCATTCCTTTTTAAAAAATTTTGAGTTCCAAATTTTTCACCCTCTCTCCATTCCCTTCCCTTTTCTGAAAATGGCAGGCAGTTTGATATAGTTTATACATGTAAAACAGTATATCATGTAAAAAATATTTCCATATTCATCACAGTTGTGGAAGAAACAGATCAAAAGAAAAAAAACACAAGAAAGGATAAAATAAAGTGAACAAAAATGCCTTGATCTGCATTCAGAGGCCATCAGTTCTTTATCTAGATATGGATACCATTTTCCTTCTTGAGTCTTTTGTACTTGTCATGGATCATTGTGTTGCTGAGAAGAGTTGAGTAATTCATAGTTGATCATCACACAATATTTTTGATACTACAATGTTTTCCTGGTTCTGCTTACTTCACTTTCCATGAGTTCATACAAGTATTTCTAGGTTTTTTTTTTTTCAGAAATCTGCCTGTTCATCATTTCTTATTGCACAATGGTATCCCATTACATTCATACGCCACAGCTTGTTCAGCCATTCCCCCATTGATGGGCATCCCCTCAATTTCCAATATTTTGCCACCGCAAATAGGGCCTATATAAATATTTTTGCACACGTAGGTCTCTTTCCCTTTTTATGATCTCTTTATGATGCACACCTAATAATGGTATTGTTGGATCAAAGGATATGCACAATTTCAAATTGCTCTCCAGAATGGTTGGATCAATTCACAATGCCACCAACAATGCATTAGTGCTCCAATTTTACCACATCTCCTCCAACATTTATCATTTTCCTTTTTTTTCCATATTAGTCAACTTGATTGGTATGAGGTGGTATTTCAGAGTTGTTTTAATTTGCATTTCTCTAATCAAAAGTGATTTAGCGCACTTCTTCATATGCCTATAGATGTCTTTGATTTCTTCATCTGAAAACTGCCTGTTCTTATCCTTTGACCATTCATCAATTGGGGAATGACTTGTATTCTCATAAATTGGACTCAGTTCTCTATATATTTGAGAAATGACGCCTTATCAGAGACTCTTCCTATAAAGATTGTTTCCCAGCTTTCTGCTTTTCTTCTAATACTGGTTACATTGGTTTATTTGTACAAAAGCTTTTCAATTTAATATGAACAAAACTATCTATTCTACATTTTGTAATACTCTCTATCTCTTGTTTGGTCATGAATTCTTCCCCTCCTCATAGATCTGACAGGTAGACTATTCTTTATTTTTCTAATGTGATTGCTTTATTGTTTATGATACCTTTTAGCAAGATGTAGTTTCCTTCCTTATCTCTTTTAATTAGGTCTATTTATGCTTTTACCCTGTCTAAGATCAGGATTACTACCCCTGCTTTTTTTTTTTTTTTACTTCCACATAAGCATAATAGATTCTGCTTCAGGTACTCTGTGTGTGTCTATCTGCTTCAAGTGTGTTTCTTGTAAGCAACATATTGCAGGATTCTTGTTTTTAATCCACTCTGCTACCCACTTCTGCTTTATAGGAGAGATCATCCCATTTACATTCACAGTTATGATTACTACATGTGTACATTCCTCCATCATATTCTCCCTCCTGCTTCTCCTCTCTCTCCTTTCACACTTTCCCACTTAACCAGTGTTTAACTTCTGTTTACCACCTCCCCTAATCTTTCCTCCCTTCTGTCAGTCCCCACTCCTCCCCTTACTTGATCTCCTTCCTATCAGGTGAGATAGATTTCTATATTAAACTGATTAGTATATTATTCCCTCTTTGCTCCAATACTGATGAGGATAAGGTTCAAGTGATGCCTATCACCCACCTTCTTATCTCCTTCTCCATTGTAACAGGTCTTTTTCACCTTTTCATGTGAGATAATTTGCCCCATTCTACCATTCCCTTCCTTCTGCACCCATCATATTCTTCTCATCTCTTAATTTTTTTATGTTATTTCCTCAAATTCACCTTACTCCCACATCCTCTTTCTATGTATATTCCTTTTACCTGTGCTGTTAGTGATACAGTTTTTTAGAGTTACAAGTATCACCTTCCTGTGTAGGGACGAAAAGAATTTAGCGCTACTGAATCCCTTTTTTACCTGTTTATGCTTCTCTTTGGTCTTGATATTGGAACTCAATTTTTAGTTTAGTTCTGGTTTTCTCCTTATGAAAGCTTGGAATTCTTCTTTTTCATTGAATTACCATTTTTCCCTATATATATTATGCTTAATTTTGCCAGGAAAATGATGCTTGGTTCTAGTCCTAGCTCCTTTGCGCTCCCTGACTTATCATGTTCCATGATCTCTGACACTTTAATGTTGCAGCTGCCAAGTTCCAGGTGATCCTGATTGTGGCTAGCTGATATCAGAATTTTTTCTGTCCCCTTGCAGTACTTTTTCGTTGATCTGATATTTCTGAAATTTGGCTATATTTCAAGGGGTTTATATTTTGGCATCTCCTTCCTGAGGTGATTGGTGGATTCTTTTAATGAGTATTTTGCCTCTGGTTCCAGGACATTAGGGCAGTTATCCTTCATAATTTCTTGAAAGATGCTGTCCAGGCATTCCTTTTGATTATGATTTTCAGGTAGTCCAAAGATCCTGATATTGTCATTCATGGATCTGTTGTCTAGGTCAGTTCTTTTTCACATGAGGTATTCTACATTTTTTCCATTTTTTTCATCCTTCCAAATTTGTTTGATTGATTCATGATGTCTCATAAAATCACTAGCTTTCATTTACCCAATTCTAGCTTTTAAGGTGTTGTTTTCTCAATTAGCTTTTTTACTATCTTTTCCATTTGGTCAATTGCACTGTTTAAGAAGTTGTTTTCTTCAGTGGATTTTTGTATCTCCTTTTTGAATTAGCCAATTCTACTTTTTAAATTGTATTCCAAGTTATTGACTCTTTTTTTCATTAATTCTCTTGCATCACTCTCTTTTATTTTCCCAATTTTTCTTCTACCTCTCTTATATGATTTTAAGCTCCTTTTTGAACTCTTCCATAAGTTCTTTCTGGGCTTGAGACCACTTTCTGTTTTTATTTGGGGTTTTGCCCATAGTTGTTGACATGGTTGTCCTCTTTTGAGTTTGCGTCTTGGTCTTGCCTGTCACCTTATTAACTTTCCATTCTCAGATTCTTTTTTGTTGTTTTTTGCTCATTTTTTTTTGGCTTTTTTCTCTTCTTCTAAATTTGAGCTCTACTCCCAAGGTGGAAGGGATACTGTCTCTGCCTCTTGTGCTAGCTGTAGGCCCTGGCTGTTTATCTGGTGCTAACCTGATGTTACCTGGAAGCCCATGGGGCACCCTCATGCCAGGTGCTGGGTTGAGGGTGGGGGGTGGATATTGACTGGTGCTGTTGGAGGATTTTGGGTTCTGGCAGCTTACCTGGTGCTGAGCTAGGGTCCTAGTGGTGGTGTCTATCATGTGCTGAGGCCTGTGGGGTGTTTCTGCATTTTCCTGGCGTTACAATGAAACAGGAGGTGATCTCCCATCTGGAGGTTACCTGTTTGCCTGGGACTATGATGAAGTATGGTAGGGCTGGCTGGCAGCTGTCTGTTTGTTTATGCACCTGTAGGGTTCTGTCTACCTGTTCACCTGGGGCTGTGTTGAGCTGGAGTCTGCTGGTTACCCTGGCTATGTAAGGCATGTGGGAGGGTGGGGAGGTCCTGGTGTTTGCCTGCTCCACTGGGGCTCAGGATCTCCTGCTGGTTTGCTGAGGCAGGACTTGCTGCTGGCTTGCTAGGATGCTTCCTATCCTGAACTACTCTCCCCTTTCACCTTGAATGAGATGAACTTTTCTTGCCTCCAAGTTTCTTGGGTCAAAGGATTGATTCACCCCATCTTTTTGCTGGTTCTTCTGTCCTAGGATTTGTTTTGGGGTTCTATTTTATGGTTGTTTGGAGGTGAGTATGGGAGAATTACAGTGATTTACTGCTTACTTGGCCATCTTGGCTCCCGGAAGTCGATTCCATGTAGAGGAATTAGTATCTTAATCACACTCCTATCTCAAGCTTACTAAAAGAAACTTGGGGGATTTCTCCTTGTGCGAAAGAGTGAAAGAACTTGGAGACAATTTTCATTCTCTTTCCCCCCTTTCTCTCTCTGTTTCTTTCTCTCTCTCTCTGATAGCTCATTTCTAATGGGAGAGCTCATTAACTTCTCTGTTTTCAATAGACTTAGTTAAATGAGTTTGTTATTTACTATATGTGGTTTTTGTGATCCTGGGACTTTATCTCCACTATCCCTCTCTGTCACCATCCCATAAAGCCATCCCACATAACAAACAGTATTTTTAGAGGAAAATAGGTCTACACATCTGATTGATGCATTGAAAAACCCCAAAATAGGAGCAATGTGTAACACCTCTAGATCCCCTACTTCCACAAAGTTGTAAGTTGAAGTTGTCCTCTCATATCTCTTCACTTGGATCCAGCTTGATATCTATATCTATATCTATATCTATATCTATATCTATATCTATATCTATATCTATAT
>NW_020954596.1:38834927-38890112 GCF_900497805.2 Vombatus ursinus
TATATCTATATCTATATCTATATCTATATCTATATCTATATCTATATATATTACATTCACTCCTGATTTTTTGGTGTGTAGTCTTTCAATTTACATTATAATAGTTACTATGTATATTGTTTTCTTGGCTCTACTTATTTTACTTTGTCTCAATTCATATAGATCTTTCCATGTTTCTCTGTTTTTATTAAATATGTCATTTCTTTCAACCCAGTAACACAACAATACTTTCATTTACCAGAATTTGTTTAGCCATTCTCCCAACTCATGGGCTTCTACTTTGTTTCTAATTCTTTGTTATCACAAAAAGTGCTGGCATAAATATTTTGGTCTATGTGGTGGCTTTTTTTTTTTCTTTTCAGTGGCTTTCTTGTGGTATAAACCCAGCAATGGTGCTCTGCTTCAAACGACATAATCATATTAATCTGTTCATATGATTCCAAATTGCTGTCCAAAACATATACACAATTTCACATCTCTACCAACACAGTATTAGCATGTCTGTCATTCCACAACACCTCCAAAACTGATTATTGCTATTTCTGCCATATTTGTCAAATTTCAGGGTAAGAGGTAAAACATCAGGGTTGTTTTGATATGCATCTCTCTCATAAGTAGTCATTTGGAGTATTCACTAATGTGATTGTGAGTACTTTCCACTTGTTTTCATAACTGTTAGTTCATGACTTTGACCACTTATCAACTGGAGAATGACTATTAGTGTATAAGTATAAAGGGTATAGTTATATGTAAATACATATATGTATATGTGTTTATTATAATTTTGAGTTTTAAATTCTCTCCCTCCTCCTATACCCACTGAGAAGGCAAGAAATGTGATATTAACCACATATATGAGATCATGCAAAACATTTCCATATTATTATGTTGCAAAAAAAAGTCAAGAAAAAATAAAAAGTGAAAAAAAATGGGCTTCAGTCTGCACCCAAACTTTATCAGTTCTCTCTCTGGAAGTAGATAACATTTTTTCATCATAAGTCCTTCAGAATTGACTTGGATCACTATATTGATCAGAATAGCTAAGTAATTCACAATTGAACATCATATAATTTTACTATAACTATGTATAGTCACCTACTGCTGCTCACATCACTGTGCTTCAGTTCACATAAATTTTATTTTTCTGAAATGATCTTGTTCATCATTTCTTATAGCACGATATTATTCCATCAAAATCATTGACTGGGGAACCCAAAGTCTTAAAAACAAATGTTAAAAAATTGTTTTCATGTGCAAATGGGAAATAAGATGTACAGACAATCAGGTATAGAAATCTAATCTGCCCTACATGAAAATAGAAGAGGAAGGGGATAAGAGAAGAGGGGGGGAGATAGAAGGGAAAGCATATTAGGTGAAAGGGAATTCAGAATACATGCTGTGTTGGGGTTGGGGAAGGGATGAAATGGGGACAAAATTTGGAACTCAAAATCTTGTGGATGTGAATGTTGAAAACTAAAAATAAATAAAGATGCAAGAAAAAAAAAGAAACTCAAAAAAAATTACCTACCACAACTTATGCAGTCATCCCTTAATTTATAGGTATCTCTAAATTTCCAACTCTTGGCCACCACAAAAAGAGTTGCTATAAATACTTTTTGTACAAATGAGTCCTTTTCCCTTTTCTTTGATCTCTTTGGAATACAGATTTAGCAGTAGCAGCGCTACTAGTATCAGGGCACTAATACTCTTGTGGTGTTGTGAACATTTTGTAGAACAATTTGGAATTATGCATATTAGGACTTTAATATTATGCATAATCAATTGGAGAATGAGTTGTATTTTTTTAAATTTGACTCAGTTCCCTATATATTTGAGAAATGGAGCCTTTAACGAGAAACTTACTTTTAAAAATTTATCTAGTTTCCTCTTCTCCTTTTGATCTTGACCTCATTGGTTTTATTTGTGCAAAACATTTTTAATCTAATGTAAGCAAAATTGAATTAATTTAACAAAATTAATTTAATGAAATCAAAATTAACCAATTTATTCCCTGTGATCCTTTCTACCTCTTATTTGTCTGTAAATTCTTCCCTTATCCAAAGACCAAACAGGTAAAATTTTCCATGATTCTATAATTTGCTTATAATATAACTCTTCATGTCTAAATCATGCACCCATTTTGAATTTATTTTGGTATACCATGTGAGATGTTAGGAAATACATAGTTTCTTCCAAACTGTATTCTAGTTTTCCCAGTAATTTTTGTCAAATACTGAGTTTTTACCCCCAAAACTTAGATCTTTAGGTTTATCAAATACTAGAATATTATAGTCATGCAATACTGTTATGTTGTGTACCTGATCTATTCTACTGTTGCCCCTACTCTATTTTTTAAACAGTACCAGATTATTTTCATGACTGACACTTTTGTCATATTAGAAGCTATATTCTCAGTAAAACAAGAGAGAATCAATCACAAAAGCTTAGATTGATAGCTTTTATTACATGAAATTGAAAAGATTTCAGTACAGAACCAATTAATAGACCTGGAACAAGAAAAGGAGTTTCTTCAGTTTTGCTATCATATAGAAATACTTTCAATTTTTGAGAAATTATTATATAGCCAGCAACTTTGCTGAATATATTAATAGTGTCAGTTAGTAATTTTGCTGCTTCCTTAAGATTTTCCAAGCATAGGATTATGTTTTTGGCAAATGGAATAATTTTATGGCATCCTTGCTTTTCTTCCATATTTACTGGAAAAGGTTCTAGTTCTCCCCATTTTATATGATGCTTGTTTTTGGTTTTAGGTAGATGAATTGTATCATATTAAGTAGAGTCCCTCTGTAACTATACATTGTAATAATTTTTATCATAAATGAGTGTTGCACACTGTCAAAACCTTTTTCTGCATCCATCAAGATAATTACATGGTTTTGCATGTTTTGATTTTTAATATGACTATGTTGTTTTCTTAATGTTGAAATTTTTTTATCCCTGTTATGAATATCATTTGCTCATAATAAATAATTTTGTTCATTAGTTATTGGAATATATTTCACCTGATTTTGTATAAAATTTTTGAGTCAACGTACATTAATGGTATTTTTCTATAATTTTCCTTCTGTTTCTTATGTTTACCTGGCTTAGGCATTAGGAGTCTTTTTGTCTCATTAAAGGATTCTTTTTGGTTGCTTTCTTTCTCTATTTTTGAGAACAGTTTATTAATTATAGGTACCAACTGTTCTTTAAATGTTTGATAGAAATAACCTAAGTATGGATATGAACTAGGAGCCTTTTTTGTCCTCCCTCTCTCATGGTAACCCCTTTACAGTTAGTTAAATTTCCTTTTCTTAAATGAATTTATTATTTATATCTGGTGTTGTTATACTTTGAATATTTTATATTTTAAAGTATTCTATTTCTTTTGTGTTTTCAGATGCATAATATTATTCTTATTATTCTTTTTATTTTTCTGGTTTTTCTGTGATTTATCCTTGCTCATTTGCTGTTTTATTGATTTGGTTTATTATCTTCTTTTGTTAGATTAGTTAGAAGGTTTATCACTCATATTAATCTTGTCAACAAACCAGCTTTTTAGGCTTATTGATCATTTCTGTGAATTTTTTATTTTCAATTTATTTATTTCTCTAATTTTAAATATATCTTCTTTTATGCTTATCTTCAGTTTGTGTATTTGTTGGATTTCTATTTTTTAGTAAAAATTTGGTTCAATAATCCTTCCTTTTTCAATTTTCTTAATATATATTTGTAGAAATATGAGTTTTTTCCTGAAGTTGGCACAATCTGCTTCCCTGAAATTTTAATATATCATTACCTCACTATACTTTTCTATCACATAATTATTAATTGTTTGTATGTTTAATTACTTTTTATATGCAAATGACTCAAAGATTTCATTAAAGCAGAATTTTAACAAAACACTTATTTTTTAAAATGTTAATTATAGATTTATAGATTTGTCAAATACAAAGCTACAGAAATTTAATTGCCTCCTTAGATGGTTTAACTGATTGGGACACAAAAAACATTTTAACAAAAGTTCATAATAGTGACAACAGACAACATAGAATATTAATTTGTTTTATGAGTTATTTATTTTAAGAAATGAGCAGAAAGCTATAACACATTTAAAAAAAAACTATAACTATATTTGCCTGAAACCCTTGTCCCAAGGATACCATTAATTTCCTAATCATCAAGTGCCAATAATCCAGTCTTCATTCTAACAGATCTCCCTGAATTCTTTTGGTACCATTGATCACATCTTCCTATTGTATTTTCTTATCACCCACAGAATCAAAGACTCATGCTGAGTTCTGCACCTATTTTTTCAACCATGCCTCTCTTTCAACTTCTTTCACTTTAATTGGCTTATAATGAAAGCAAAGAATGAAGACAGAAAGATATTAGAGATGCTATGGAAACGGACTCAATAAGATTGTCAACTAAATAGCTATGAGGATTTTAAAAAAAATGGTTAAGATGAGATAGAAGGAGTCATTAATGAATCAAATAAAGGAATTAAGTATTTTTGCATGTCAAATGTTTTTTTTAACTCCTGCAATCTGACTTCAATTCTGTACAAAATTTTAGCGATTCAAAGGTTATTTTGTGATCAGTTAAAGAAACTAGTTTACCGAAATTATCTCTTACTGAATATTCATTATTCAAATTATATTCAACAAAAGGGAGCATGCTTTTTATCAACAACAGGTGATACATGACAGACTAACCTCATTTTCCTTTTTTTTTGAAAGTTTAGTAAACCGGTATCTCAAAGTGTACATAGTTTACCTGAATCTCACTACCAAATCTGACAAAGTTTCTCAAATTATATTTGTGATGAAGATTGAGAAGAATAGCTTATTTGCTAGTGCACTCTGGTGAATTTAGATATAGTTGAATAATCTGATTCAAAATGGACTCATTAATAAATCAATTCCAACTTGGAAGAGTCATCTTGACTACAGTGCCCTAGGGATCTCTTTATGATACTATCTTGTTCATCAGTTTTGTTAGTAATTTGGAAGACAGCATAGATATTAAGTTTACCAGATTTCAAGTTAATCTACTAGGAGGATTACCTAACACACTGAATGACAGTCATAAAAGTAATCCATAGAGTAGAATTAGAGGCTAATCTTAGCAATATATATATATATTCAATAGCAATAAGTACAAAACTATGCATTCAAGTTAAAAACTATTTAATTGGGGACAGGGCCAAGATGGTGGAGTAAAAGCAATGACTTGCTTGAGCTCTCCACCAAACCCTTCCAAATACCTGTAAAAAATGACTCTAAAAAAATTCTAGAGCACCACAACCCACAAAAAGACAGGTGCAACAAATTTACAGCCCAAGACAACCTGGATGGTTGATCTGAAAGTTATATTGTGCCGAGCAGGGAGAAGAACACAGTTCGGAGTCGGTGCGCAGGCAAAACAGGCCTCAACGAACCTGGAGCAGGCCTCACAGGACTGAATCACAGGCAGCTGTGGCAGTTTCCAGACTTCTCAAACCAGAAATGCCAAAGACAACTTAGAAGTTCAGTAGGAAAAGTCTGACCTCAGTGAGAGAGAAGCTCTTCCCAGCCCCAGTTCCCATGTGTGGCCCAGGGGCGACAGTAGCTTCCAGAGCTTCTGGTCCACAGACTGAGGGGGAATAAAGTGGCTGGTCAGAGGGGGATTGCAGGGACCTCTTTGCTGATGCAGGATTCTCTTGCTTTGCCCATGCAGGATTCTCTTGCTTTACCTATGCCTGGATCTGGGTCACAGTTCTGGGTGGCAGTCCTGGGACAAGGAGGAGTGCTGGTGTGGTGGAGTTTGCAGTGGTAGTGGAGAGGAAATCCTCCTCAGAGTTCCAAGACACAAAAGAATGCTCATGGTCACTCACAGACCACAGCACACACCAGGAAAGGAGTAAACACCTCGCCCCTTATCATGCACCTTGGAAGAATTGAAAATTTACAGGTCCCTAGAAGTATCTCTGAAAACATCTGCACAAAACCCCTGAAGCTTGGGACAATACATTCCCCACACCGGAAGTAGACTCCTACCTTCAAGAAGAGTTTATATCTCAAGTAGTTGGCTGGGATCATGAGCAAACCTCACAAAAAAGTCAGACCATAGAATCTTTCTTTGGTGACAAAGAAGATCAAAACATACAACCAGAAGAAGACAACAAAGTTAAAGCTCCCACATCCAAAGCTTTGAAGGAAAATATGAATTGGTCCCAGGCCATGGAAGTGCTCAAAAAGGATTTTGAGAAGCAAATAAGAGAAGTAGAGGAAAAATTGGGAAGAGAAATGAGAGTCATGCAAGAAAATCATGAAAAACAAGTCAACAGCTTGCTAAAGGAGACCCAAAAAAATACTGAAGAAAATAACACCTTAAAAATAGCCTAACCCAAATGGCAAAAGAGGTCTAAAAACTATTTAATTGCACAACAGATGAGGCATGGTTATGAAAGAGTTATGTAAAAGTGCACTGAAATTCAATATGAATCAATAGTATTATGTGTTGTCCAAAAAAACTCAGGCAAACTTATGACTAATTAAGTGAAGCATAGTTTCCAGAATAAAGGAGTATTTAGTCCTGTTATAGTCTTCTCTTAGTCTTCAATTTTGTTCCTAGGTACCATATTTTAGGAAGAATAAAAACAAACATATTCAGAGAATGCATTGGTTAGAGGATTGTATCTTAGGCCATTTGAAAATATGTAAAAGAATTGTGGTGCACCATGGTGTAGTAGGAAAAAAAAAGTGAGACCCAGAATAAGTACTTTAATTGTTGAAGATTATAAGGGAGGTAAATGGAAGAGTCAGGATTTTAACTTGGGTCTTTTATGGATTTCACAATTTTGAGAAAGTCCATAAATACTAATTTAGTTCTTGGTTCTCAAAATGTAATATCTGTATCCAGTGAAATACATTATACTTACATATTAGAATGCATCCTTCAAGGAAATAATTGCTGTACTTGATATGCACAAAATAACTACATATATATATATATTTACACATATATTCACAAACACACATATATATACACTATATATATACACATTAGACATATAGTATACATATATGGATGGATATATGTATATTATATGTGAATACTTGCCAAAGATAAGCATGGACTGTGCAACTACAGATAGTCCATGAAGTCTCCAATATGATGTTTTAACATTTTAATGAGTGCTTTAGCTATCACCCTTTTTAGATTAGCCAGTCAGTATTTGAAAATAGGCCTAGAAAGTTTACTTTTATATTTATTTACAAAGTTTTTCCTGTTCAGAGTTCTATAGAAAAAAATTATTGCTATCTCCATTTCACAGAGTACAACTGAAACTCAGACAAGTGAAATCCAGTATAACACAAATATTAAGTTTTAGAGACAAAATATGTAGTCACTCTCCTAACTCCAACTCTTTCCACTACTGAATATCAGAGAAAGCAACTCCACATTGTTTCTTGGAATATTAGATTCTAATATTCATCTTTTATTCTTATTTACAAGTCTTAATATGGCTAGAAATTCTTTGTGTCACAACATGGTAGTCATTCAATCATTCCATGGCAGTGAATTATGGGTACTAATTCTGATACTAATCTTCATTGGTATATCATCAGATCCTTTAGGGATTTTCCAGACTTGGTTGTGGGAAATCACCTTCTTTATGCTGAAGTAGATCTTTAACTTCTTCCCAAATGAATTAATCAGCCTCTACCAGCTGTGATTTCAATTATCCTTTTCTCATATAACAGACAGAAAAATGGTGCCCAGGAAGGCATATCAAAGGACTAATTTTTTTTCATTTTGCAAAAAAATTTAAACCTATTTTCTATGTTATATTTGTTAGTGCACTTACATTGTTTTTTCAAGAAAAATCTTTTTTTTCCAAAAGAAAGGAGCTGTTAAATTAGATGAATTCACATAAAATGCTATCTTTTTACTCCATTGTATATGCTCAGTTTCTGTACAAATAAACAAAAGTAAAAACAAAATCCTCAAAGCAGTGTTATCCTTTGCCTTAAATACTGCTAGGAAAAAGGAATATATTCTCCTTGGCACATCAAAATTAAAATGGATAGTCAAATATTATATTGTATCTAGATAAGTAATGAAAACATAATGTGTCAGGAATAAAATTTATTAACTAATATTTAACATCAAATTTCTAGTCCTGGCAGGTTCTCAAGAGGACAAGTTATAATTTTCAGGGCACCACTTTCCCCTAATTTGAGGACGACCAATCAACCAATCAGCCTAGATCTACTAAGTATCTCTTATGTTACTAAACCTCTGAAAGGTACTCTGAGGGATAAACAAGACTTAGGAGACTTAGTTATTCTCCTTAAGAATTTTACCCTATTTGGAAGCCCCTATTTGAGAAGAGTAAGACATTATTTACTTAGAGAATAAGTAAGAGCTATATTCTGTATTCCAATTATAAGAAAAAATAATTAAGAGAAGAAAGTAAAAAAGTTATTGGGAAAGGATTCAAACAGATGGTTGGACTTCAGATGAGACTTACGAGATGGTAGGATACCTACAGGAAGATTTTGAGGAAAGAGTAATCTAGGTAGAAGTGATAAAATGCGCAAATTTGTGAACACAGAGACTATGGGATTTGAGGTTATATGCTGTAGGCTACAAATTACTAATAAGAATTGCACAAGAACAGTAAAAAATGAAATACCCAAGAAAAAGAGTGTAATATGTGTCATCAGAGAGATGTATCCTTGGAAAACAAAGTGAAAGTGATTTAGTGAGAACATAGGATGCAGAACATATGGTTTTTGTAGGATGTCTCATCTATGTACTCCACCAGTATTCTGTGCAATAATAAGAGATTAAGAGAAAGGTTGCTAGTAAATTTAAGGGAGCTAGGATTTAAGGGAGGCTAGGGACAAATGACACCCAGGATGACAGGGAGCTTCTGTAAGTCGGGATCTGCAGCCAAGGAGAGAGCATTACATGTCCTTTTAGTCACAAGTACACATCTATTTAAGTATAAGTCTTATGCAGGGGAGTAATGGGACATAAACTTAGATAGGTAACTTGGGCCAGAACATGTAAGTCCTTGAATGACACATTAAGGAAGTAGGGTTTTATTTCTTAGGCAAGAGAAAACCATTGACAGCTTTTGAGCAAAATATTAAACTCTTGACTAAAGGTAGGGAGGGCTGTTTTCTAGCTACATATACAGAACTGACAGTAATTCACAACAAGGTATTGAGGGAAACACAAAAGACCTTTGATGAGATGACCTTTCGTGGTTTGTTGAAAGAAAACCTTTTAATTTATTTTGACAGGGTTCACGTTGGCACTCAAGTGACAGAAATGAAGGAGAATATTGTAACCCTAGGTCAGATAGAGACTTGGGCCTTCTCTTTATCAAGACTAAGCCATCTGGTTGTACTCTTGATCCTATTCGCTCACACATCATATAGGAATTTTATATATTAATACTGATATAGTATGAAAACAGGAAAATTAGTCCTGAATGTAAGATGAAAAGTGAAGTCCCTCTTCTAGGCCAAATCTTACCTTTAAAAAATACAGCTTTATTGGGGAAGAAAAAAATGCAAATTTCAGTATTAATTCCTCTCACAGACATGTTAGAACTATATAATCTTATCTCTTTACTACTGAAGTTTCTATATTTTTGCACATGCTCTGCCTCTGTACTTATGAGAAATTTATTTATTGGGCTAATTCAATCCTCTTTTTTACTGTCCTACATTTATTGCCCTGGTTCTTTCAAATGTGCAATAAGCAACACAGAGTCAGCATGTTATCTGTCAACTTGATTATGTAAGACTCCATTTTAGAAGTCAACCTCAACTACAATGGGACATGATAATCTGTGCTAATTTTTGATTTTGCTGATTTTGCTGGCACCTTCAAGACAAAAAGTCTGTTTGTTCCTAAAATAAGTCCAAGGAACTTTAATATCACAGAAGTAAAAAAAAAAAGTCAAAAGAAAGAGAAAGCAAATAGTCTGAAAAAAGGAAAAAATATGGAAAACAACTAACTCAAATGAAAATAAAAGACAATGCTCAGAAAAAGTTAGCAAAATTCTAGGATGAGAAAAAAGCTTTGCAGCAAAAAGAAAATTTGAACTAAAGACTAAAAATTGGAAAGTCATTTACCTCAAACTTTTTTCTTTACTTCATTTAGAGCATTTTGGAGGAATTTGTTATTAAGGCATTGGGAAAATGAATGATTAGTGATATCTAATCAGGAGATTTTGTTATTATACATTTCTCCTCAAAAACAAAAAGAAGAAATCAGTTGATTCAGTTGAATGGCATATTTGGGAACCTAAAATACTATAGCTTAAATTTAAACAGGTGATAATTTTGAAATCACACAATTAAATCACTTGCAGTAATAAAATCCCATCAAGTATCCAAAATTAAGTATTTCAGTGGTTTTGGCCCACTGAGGTAAAGAACTCAGGGGAAAGGATCTCTTTAGTACTAAAACATCAAATGCCTATCTAATTGAGTCCCTATAAGGTCATAAACTCTTGTGGATTATGGAAATTATGTGTTCGGTATATTTTAAAATGCATTTTGATTTAATGAATATAGATACATAGCTACAGAATTGGTAAATAAAAATATAATAGTTAATAAAAATGTAATATTACTTTTCATTTGCCAAAATTAAAAACAATTCTGAAGCCTCAAAAAAATGAATGACTTATTTTCTTATCAACAAACAGCTTGGGATATTATTATTATTATTTTTAGTTTTAGTTTTATTATTATTATTTTGGTGAGGTAATCAAGGTTAAGTGACTTGTCTAGGGTCACACAGCTAGGAAGTGTTAAGTGCCTGAGGCCATATTTGAACTCAGGTCCTAGTGATTCCACTGCACCACCTAGCTCCAACTTAGTATTTTATTTAAGAACTATTATCTCTACCTTTTTTTCCCTTCAAATGATTTATAAATTGAAAGGGCCTCCAACAAGCTGTAAGCTCATTGAGGGGAGGGATAGTGTCTGTTTCATCTTTTTATCCTCACTGCATAATATAATACCTCACTTATAGTGCTTTCATCATATGGGCATGTCCCATCTGCAATTGTGGGTACAACTTAATTTAAGCTATATAAGAAAATGTGATTCCCAACTGAGCTCTTCCATTCTAGGGATCTTTTTTAAGCATAAAAGCAATGTTATTTAGTTTTGTGTTTAGTTTAGTTTAGTATTACTGCAAGTTATTTAGTTTTGTGGTGTGCTGATGTGTGCTTTTAAATATAAAATGAAGTCCCCAAGAACTAGAACTCTAATAGAGTTAAAACCTCTAAGCACTTATCAAATCATATGCTAAAGTTTGCATATATTTATATAAGATTGCTAAAGTGCTGTACTTAGTGACAAAAAGGGCCACAAGCTCCCCACTTCTAGTTGATGTATCAGATCAGGAACTAATTTTGTCTATCCTGTTAGCCTTTAATATTCGTTTTAGTTTGTGTTGAAGTTAGCCAAATAATTTTGACAATTAGTCAAGTCTTCAGTGGTATGGCTATTAAGGTTAAAATACTGCAAAGAGTTGTAACTAGTTTATGATACCACAGGTCATCTGTGATCTGTGTTCACCCAAGTTCAGAATTATGATTTTACATCTTCTGTCACCTTTATTCTAGAAATTAACAGTTCATGGAAATAAACAAATTTATGTACTGACCTGAATTGATTTATTTTCCCCCAGGTCTTTGCATATCAGGAATACATAGGTTTTCAAAAAGTCTGGTGATGAAATAGACACAAACTTACAATGTATCTTTCTTTTTTCTTTTGTGATACTCAGGCATATAGGATCCTTGGTTTAGAGCTGGAAGAAACTCTAAAGGTCATATAATAAAACTGTCTCACTTTGCTGGAAATTGAGACCCAAAGAGCCTAAGTGACAGGCCAAGAGTTGTAAGGTCAGTAAATAATAGAGCCAGGATGCTATCCTAAATTCTGTAAGTCCAAAGACATCTTTCCATTTTACTATAATTAGGTATACTTAGGATACCTGCTCCCATTTTTTAAATTAATTTATTTTCATTTATCAACAATGATCTCCATTAGCTTTTGAATTTTAAATTTTCTCCCCCTCCCTCTCCACTTCCCTCCCTAAGACGGCACACAATCTGATATAGGCTATACATATACATGCCTATTAAACATATTTTCACATTAGAGATGTTGTAAGCAAGAATTAGAACCAATAGGAGGAACCACCAGAAAGAGGAAACAAAACACAACAGAAGAAGAAAAAAATAGCAAATACTATGCTTTGATCTGCATTCAAACTCTATAGTTCTTACCTCTTTGTGGATAGCATTATCCACCATGCCTTTGGAGATGTCTTAGATCCTTGTATTGCTGAGAAGAGTTAACTTTATCAATATTAGTCATCAGATTAATCCACTTACTTGGATCCATTTAACCCTCTTGATTAGATTTTTTTTATCATTACATCAAAGTCAACTTATATCCACCCCCCCTTATGTAAACCCCTTTAACATGGTGTAATAACAATACAGTTCTCAAGAGTTACAAGTGTCATCTTCCCTTGTAGAGAAGTAAACAGTTTGCCCTTATTAACAACATGTTGTATCTTTCTGTCCCATTTACCTTTTTATGTCTCTCTTAAGTCTTGTACCTGAAGATCAAATTTTCTGTTGAGCTCTGATGTTTTTATTAGGAAGTTTTGGAAGTGCCCTATTTCATTGAATATCCATCTCCTCCCCTGAAAGATCACACTCATTTTCGCTGGGTAGTTGATCCTTGGTTGTAATCCAAGATCCTTTGCCTTATGGAATATCATGTTCCATACCCTACAGTCTTTTAATGCAGAGGCTGCAACGTTCTGTGTAATCCTGACTGTGGTCCCATGATATTTGAATTGTTTCTTTCTGGCTGCTTGCAATATTTTCTCTTTGACCTGCTAATTTTGGACTTTGGCTACTATATTCCTTGGCATTTTCAATATGAGATCTCTTTCAGGAGGTGAGCAGTGGATTCTTTCTATGGCTATTTTACTTTCTGGTTCCAGGACGTCAGGGCAGTTTTCCTTGATGATTTCCTGAAAGATACTGTCCAGGCTCTTTTTTTTCCTTGTGATTTTCAGGTAGACCAATAATTTTTAAATTGTTTCTCCTGGATTGAGTTTCCATTTTACCAATGAGGTATTTTATATTTTCATCTATTTTTTCATTTTTTTGTTTCTGTTTGACTGATTCTTGCTCTCTCACAGTCATCAGCTTCCATTTCCCAATTCTAATTTTTAACAAATTGTTTTCTTCTATTAGATTTTGTACTTCCTTCTCCATTTGGCCAATTATATTTTTTAGGGACTTGTTTTCTTCAGTGTACTTTTTTTCCAGTTGGCCAATTGTATTTTTTAAGAACTCTTCTACCTCTCTCATTTGACTTTTAAAACTCTTCTTGAGCTCTACCAAGAAGGCCTTTTGGGCTTCAAACCAGTTCATATTCCCTTTTGAGGTTCTACATGTGGGTTTGTTGACAACGTTGTCCTCTTCAGAATTTCTGCCTTGATCTTCATTGTTCTCATTATATGAATCTATGGTACGTTTCTTTTTGTTCATGGTGTTTGCTTATTTCCTGGACTTTAAAGAGATTGATCTCTCCTGCTAAGGAGCAGAGGGCACTGACCCAAGCTTCTTTTGTTGGGAGCCTTGGGCCAAGTCACTGGCTTTGTGTGCTGGGGCCTCCAATGTTGACAGCGGGAGGCTGTAGTGTTTTGGCAGCTTACCTGGTGTTGAGCTAGAATCAGCAACACTGAGTCTCTAGGGGTAGGATTAGGTAGTCTGGCCCCTGGAGGCTACCTGTTTTTCCTTTCCTTTTGCTTTCTTCAGCTCCTTTCAGATGGATGTTGCAGGATGTTTGTCTGCCTATGGTCCCTTGGAGCGCTTCATAGAGCTCTGCTGAGGTACTGAGAGACTGCCATAGATTGCGAAGACAGCTGGTGGTTTTCCACCTGTTCCCCTGCCCTCACTGAGGCACTCAGAAGTCCAGGTGTTGGTGTTTGCCTCCTCCACCACCTGGGTTTCAGGATCTCCTCCTGGTATGCTGAGGTGGGGCTTTCTGCTAGCTTGCTGGGACATCTCCAGGTCTGTACTGCTCCCCTTCCCCCAGGGCAAGAGGGGCCTTTCCCAGTTAATCCCTCAAGCTACCTGGGCTACTAGACTGCTGCACCCCATCTTTCTTCTGGTTCAGCTATTCCAGGGTTTTTCCTGGGGCAATATTTTCTGGGCTTTCAGAGGCTGATACGGGAGCGTGAGAGCAACTTACTTTTTACTCTGCCATCTTGGCTCCCGGAAGCAGAAAACCCCTGCTCCCATTTTCCCAACACTTTTCTACATAATGAGTTTTCTTTGATCATTAGGCACATTTCAACAGCATTTGCCCTTTTTGTCCTCTTGACAGTCTATTGATTATATATATTATGTATATAATCTATATTTCATAGATATTTTAATAATATGCATATATAAGAAGGAAATAGTAAAAATCACCTTAGAAAATAGGCTTAAATTATGAAGTAATATTTAAAAGGTCTGTCTTGTCAAAGGATGAAATAGGCCTTGAAAATGTCATAACTCCATTTTTCCCAGTCAGTGAGAGATCTCAGGTGGTCCCCTTCATATTCAAAGCTGCTACTAATTCCCTGAGTATCCTGATTTCTTTGTGCTCATGACTTTGTGGAAAGAAAAGATTGCAACAGTTTCCATTGCCTACACACACTGCTCATTTCATCCTAAATAGGATACCCACGTCTTACATAAATTAAAGCAGATTTATTATTAAGAACTTAAGGGGCATATACAATTAAGCAATAAACTTCTGTTAAATACCTATTATGTCCCAGGCACTGTGCTGAGTCTGTATATACAAACACAAGAGGGAGACATCTCCTGACTCAAGATGCTTACATTCTACCACAGGCATACATGTTCACTTCTGCAATTTGTAAACTGCATGGAGCTACCCTCTACTATGATAAGTGACATTTCCTTATCTTTGCATAAATTGGGTCTCTATAATACTTCCTAGCCATTTCTAAATTATATAACCTGCCCTCCAGCCATTGTTTTTATTATCTTCACCCTCTCACATGAGAGCTTTGAAATCTATCCCTAGAACCACCTTGAGATCTCCTTGGTGAAATATGTCTTATCTTGAATAATACTAGTTCTCCATATCACTTTGCCATTTTCAAACCATGCCACCATGTATATGTATCCTCTCTTTTAGCTCACTGTCATATGGCTACTTCCTCCATTAGTCTATGAGCACAGGGACTTTCTTGCTGCTCTGATTTGAATCCCAGTACTCTGGAAAATATTACCTGGCTCTGGTTAAGTGCCTGGCACATAAGAAATAATTATAAATTTGAGTAAATAAACTATATATACATATATCATATATACTTATACAAATAAAATATATATGTGTATTATATATGTACAAACATGTATATGTTACAAAGTGATCTGGGAGAGAGGGCTAACAACTGAGAGCATAAAAAAGATTTCGTTAAGAGGTGTCATTTGAACTGAATTATGAAGGGAGCTAGGAGTTCCAAGAGACAGAGGTAGAAAGGAAAACCAATCTAAGTATAATGACAGTGTATGAAAAGTCATAGTGATAGGAGATGGAATATTGTGGGTAGGGTTGTATTACAACGATACTTATATAGATACCTAACGTGGGATCTGGTCCACTCTAGCTCCAAAGAAAGATATAGTTTCCATATTTTAGGAGAGAATGAAAAGGGCTGTGTTGGAATAACGAAGAGTCACTGAGAATAAGTTGGGTAGGATCCAGGATCACCACAGTTAAACAGTATCTCCTTTACTCTTCTATTTCCAAGAGGGATATCACGTTAGAATTATTCCTACCTGCCATATACTAAATATTTGTGTCCAGGGATATGATAAGTGGTACAGAATAAATAAATGACACTTTCCCTGATCACCTTCAAAGGAAGGGAAACAGCTTACTCCTCCCAAACTAGAACCTTCCCGTTTAATCCTCAGTACACAAAAATAATCACAAATATCAGTATTAAAGTAAGCAGTAAAAGAGAATTGAATTATTTGCCTTCTCAACGCAGGCAGGGGGATGGAAAGAGAGGAATGGAGAGAATTTGGAACTCAAAGTTTTAAAAACAAATGTTAAAAATTGTTTTTACATGTACCTGGGGAAAAATAAAATAGTAAATAAATACCAAAAGAAAGTGAATTGGGAATTTAATTGTTGTGATTTAGGTAACTCAACTTTATAAAAATTTAATCCTTTGTTAAAATCAAAACACAATTATGTTTCAGAGAAGTATCAAAAGACAGAATTTTCAAGTTCAGATTCAAACTGGAAAGTTATGTTCCTTGTACAGTGCCACAAACTGCATAAATAATATCCCTCTGCACTGAGAACTGAGGATACAAATTAGTATTTCATAATCTCAAAGCTAAAAATTAAGAACATATAATAAAGACATGAGACTTCCTGGATATATCTGTCCAAGACATTATTTTCCTTCACTCATCATCAAAGGACACTGTCAGGGGGTATTTCATTGGAAACAATAAGGAAGGGGGCATTCTCTTACAATCTGCCTTTCCACAGGAAACAGTGGATGTTGAAAACATTCAATTTGCAAAAGAGGCAATTTTTTTCTCCTTGGTAAGGCAGGGCCATAGAACACACTGAAACATTCAGGGAGAGAAAAGCAAAAGTTTAAGCACATTTGTTGCTAACCATAATACTCAAAAAAAAAAAAAAACATTTATTTTCTCCCAGAACTTCAAGTACACAGATTCTAATCTGATCTCTTTCATTCTCATCTTCCCTTCTTTTATACGTTCATGAATGTCTTGAAGTTTTGAAGTGCTCGCTCATCCCAATTTCCTGTTGTATAATTAAGTATTCATTCAACACAAAAATCTACTCTCTTCGGCTGGCAGATTTTCGTCACTTGGCACTCCTAGACAAATTGCCAAATGTCGTCTTTGTCAGTTGCCATAAACTATTTATCATCTGTGAGAAATCAGGAGTGCTAGAAAGATAGCTTTCCTGTTTATGAATTCTGGTTTACACAATTCTGTCTTTTGCCACCTCTCCAGAAGGCACAAAGGGGAAGCAAGATTTTGAAGAAAGATAACACTTCCCCATCAACTTGAGTTGGAAAAATTAAATAATGTTTTAATTTTTTTTATTTATGGTGTTAGATTACGGTGTCTTTTCTCCTTTTTTTTTTTTTGTTTTGCAGTACTGTTTCTATCATTGATGATTTAATTTGAGATGCCAATCCATCTCTCTATTTCTACTGAATGGTAAGGTTACTCCTTCATTGACTGATATAGCTGCTGAAATTGTTGCTGATGATTAGCATACTGTGGATCACATTAAGCAGCAGGTCAGCAGACAAGACATATATTTTTTCTCACTAGTTTCAGTTTCCCATCTGAAACTGATTTTTCTTGAAATTGTATTTTGTTAGGAGAATGAGTATTAAGAGAGACAAGAAAAATTTTCAAAAATATGTATCAAAAGGTCCTTAGGATCCTTCCCCTCCTTGTGTCATCAAAGAGGTCTTTCAATTTACCATCTCTTATTTTTTCCCCCTCAAGCAGACTCTTATTTCTCCAATTGCACTATTCTTTGACATAAAGAATAAGGTAAATGTCTTTTTTTATAACCAATGGCCTATTTCAAATGATTACTGTTCAAGGCAGACTATTTTACTTGTTAAAGTGTTGGGAGAATGTGAGAAACTATGGTGTGTGTGTGTGTGTGTGTGTGTGTGTGTGTGTGTGTGGGTACATAACTTCACCTCTGAACTTTTTTCCTCTACTGATTAAATGAGGATAACTATGTTTGCTGCCTACATCTTGAGACACTTTTATATGATATTTGTGGAGTTATTTTTTAAAGATTTATTAATTAAAAATAAGAGTAGCTAAATTCACATAGCAATAAAATATCTAGATCTAAGGAAAACCTAAGTTTATCATCTACATGATTTGGCTATGTGATGTAAGGCATACAGCTACTTAGGGAGAAAAACAGATGATTAATAGTTTTTTTTTTAACTTTTTTTTTGCCAAAATAACTAATATCATATGAATGATGACATAAAATTATTTGAAATGGAAAAGTAAGTACAATATTTATAGTATTTTTTGCCTGTTTGTATATTATTAACTTTATTTCTTTATTTAAAAAAAAAAAAAAAGCTTTTCCCACTTACCGTCCATGGCAGTTTTAAGTAGAAACACATGCTAAAGAGTTTATAACAAGTCCCAAAAGATAAGACTGGGATATACCTCCCAACAAGGAGATCACTTGCAACTATTTAAGACTAAATCACAAAAAGAAAATAATTCTTAAAATGAAAAGCTTTAAAGATGTTGCAGTTTTGTATATATCTGATATCAACCGTTACCCAAGTTTTGATGAATAAGACCTTATTTCTCAGACCTCACCAAGCTTTTTATTTTATATTTTTCATTGTTATAGGATATCCTATATTGCAGTTTACTGTGTTAAAGTCATGTCCATATTAGATTGCAATCTTTTTGGTGGCCCGGATGACATTGCAACTTCCTCCAAATTTAGAAAGTGTTCTGGTTAGTTCATCCATTTAATAAATAATGATGGTCTTGAACTAAATTTCACTGTGTTGTACAGCTTTGCTTGTGTCAACCTATCTTATGTCTATGATTTAATCAATTTAGCTTAATTTTTTAATACTTATGAGTATCTTTAATCTTTGTCATTCCCTTGAATATTTTCCTGTATGACTGCATGTGTGTGAGACAGAGTGAGAGAGACAGAAGAGTTATTTCATTACTTTTAGTGTAAAGTATCTTATTTAAATTTACTGTTTTTAACTGTAAAGGTAGCCTCTAGTTCTAATGTTCTTAGATTTGGGTGAATAAATGGGTTAACTATTCTTTTGCTTTGTGGTTTTATGGACTCTGTTCATGTCTCCTTTCAGTCTTTGTCTCTACTGAAGCACCAAACCCTAGGTAGAATTCAATCTCAGCCTGCTCCTTTCCACAGTAACTTACATATCTATGCACTTCTTAACTACTTGTGAATCATTAAAATGTCTTCATTTATACTCATTACTTTAAAAATAAGAGTTTATTCATATTGCATGAACTAAATTAATTAAAAATTTGTAGCATTTACAAATGTTTCAAAAATTATTTTATTTGTTGTTAACAGCAACATAAATACTTAATACCCTTTTAAATGCAAAGACTCTTTAAAGCTCTAAATAACTGGATAAAAACAAAAGGAATCAGCTAAATGAGGTTATCTCCATTATTCAAGTCTAGATTTATAGAAGTCTAATACTTCTACATTTTCGATGTAGATGAAAGCTAGGGGGGGAATCCCTCTCAGTAAGGTGAGCAGATAATTCTCAACCCTTCCAAGTGTTCTACCAATATTAGATGGTCAATACATATTTGTTGATTGAATGGATAAAGCAATGACCATTTAAAAGTTTCAGCTATAAATGATGCAGTATATATAAGTTCAATGTTTTATGTACTTTTGAAGACATCTGATAACTAAATATAAACTGAGTTATCAAATGCTGAGAAATAGGAGCTCCAGATTACCAGTTTAAGATTGATCTCAAGGTCCACTGTAAAACATATGAATGAAAGTCATTTATGTACCCTTGTATGTAACCCTGTCTTTGAAGAAGATCTCTTAATTATTTCTGACAAAAGTTTCATTAACTTCACAACTATTTGTGCACCCCAAACAGTAATGTGCAGGCATGCAAGTATTTGTGTATGTGTGTCTGTATGTATTCAGAGGAAATATTCAAAAATATGAAATGAAAATCACCATCAATCCAAGGTGTTAATGTTCAAGTCCACATGTTTACATTATTTCAGATGGTAAAACTCCATGGAACTTTATTGTCTGGCAGCAAATAGCAGTATACAAAACAATGTTCAACTCACATAAATTTGTCTTTCTAAAGTACTATTTAAATGAGTTTCATCATAGGTGGGGAAAATGTCACTGTTCAGGTACATGATAAATACCCTTCTGTGGTATAGAAATAATGAGATTGGTAGAACGTGTTTGTGAATAAAAACATCCTGTGACAAACTGGTCTGCCTTATGTGGAATGTGAGACATCTGTGGATTGGAGATAAAACCGACCAAAACGTATGATTTCAGGAGTTCTGGGAAAGCATAACTTTGCTGACCTAAATGCAATTCCTAGCTTCTCATTGATCCAATCACTAGAGCAAAGTAGGGGCCAGGAATGACCACCAGGGTCCTTGGGACTACTCAATGAGTTTGTATCACCTAATCAGAGGGAGTAAGGTGGGTTGCATCCTATCCTCAACTCTCTTCCATAGGTATCTGTGGGGTTGTATCTAAAAAAATATCTGCTATCCACCTATTATCAGCAAACTCATTTCCCACTCTTCCCTTTCCTGCTGCTAGTTAAGTTCCCAACCTTCCTACTTCTTTATTAAGCAATGACCCACTCCCAGACTAGGATACTGTTAGTTATGACCTAACCAAGATTGAATATTCACAAAAGCAAATGCTCAGGTAACACTGGAAAATCCCCTCACCAATAATAATGATCAATTTAGTTAATAAATAACAATTAACTAATTTCAATAAGATGACATTTAAGTAATCATATTTTAGTACTTTTTTTCCAATTGGCCAATTATACTTTTTAAGGACTCCTCTACCTCTCTCATTTGACTTTTAAAATCCTTCTTGAGCTCATCTAAGAAGGCTTTTTGGGCTTCAGACTAGTTCATATTCCCTTTTGATGCTGCAGATGTGGGTTGGATGACAATGTTGTCCTCTTCAGAATTTCTGTCTTGATCTTCACTCTTCTCATAATATGAATCTATCATACATTTCTTTTTACTCATGGTGTTTCTTTATTCCCTGGCCTTTAAAGAGATTATTCTCTCCTGCTGAGGAGCAGAGGGCACTGACCCAAGCTTCTTGTGTTAGGAGCCTAGGTCTTGGTCACTGGCTTTGTGTGCTGGGGCCTCTTATGTTGGCAATTGGAAACTGTAGGGTTCTGGAAGCTTACCTGGTATTCGGCTGGAATCAGCAAGGCTGGGACTCTCAGGCAAATCTAGGTTGCATGCTTTTCCTTTCCTTTAGCTTTGTTTAGCTCCTTTTAGATGGGTGCTGCTGGATGTTTATCTGCTTGGGGCTGCTTGCAGTACTGCCTCCCTTAGTTCTGTTGAGGCACTGGGAGATTCCTTTGCTGTAGAATGCCAAGGCACTGGTGGTTTTCAGAGCTGGTTTCCACTGGTTCTCCTGCCCTCACTGAGGCACTTGGAGGTCCAGCTGTTGGTGTTTGCCTGCTTGATCACCTAGGCTTCGGGATCTCCTCCTAGTTGGCAGTTGGAGGCTGTAGGGTTCTGACAGCTTACCTGGGCCAAAGATTGTAGTTAAGTTTGTAACGTATAATATGGCTAGAATGACAGTTGGAAGTTTGTGAAGGGCTTTAAAAGCCTAACAGAGGAGTTCCTCATTGAAAGTAGAGTCAAGGCATAGTCACTGGAGTTTGTTGAAGGGAGAGTGGTGAAAGAGTGAGATGATCACGCTTGTGCTTTAAGAAAATCTATTTGGCTGTAGTGACAAGAAACTTGAGGCAGAAAAACCAATTAGGAGGCTATTATAATAATCTAGAAAACTGGTCAGTTGTTTTACCCATGAGGTATTCTAAGTTTTCATCGATTTTTTTTCATTTTTTTGTTTCTGTTTCATTTTCACTCTCTCATACAGTCACTAGTTTCCATTTGTTCAATTCTAATTTTTAACATATTGTTTTCTTCTGTTAGATTTTGTACTTTCTTCTCCTATTGGTCAATTGTATTTTTAAGGGATTTGTTTTCTTCAGTGCACTTTTTTTTCCAGTTGTCCAATTGTATTTTTAAGGGATTTGTTTTACACTGACCTGGAAAATCAATCCAGGAGAAACAATTTAAAAATTATAGGCCTACCTGAAAATCATGATGAAGAAAAGAGCCTGGACAATATCCTTTAGGAAATCATAAAGGAAAAATGCCCTGAAGTCCTAGAACCACAAAACAAAATACTACAGAAAGAATCCACCGCTCCCTGCCTGAAAGAGATATCAAATTGAAAACACCAAGGAACATAATAGTTAAATTCCAAAATTACCAGATTAAAGAGAAATTACTGCAAGCAGCCATAAAGAAATAATTTAAATATCATGGAACCATAGTCAGGATTACACAGGACCTTGCAGCCTCTACATTAAAAGACCATAGGGAGTGGAACATGATATTCCATAAGGCAAAGGAGCTTGGAATGCAGTCAAGAATTAACTGCCCAGCAAAAATGAGCGTGATTTTTCAGGGAAGGAGATGGATATTCAATGAAATAGGGGACTTCCAAACCTTCCTGATAAAAAGACCAGAGCTCAACAAAAAATTTGCTCTTCAAGTACAAGATTCAAGAGAGACATAAAAAGGTAAATGGGACAGAAAGATACAATATATTGTTAATAAGGGCAAAACATTTACATCCCTACAAGGGAAGATGACACTTGCAACTCTTGAGAACTGTATTGTTATTATTCCATGTTAAAGGAGTATACATAAAGAGGGTGGATATAAGTTGACTTTGATGTAATGATAAAAAAAAATTTAATCAAGTGGATTAAATGGATCCAAGTAAGTGGATTAGTCTGAGCTAAGAAAATGTACTGAGAAAGAAGGAGGCAGAGAAGGGTAAATTACATTACAGGAAAAGACACAAAAGCCTATTAGAGCAGATGTAAAGAAGGGAGGGGGATGAGCATTGTTTGAACCTTACTCTCATCAGATTTGGCTCAAGAAGGGAATAACATAACCAGTTAGGTATAGAACTCTAACTTGCACCATAGGCAGTAAGAGGGAAAAGGGGAAAGGAAAGGGAGGGGGGATAGAAAGGAGGGAAGAAGCAGTAAGGGTAAAAGGGAAAGGGATAATAGAAGGGAGGTGGGACTGAAGGAGGCAGTGGTCAAGAGCAAAACATTAGTGAGGGGGGGGAAGGAGAAAAGAGAAAGAAGAGCATAAACAGGGGAGGAAAACGGATGGAGAAAAAGACACAGATAGTAATCATAACCGTGAATGTGAATGGGATGAACTCTCCCATAAAACGGAAGCACATAGCAGAGTGGATTAAAAACTATAATCCTACAATATGTTGCTTACAGGAAACACATTTGAAAAAGAGTGACACACACAGGGTAAAGGTAAAAGGCTGGAGCAAAATATATTATGCTTCAGCTGAAGTAAAAAAAGCAGGGATAGCAATCCTGATCTCAGACAAAGCAAAAGCAAAAATTGATCTTATCAAAAGAGATAAGGAAGGAAACTACATCCTGCAAAAAGGCACCATAGACAATGAAGTAATATCATTGCTAAACATATATGCACCAAATGATATAGCATGCAAATTCTTAGAGGAGAAGTTCAGGGAATTACAAGAAGAAATAGACAGCAAAACTATAATAGTGGGGGACCTCAACCTCCCCCTCTCTGAACTAGATAAATCCAACCACAAAATAAACAAGAAAGAAGTTAAGGAGGTGAATAGAACATTAGAAAAGTTAGGTACAATAGACCTCTGGAGAAAACTGAATGGGGATAGAAAGGAAAATAATTTTTCTTGGCAGTACATGGCACATACACAAAAACTGACCATGTACTAGGGCATAAAAACCTCACAATCCAATGCAGAAAGGCAGAAATATTAAATGCATCCTTTTCAGATCATGATGCAATAAAAATTATATGTAATAAAGGGCCATCGAAAGATAGATTAAAAAATAATTGGAAACTAAATAATCTAATCCTAAGAAATGATTGGGTCAAACAACAAATCATAGAAACAATCAATAATTTCATTCAAGAGAATGACAATAATGAGACAACATACTAAAACTGGGATGGGATGCAGCAAAAGCAGTTCTTAGGGGAAGTTTTATATCTCTAAATGCTTACATAAATAAAATAGAAAAAGAAATCAATGAATTGGGCATACAACTAAAAAAACTAGAAAAAGAACAAATTAAAAATCCTCAATTAAACACCAAATTAGAAATATTGAAAACCAAAGGAAAAATTAATAAAATTGAAATTAAGGAAACTATTGAACTAATAAATAAAACTAAGAGCTGGTTTTATAAAAAAAATCCAATAAAATATATAAACCTTTGTGTGAGGGACTGTCTGATGTTGGCTACTGCCAAGTGCGGGTTGTGGCAAGATTGGGGTAGGATCTGGGTATTTGGAAGCAACCAGAGCTCACCCCCCCGAGGCAGGGGCTGTGGTAGGCAGAGTTGTGGTGAACTGGGATGGGCTGGATACGGAGAAGCCCTGAGGCAGTGGGCAGTGCTATGTGAGATAAGCTGGGGAAGGATCAGTATACAAGGAAGTAGGGGAGCACTTGCTCCTGAGGCAGGGGGCTGTGCCACGTGGGAGTGGGACAGCAGAGGATGAGTTCCCTTTGCTTAGTCCCCTCCCTATATGCAACATCAACCCCAGACGCCTCCTTCCTGTGTCCTTCCTGACTTCCTGGGTCATGTACCTTCCCTTTGTGTAGCACTGACCCCAGACGCCTCCTCCCGGTATCTGGGCCTGACTTCCTAGGTCACGTACTCTTTGTCTATGCACTAATCCCAGACGTCTCCTTCCTGTATCCGGTCCTAGCCTCCTGCATCACTTCCTCTCCCTTGGTGCACTAAACTCAGACAGCCCCTTCCAGTATCTGACCCTACAATCATTGACTAGTAGGTGGGCTGAGGAGGAGGGGCTAAGTAGGTACTTAGGAACTGTCTAAGCACGCTCTCTCTTTGCTCCTGCTCTCTTGCCTGGCCTTCCTGCTTGGCCTTGCTGTGATGGCCTCTGAATAAAGCTCGGGTGTTGGCACCTCCTGGTAGGCTCGTCTCTGTGTGTTTATCCGGATAGGATCCAAAGACTGGTAAGTATGATTCTGGCAGCTTGCTCCTTATAGGAGGAGAGTGCACGGTGCAGCCGGCACACCTTTGGTTAATCTAATTTAAAAAAGAAGAAAGAAGAAAACCAGTTTACTAGTATCAAGAATGAAAAGGGTGAAGCTACCACCAAGGAAGAGGAAATCAAAACAACAATTAGGAATTATTTTGCCCAACTATATGCTTACAAATTTGACAATCTTACTGTAATGGATACATATTTACAAAAATATAAATTGCCCAGATTAACAGAAGAGGAAGTAAAATACTTAAATGACTGCATCTCAGAAAAAGAAATTGAACAAGCCATTGATGAACTCCCCAGGAAAACATCTCCAGGGCCAGATGGATTTACACGTGAATTCTATCAAACATTTAAAAAACAATTAATTCCAATACTATATAAACTATTTGGTAAAATATGTGAAGAAGGAATCTTACCAAATTCTTTTTATGATACAAATATGGTGCTGATACCTAAACCAGGAAGAGTCAAGACAGAGAAAGAACATTATAGACCAATTTCTCTAATGCATATAGATGCAAAAATTTTAAACAAAATATTAGCAAATAGATTACAGCAACTTATCACAAGAATAATACATTATGACCAGGTAGGATTTATACCAGGAATGCAGGACTGGTTCAATATAAGGAAAACTATCAACATAATTCATTATATCAACACCAAAACTAACAGAAACCACATGATCATCTCAATAGATGCAGAAAAAGCTTTTGACAAAATACAACACCCATTCCTATTAAAAACACTGGAGAGCATAGGTATAAATGGAGTCTTCCTTAAAATAATAAATAGCATCTATCTAAAACCTTCAGCAAGCATCATATGTAATGGGGACAAGCTAGAAGCATTTCCAATAAGATCAGGTGTGAAACAAGGATGTCCATTATCACCACTGTTATTCAACATTGTACTGGGAATGTTAGCATTAGCAATAAGAGAAGAAAAATACATGGAAGGTATTAGAATAGACAAAGAAGAAACAAAGCTATTGCTCTTTGCAGATGACATGACGTTATTCTTAGAGAATCTCAGAGAATCAAGTAAAAAACTACTTGAAATAATAAACAACTTTAGCAAAGTTGCAGGCTATAAAATAAGCCCACATAAATAAGGTGGCAAATAAGGAAGGTGGCCTAGCCATTCCAGATCTTAAATTGTATTATAAAGCAGCAATCATCAAAACTGCTTGATACTGGCTAAGAAATAGAGTGGTGGATCAGTGGAATAGGTTAAATATGCAAGACACAGTAGTCAATGAATACAGTAATCTATTATTTGATAAACTCGAAGACCCCAGCTTCTAGGATAAGAACCCACTCCTTGAAAAAAACTGCTGGGAAAACTGGAAAAGAGTATGGCAGAAACTAGGCATAGACCAAAATCTCACACCATATACCAAAATAAAGTCAAAATGGGTTCATGATTTAGATATAAAGGCTGATACTATAAGCAAACTGGGAGAGCAAGGAATAGTTTACCTGTCAGATCTATGGAGAACAGAAGAATTCATGACCAAACAGGAGATAGAGAACATTACAAAAAGCAAAACAGATAATTTTGATTACATTAAATTGAAAATTTTTTGCACAAAGCCAATGCAACTAAGATTAGAAGGAAGGTAGAAAATTGGGAAAGAATTTTTACACCCAGTCTCTCTGATAAGGGTCTCATTTCTAAAATATATAGAGAATTAAGTCAAATTTATAAGAATACAAGCCATTCCCCAATTGATAAATGGTCAAAGGATATGAACAGATAGTTCTCAGATGAAGAAATTAAAGCCATCTATAGTTATATGAAAAAATGCTCTAAATCACTATTGATTAGAGAAATGCAAATCAAAACAACTCTGAGGTACCACATCACACCTATCAGAATGGCCAACATGACAAAACAGGAAAATGATAAATGTTGGAGAAGATGTGGGAAAATTGGAACACTAATGCATTGTTGGTGGAGTTGTGAAATGATCCAATCATTTTGGAGAGCAATTTCGAACTATGCCCAAAGGGCTATCAAAATGTGCATACCCTTTGACCCAGCAATAGCACTTCTAAGGGTATATCCCAAAGAGATCACACAAACAGGAAAAGGACCTACATGTACAAACATATTCATAGAAGCTCTTTTTTTCTGGTGGCAAAGAATTGGAAATTGAGAGGATGCCCATCAACTGGGGAATGGCTGAGCAAGTTGTGGTATATGAATGTTATGGAATACTATTTTGCTATAAGAAATGATGAACAGGCTGACTTCAGAAAAACCCGGAAAGACTTTCACGGTCTGATGCCGAGTGAAGTGAGCAGAACCAAGAGAAAGTTGTACACAACAACAGTTACATTGTGTGATGATTAATATTGATAAACTTAACCCTTCCTGGCAATACAAGGATCTAAGACATCTCCAGAGGCCTTGTGATGGAAAATGCTATCCACATCCAAAGAAAGAACTATGGAAGTCAAATTGCTTTTTTTTTCTCTTCTGTTGAGTTTTGTTTCCTCTTTCTGATGGTTCCTCCTATTGGTTTTAATTTTTACTTACAACATCACTAATGTGAAAATATGTTTAATATGAATGTAAATGTATAGCCTATATCAAATTGTGCGTCATCTTGGGGAGGGTGGTGGGGAGGAAGGGGGAGAAAAATTTTAAACTCAAAAGCTTATGAAAGTGATTATTGATAAATCAAAATAAATTAATTTAAAAAAAGAAAATGAAGGAAAAAACAAAAAAAAGTGGCAGAAACAGCTACACGAGCTCTCAGTGCAGAGATGGTAAAGGAGTCAGACAAACTATCAGAAAGAAATCACAGTGAACCTTTTACTGGTACTGGTTGCAGGGCCTGGTGCTGTCTGGAAACTCTATTGCCCATATACACTTATAGATTGCATTTCTAGGTCATAGTTCTGGGTTTCAGTTCCAAGATAGGAGTAGCACTTGTGATCTGTTACAAGAGAGCAGAGGCCCTGGTCACAGTTCCAAGGAAGGGAGGAATATCTAGTAATTGAAGGAGAACAGGGTCCTTGTCACAGTCCCAGGGTCAAGAGTAGTGCTAGCACTTGTGGCTGCAAGGGAATAGGAGCTCTTCTTGGGTAAAGACCAGAGCACAGACTGGGAAAGCAGAGAAGACACCTTTCCCCAGGTCATACCACCTTGGAAGCACCAAAAACTTGCCCCCCACAACGAGCTCTGAAAAAAGCGGCACCAAAAAAAAAAAAACCAAACCTAACTTTAACATTAAGTTCAAAGTCAAGAAATAGCCTGGAAAAAAAGGGCAACAATAAAAATACATAGACAATAAAAAAGCTAGTAAGTGGAAAGGAAGACCTAGACACAAACTCAGAAGAAGACACCAATGTGAAAACAGGTATAAGTGAAACAACAAAGGAAAAAAAATGTTATTTGGACACAAGCACAACAAAAATTCCAAGAAGAGTTAAAGAAAACAATAACAGGAATGAGGAAAAATTGGGGAAAGAAATGAGAGCAGTAAAAGAAAATTATGAAAAGAAAATTAATAGCTTGGCAAAAAAATACTAAAAAAAACAACATCTTAAAAAAAATACAATTGGCTAACTCATAAAACGTGGAACAAAAATTCACTGAAGAAAAGAACTCCATAAAAAGCAGAATAGATCAATGAAAAAACAGGTACAAAAGATCACTGAAGAAAATAATTCCTTAAAAATTAGAATTGGGCAACTGGAAGCTAATGACTTTATGAGATATCAAGAAAAATTAAAACAATAAAAGTCATTTTTAAAATAGAAGAAAATAAAATAATTAAAAAGAGAAAAAATAAAATAAACGAAAATGTGAAATATCTTATTGGGGAAAAAAAAACTGATCTGGAAAATAGATTGAGGAGAGATAATTTAAGAATTAATGGACTACCCAAAAGCCATAATAAAGCATCATATCTATCATAGATGACAAATGCTAGAGGGGATATGGTAAAATAGGTACATTAATGTATTGTTAGTAGAGATATTAACTGATCTAACCATTCTGGAAACCAATTTGGAACTATGCTCAAAGGGCTATGAAACTGTATATACCCTTTGACCCAACAATGACATTACTGGTTCTATATCCCAAAGAGATCAAAGGAAAGAGAAAATGACTTATATGTACAAAATATTTATAGAAGCTCTTTGTGGGGTGGCAAAGAATTGGAAATTGAGAGGATGCCCATCAATTGGGAAATGACTGAAACAGTTGTGGTATTTATTCTAATGGAACAGTATTGTATGATATAAGCAGGGATGGTTTCAGGGGAAAAAAAAAAACCCTGGGAAGACCTAATTGAACTAATGCAACGTGAAGTGAGCAGGACTAGATGATCATTGTACACAATAACAGCAATAATATAATAATGATCAACTGTGAAAGACTTACCTACTCTGATCAATACATGACTCAAGACAATTCAGAAGGACTCATAATGAAAATTGCTATCTACCTCTAGAGAGAGAACTGATGAACTCTGAATGCAAATTGAAGTATAATTTTCTTACTTTTTTTCTTGTGGTTTTTTTTTTGGTTTTGTTTTGTTTTGTTTTATAACAGTAACATTATTAAAGTTCAAGGTAGCATATAGGGTTGTCTCAAAAGAATTCACAGACTCAGACCATCTCCAAACCAAGCAAAGGCATTTATTGAGAAAAATGCTTCTCAGAGGGCTAACTTCCTTACAGGAACCAGCAGCTAGCTAGGTAAGGCAGGTATTTTTTATAGAGCAAAAGAAGCAATTACATAAAAGAATATATGAATATGGATTATAGAATATGTGGATATTAAAATAGAGGAGGGAGTTTACTAAAATGAGGAGGGGTTCTCACCTTGATGGAACTGCACATGTGGTTACCCAGAAGGCATAAAAAAGCCCATTTGGGGAGTATTTATGAAAATGATATTATAATAAGACTCTTTATGTCATAAGTTCATCTTAAGTCACCTCTTTGCTATTACTGCACAGGCATCCATTTAGGCTGTGATTTAGTTTTCAAACATCCTGGTCAATGTCCTTTTGGTGCTGCTTTCTGATTGGCTGGCTATTGTGGTCCTGTCTGAGACTAAATGGAAGACATGTTTGAGAACATGGGCACACTTGCTATTCTGCTTTTTAAATTTTATTTATTTATTTTAATTTTCAACATGCACTTACATAAGATTTTGAGCTCCAAATTTTCTCCCCTTCCTTTCCTTCCCTCCACTCTAAGATGGCATGTAATCTGATATAGCCTCTATATATACATTCATATTACACATATTTTCACATTAGTCCTGTTGAAAGAATTGGAACCAATGAGAGGAACAATGAGAAAGAAGAAACAAACAAAAAAAAAGACTCCAAGGTTCTTTTTCTGGATATGGATAGCATTTTCCATCATGAGTCTTTGGGAGCTGTCTTAGATCCTTATATTGCTAAGACGAGGTTAGTCTATCAGTTAGTCACTATACAATGTTGCTGTTACTGTGTACAATCTTCTCCTGGTTCTGCTCACTGCACTCAGTATCAGTTCATGTAAGTCTTTCCAGGTTTTTCTGAAGTCCACCTGCTCATAATTTCTTATTTTTTTTTCCCAATGACACCATGACATTTATTTTTATATTAATTTATTTTGATGTATCAATAATCACTTCAATATGCTTTTGAGTTTAAAAGTTTTCTCCCCCTTCCTCCCCACCACCCTCCCCAAGATGACGCACAATTTGATATAGGCTATATATTTACATTCATATTAAACATATTTTCACATTAGTGATGTTGTAAGTAAAAATTATAACCAATAGGAGTTTGGAATCCTCAGCAAGAGGAAACAAAACTCAACAGAAGAGAAAAAAATAGCAATTCAACTTCCATAGTTCTTACTTTGGATGTGGATAGCATTTTCTATCACAAGGCCTCTGGAGATGTCTTAGATCCTTGTATTGCCAGGAAGGGTTAAGTTTATCAATATTAATGATCACAACAACGTGACTGTTATTGTGTACAACGTTCTCTTGGTTCTGCTCACTTCACTCAGCATCAGACCATACAAGTCTTTCCGGGTTTTTCTGAAGTCAGCCTGTTCATCATTTCTTATAGCACAATAGTATTCCATCACATTCATATACCACAACTTGCTCAGCCATTCCCCAATTGATGGGCATCCTCTCAATTTCCAATTCTTTGCCACCACAAAAAGAGCTGCTATGAATATTTTTGTATATGTGGGTCCTTTTCCTGTTTGTGTGATCTCTTTGGAATATAGCCCTAGAAGTGCTATTGCTGGGTCAAAGGGTATGCACATTTTTATAGCCCTTTGGGTATAGTTCCAAATTGCTCTCCAAAATGGTTGGATCATTTCACAACTCCACCAACAATGTATTAGTGTTCCAATTTTCCCACATCTTCTCCAGCATTTATCATTTTCCTGTTTTGTCTTGTCGGCCAATCTGATAGGTGTGATGTGGTACCTCAGAGTTGTTTTGATTTGCATTTCTCTAATCAATAGTGATTTAGAGCATTGTTTCATATGACTATAGATGGCTTTACTTTCCTCACCTGAGAACTGTCTCATAATTACTTATGGAACAATAGTATTCCATTACATTCATATACCACAAATTGTTTAGCCATTCCCCAATTGGTGGGCATCCCCTCAATTTACAATTCTTTGCTACCACAAAAAGTGCTACCATAAATATTTTTGTACATGTGGGTCCTTTTCTCATTTTTATGATCTCTTTGGGACACAGGCCTAGAAGTGTTACTGCTGGGTCAAAGGGTATGCACAGTTTTATAGCCCTTTGAGCATACACACCTGCTATTCTAGTGAAGCAGTGAGGCTTGGGAAGGAAGTTGGAATATTGAGTCTTGGGGCAGTGGCTAACTAGGCAGTGGCTAGGATTCCATCAACATGGCTAATATGGAAATATGTTTGCATTATTTCACCTATATAATGGGTACCATATTGCTTTCCTTAGTGGGTAATAGATGAGCTTGAGAGAGAGAAAATTTGGAACTCAAAATATTTTTAATGTTAAAAATAAAAAAAATTAAAAAACATAACTCCTGCTGAATAACTGTGATGCTAACTGATTTTCATGAAATCCTATCTCATTATTTTAATGTGTTTCTTTCAACTAAACAGTTTTTTATTTGGCATTTTATTTTTCCCGCAGTTACATGTGAAAACAAATTTTTGACATTTGTTTGTAAAACTTTGAATTCCAAATTCTCTCCCTTCCTCCCTCTCCACTTCACCCTCCCATTAAGAAGGCAAGTAATTTGATATAGTTATACATCTGTAGTCATATGAAATATTTCCATAACAGTCGTGTTGTGAAAGAAAACATAGCCCCCCCCCCAAAAAAAAAACCTCAAGAAAGATAAAGAAATGAAAAAAAAGGATGCTTCAATCTGTATTCAGACACCATCAGTTCCTTCTCGGGGAATGGATAACATTTTTCATCATAAGTCCTTCAGGGTTGTCTTGGATCATTATATTGAAAGTTTTCAGTTCTTCCAAGGTTGTATGGTCGAAGGAGACATGTTTACTACTCTCCTGGACTATGCTCTGGTCTGTGAATGACCACAAACATTCTTTTCTTCCCTGGGACTATGAGGAGGTTACCCATTCCACTATGGCCACAAGCTCTGGTGTTCTAGTGTTCCTCCTTGCCTTGGCACTGTCAACCAAGACTGTGACCCAGATCTTAGTATGGGCAAAACAATAGAGTCCTGCCTCAGTGCTAACAAAGAGACACCTGTAATATCCTTCTGACCAGATGTTTGACTCCCTTACTGTCTGTAGGTTGAAAGCTCCAGAAACAATTGCTGCCACTGCTGATTCAGTGACTTCCAATGCCTGTTCCTGATTTACTGGGGCTGGGTGGCATGGCCTGTGCTTGACTGTGCTCCATTCTCACCCAGGTGCAACAGATCTTTCCTGACAACTTTCTTTTTTTTTTTTTGAGTTTACATCCCTTTACTTTTATTCAATTACAAAAAGCTTTCATTTTTCTCAACCTATGGAGTAGCCCACAGAATACTAAACATAAAAGAATAATAACAGGAAAGTGGCTTGTCCCAAAACCATTTCTATTTGAACTATATTGAACAAGAAGAGAACAAGATGATGATGGTGGTGGTAATAATAATTAGCACTGTTAATATAATGAATGACAGAATAGTTACCTCAAGTGAGATGAATGAAACGCTAGCTTCTCTACAAAACTAGAAGACAGTGGGGCCAGATATAATCCATAATTATTGGTTTCAAAGTGTTGTATAAAATAATTTCTTTCAAAAAGCATTTCACTAACTTCCTTGCACACTCAAGCCTGATTATATCATTTTTTCCATGTTTTTATTAATTTATTTATGTTTAGTTTTTAACATTCACTTCCACAAGATTTTGAGGTCCAAATTTTCTCCCCATCTCATCCCTCCCCTCATCCCCAAACAATGTGCATTCTGTATATCCCTTCCCTTAATCTCCCCTCCTTTCTATCTCCACTGCCTTCACTTATCCCCTTTCCCTTCTATTTTCCTGTAGAGCAGAATATATTTCTACATCCCACTGCCTGTATAACTTATTTCCCAGTTGCAAATGAAAATAATTTTTAACATTTGTTTTTAAAACTTTGTGCTCCAAATTTTCTCCCTTCCTCTCCCCCCAACCACTCTCATTGAGAATGCAAGCAACTTGATACAAGTTACACATGTGTAGTAATGCAAAATACTTCCATAGTAGTCATGTTGTGGAAAACTATTTCCCTTCATCCTAACTTGCCCCCCATTTATTCTATTCTCTCTTTTAACCTTGTCTCTCCTCAGAAATGTTTGCTTCTGATGCTCCCTACCCCAATCTGCCCTCCCCTTTATCATCACCCCTGCTCTCTTATCCACTTCCCCTTGATTTTCCTGTAGGGTAAGATAGATTTCCAAATCCAACTGAATGTGTATATTACTCTCTCCTTAAGCTAAACCCAATGAGAATAAAATTCACTCATTCCCTCTCACCTTCCCCCACTTCCCTTCCTCTGTAAAAGGATTTTCTTCTCTGTTTTATGTGAAATAACTTACCGCATTCTACCTCTCCCTTTCTCCTCCCAGTATAATCCTCTCTCACCCCTTAATTATATTCTCCAGATATCATCCCTTTATCTTCAACTCACCCTGTGCCCTCTATCTATCTATCAATACACACATAATTTTTTCCCTCCAACTACCCTAATATTGACAAAGGTCTCATGAGTTATAAATATCATCTTTCCATGTGAAATGCAAACAGTTCAACCTTAATAAGTCCCTTATGATTTCTCTTTCCTGTTTACCTCATCTTCTGTTGAGTCTTATATTTGAAAGTCAAATTTTCTATTCAGTTCTGGTCTTTTCCTCAAGAATGCTTGAAAGTCATCTATTTCACTGAATATCCATTTTTCCCCTGAAGGATTGGATATTGGCTGTAATCTTATCTCCTTTGCCCTCTGGGATATTTATATTCCAAGCCCTGTGGTGCCTAATAGTAAAAGCTGCAACCTCTTGTGTTATCCTGATTGTGTTTCCACAATACTTGAATTGTTTCTTTCTGGCTGCTTGCGATATTTTCTCCTTGACCTGGGAATTCTGGAATTTGGCTACAATATTCCCAGGAGTTTTCCTTTGGGGATCTCTTTCAGGAGGTGATCAGTAGATTCTTTCAATTTCTATTTTACCCTCTGGTTCTAGAATATCAGGACAGTTTTCCTTGATAATTTCTTGAAAGATGATATCTAGGCTCTTTTTTTTTGGATCATGGTTTTCAGATAGTCCAATAATTTTAAAATTATTTCTCTTGGATCTATTTTTTCACATCAACTGTGTTTCCAATGAGATATTTCACATTTTTTCATTCTTTTGGTTGTGTTTTGTAATTTCTTGATTTCTCATAAAGTCACTAGCTTCCATTTGCTCTATTTTAATTTTTAAAGAAGTATTTCCTTCAGTGAGCTTTTGGACTTCCTTTATCAATTGGTCAGTTCTGCTTTTGAAGGCATTCTTCTTCTCATTGGCTTTTTGGACCTCTTTTGCCATTTGGGGGTCACACAGTAAGTGTCAAGTATTTGGTCTGAGGCTAAATTTGAACTCAGGTCCTCCTGACTCCAGGGCCAGTGTTCTATCCACTGTGCCACCCAGCTGCCCCTAAGAGTTAGACTATTTTTAAGGTGTTATTTTCTTCAGTATTTTTTTGGGTCTCCTTTAGCAAGCTGTTAACTTGTTTTTCATGATTTTCTTGCATCACTCTCATTTCTCTTCCCAATTTGTCCTCTACTTCTCTTACTTGCTTCTCAAAATCCTTTTTGAACTCTTCCATGGCCTCAGACTGATTCATATTTTTCTTGGAGGCCTTGAATGTAGGAACGTTAACTTTGTGGTCTTCTTCTGGTTGTATGTTTTGATCTTGTCACCAAAATAAGATTCTATGGTCTAACATTTTCTGCACTGGTTGCTCATGTTCCCAGCCAATTACTTGAGTTTAAAACTCTTTGTTAAGGTAGGGGTCTGCTTCCAGTGTGGAGAATGTGCTGTCCTAAGCTTTGGGGATTTTGTGCAGCTCTTTTCAGAGATACTTATAAGGACCTGTAAGCTTTCAGTTCTTTTTAGGTGGTATGATCAAGGGCAAGGTGTTTACTCCTTTCCTGGCCTGTGCTCTGGTCTATGAGTGACCACAAGCACTCCTTTCTGCCTTGGAACTGTGAGGAGGATTGACTCTCAACTACCACCACAAGCTCCACCATGCCAGTGCTCCTCCTCACCTTAGGACCACCACCCAGAATTGTGACTCAGATCCAAGCATGGGCAAAGCAAGAAAACCTTGTCTCAGCACCAGCAGAGATCCATGCAATCCTGCTCTGATCAGCCACTCAATTTTCCCTTAGTGTGTGGGCTGAGAGCTCCAAAAGCAGCCGCCACACCCCAGGGCCATGCTGGGACTGGGGCTGGGACCCAACTTATCTCCCACCACAGTCACAGACCTTTCCTACTGATCTTCTAAGTTGTCTTTGGTGGTTGTGAGTTGAGAAGTCTGGAAACTGCCACAGTTGCCCATGATTCAGTCCCCTGAGGCCTGCTTCAGTTTTCCTGAGGCCTAGCCTTTGCCTGTGCACCCACATTGAACTGTGTTCCTTTCCCAGCCCAGCGTGATAGACCTTTCTAATCAACCACCCAGCTCGTCTTGGGCTGGAAATTTGTTTCACTCTATCTTTTTGTGAGTTCTGCTGCTCTAGAATTTGTTTAGAGCCATTTTTCACAGGTATTTTGATGGGTTTGGGGAAGAGGTCGAGCAAGTCACTGCTTTTACTATGCCATTGTGACTCTGCCCCTCCTGCCAACTATCTAAGTTGTCTTGGGTGGGAAAATTGTTTCACTCCCTTTTTTTTTGTGGGTTCTGTCATTCTAGAATTTGCTTAAAGTCATTATTTAAAGATTGTTGGAGGGGTTTGGGAGACAGCTCAGGCTAGCCCCTGGCTTTATTCCACCTTCTTGGCTCTACCTCCTAAATAGTTGTTTTTGTTTTTTTGTTTGTTTGTTTGTTTTTAAAGCGAGGCAATTGGGGTTAAGTGACTTGCCCAGAGTCACACAGCTAGGAAGTATTATGTGTCGGAGGCCAGATTTGAACTCAGGTCCTCCTGACTCCAGGGCCAGTGCTCTACCCACTGTGCCACCTAGCTGTCCCCTAAATAGTTTAAAAAAAAAAATTCCATTTCACTTCTTTTATAAAATTAAGTGATTAATTAATTTTGAATAAACAGTTATTATTTGCAAATCCCTCTTTAGCATATACACTGGGATTTTTAAAATATAATAAACAATATTGAATCACAGTGCTTTTACTCAAATATATTAATATTTGTATTATGTTAGTAAGAGCAAAAACGTATTTGTTAACACTAATAGATAAAAGGAAAATATGTTAAATGCTTCATTTAATTTTTACTTCATCTTTTTTAATACCTACCTTTCTCTCTCTTTTATAATGTATATAATCTATTAATTTAGTAGATTACACATATAATTCATAAATATATTCATATATTAGAGGCATATGGTTATTATTATTAATATTGTTAAATGTCCAAAACAGTTTTGAAACCAATGCACTAGAACTTCATGCAAAGGCTTAAAGTACTATTGTCTTTTAAGTTGAAGAAAAATTGAAGAAACCTGGGAAGGAGAGCTAAAAATTTATGTCTCACCTATAATTTATATCTTGGTGACAGTAAGTCTGTCAGATCCTTTTCTAATACCAGGTGAAAGAAAAAAAGAGAGAATTAGGAAATCAGGATCCAAAAATTAGATGAATAGAGCCAATCGAAAAAAAAATGCATCTGGGAATTTCAAAAAAACAAACAAAAAAAAAGAAACAAAACAAAGAAAACAAACCTTTATCCACAAGTTTGTGTAAGGATGATCTTCCTTTTGGAAAAAGATATCCTTGATGCCTACAGTAATTTAAATTCCAGTGTCCTCTAGAACAAATAATCCTAATGCTATGAACTCAAATACACTGCTAAAGAATCCTAACAATTGAAAAATAGCCCTAAGAAAAGTTAGAGAGAACCAAGAAAGGTCAGAGAGAACCAAACAGGGGATACCAAACATGTATCTAAGATACATGTAGTACACGTATCTTAGACATTTTCTTGTAACTTCATCTGAATAAACTTTATTTAACCCTTTACCTAGAGAATATGGATTATTTTTTAGGATTTAGAAAAGAGACATTTGTGACATTTATGAAGAAAAAGGAGAAATTTCCTTGGCATTTATGACATGGAAAAAGTAAATCAGCTACCCCATGGCAGCTAACATAATGGGTAAGGAGGTTGAATCCTAACTTCCTGCGGAGAAACTGAATGTTACAAAGCTTTTGTAACTCTTTAGGGATTGAAACTAAGTACTTTAGAAATTTCCAGACATAGAATCAGTGCTTCCTTTAAATCACTGAATCTTATATTGTGCTTGAGGGAGAACTCACAAGGATACCAACTCGACTGTGATTCATAGCCAACTACAATTAACACCGCAGTCACAATTTTAAAATTTGGTGCTTGATAAAGTGTATTTGGCCTTTCAATGGCTATTTCAGTTCTGAATCAAAGTCAATATCAATGACCTGTTTAATTTATAATGAACATATAGTATAAATTGCTTTTAAAAAAACAAATAAAATTATGTATGAGTGGTTTAGTTTCTAAATAAATTATCTATACTTTAGTTTTCCTTACATTTTTAGTCCAATTGTTCCTTATATTACATATTGTCTGATGACTTGCTTGTCTTTGGAGGGGTCACTTAGAGTCATATATGCCACTTATTTATAACATAAGAATCTTGTCTTACAGGACTTGGGTATGGCTCCCTGAGCTGTGTTTTCAGGATTTCTTCTAATGTGGACAATGTGACAGGTGTGAAAGGATTTATTTTTAAGATAGGTCTTCAATATATTTGTAAGTTTTATTTTTGAAATTAGTTGTCTTTCTCATTGAATCCACATACTCAAATCTATTCAGGGTTTGCATCCAATCTGTGTTTATTGAAGAGCTGACACAGAAGTAGAAACATTAGATATGCACTCTTAAGTCATGTGTTTAAATTAAAATTGTATGACTACATGTGTGACCTTGGTCAATAACCTCTGGGCCTCAGTTTCTTCTTCTGAAGGGAGAACAGGGAATATTTATTAATTGCTTCCTACATACCAAGAACTGTTCTAAGCACTGTATAAATATTTCATTTGATTTGCAAAATGATATAATAAAACTAAGTAGTTTCTAAAACTCCTAGTAACTCTAAAACACTATAATTCTGATGAATTCTGATCACCATTATTTAGATTCAAATCACTTCCTTTCAGTAACCACTCATCAAATATTTAATGTCTGCAAAGAATTGTACTAGTTGCTAAGATACATATAAGGTTTATATAAAATACAGTGTGTTCTCCTAGAGCTCATAGTCTAACATGGCAGTATGATAAATTACAAATAACTGCAATTTATAATAATACAAAGTAATAGCACAAGAGAGGTATAAGCAAAGTGTTATCTGAGGTCTGCAAAGGACGAGTCATTAACAGTTAGGGTTATGACAGATGCATCTTATTGCAGGAGCACAGAGGATATTGTATTAGTTATGGGAATTAAAAGAACAGTAGGAATTCAATAGATCTAATGGTAAATAAAGAGAAAGAGTATTCCATGTTTAGGGAATGGAATCAGCAAAGACAGAGGTTGAAAAGCATACAGCAGGTATTCAAATACTCAAATAAGTCTCATTGATTTGGAAGTTCTGACCAAGAATACAGGTTTCAATGCTTCTCTTCTCAACCATCTCATGAAACTCCTGACTATATTGTCCACAAATTAGTCATGGGAGGTCCACCGAGTGTTCTAGAGGCCTTTGTTATTTTTTTCCTGTTATGAAGAAGGTAAAGGGGGAACATTCTGGCTGACCTCATAGCATCCCTTGCCCTTTTCATTTAAGCAGCCCGCCTTTTCTTCCAGGCATCTGTTTCCTTGGTGATATTTTTACTCCTGTTACTCATAGTTAATAATGCATTTATATTACAGTATGGAGTATGTGAAGGAGGAACTTGAAAATAAACCAATAAGATGTTGCTATATTGTTAAGGGATCTGAATGCCAGTCTAAAAAGTTCAACTTTTAATCACTGTGCAACAGGCATCATTGAAGGGTTTTGATGAGAGGAGTAAAGTGATCTATACCTAAGAAAGATGCATGGCACTTGTGTGCTGTATATAGGGGTTGGCGAGGGAGAGAGAGTAAAAGTGGGAAGATTTCTTAGGATGCTAATGTAATAGTCCCAGCAATTCATGTGGGCATATCAGTGAAGTGTAGAAGAGACAAATGAAAGAAATACCATTGTGATAGCATGAAAATGAATTGTTTACTGACTGGATATGAGAGGCAATGGAGAAGGAAGAATGAAAGGTTAATACCAGTGTTGTAAATATAAGAGACAGAGAACGTTGCATGGGGGTACTGAAAGAAATAGTGAAGTCAGAAGGAGCAGGCTTTAGGGAAAGATCTCATTTTGGATAAAATAAATTTTAGGCACCTTTGGAACACAAAATAAATATGCACTTGAAGTGTTTTGGAGATATGAGTCTGGAGCTTGGACAAAAAAATCAGTATTAGAGAAAAATATGTAGTTGTAACTGTTAAAGCCAAAGGGAGTTAGATGAGATTGTCCAGGGAGATAGTCTAGATAGAAGAAGAAAGAATGGTCACTACTTTTCTTTATCATTGGCTAGGATAATTTCCTTTTAAAGTGATTTCTTTTAGATATTCCTCGACACTGTTCTTAGTCTACTGTTCTGTCTAATTACCTTTCTTCATGGAGTTAGTTAGGTGGCACAGTGGCTAGAATGCTGCGCCTGGAGTTAGGAAGACCTGAGTTCAAACTGCCATTAGATATTACTAGATATGTGATCCCGGATAACTCACTCAACCTTCTATTTGCTTCATTTTCCTCATCTGTAAAATGGGGATACTTATTGTACCACTACCCCGGGTTTTTGTAAGGATCAAATATAATAATAATTTAAAGCACTTTACAAAATGCCTGGAATATAAGGACTATATAAATGTTATCTATTCATATTATTATTTATTATTATTAGTGTACTCTCCTGTTTTATCCCTTCTACATTGAAGATTGTCAAACACGTAGAAAGTCCACTAAATTTGGAGATAAAAGACCTGACTTTGAGTCCTAGTTCAAACATTTATCACATATATTACTTCAGGACATATATATATATATATATATATGTGTGTGTGTGTGTGTGTGTGTGTGTGTGTGTATATGTAGGTATGTATGTATATATACATATATACATATACACACATATATACACACATACCTACATATATGCATACAGACACGCATATATATACATACCTGTACACATACACATACATATATACGCACATATACATATACACATATACACACATAGAGAGAGTGTGTGTGTGTGCATATTGTATGTATACCCATACATGTATGGATATACAGATATGCCTCCATATATGATATATATGATTATACATACATAAATGGATATGTGAATATATGCACATATGTATACATATACACACAGAGATAGATAGATGAATAGCTGAATATAATGTATGTATGTCTCCTAACTGCTTTCCAGTATGTACATCTTTCTAATCTCTTATATATACAGCAGATGGACTAATCTTCATAAAACATCAATTTCATCATATAATTTATCACTGCTTACATGATAAGAAAAAACTCTCCAATCTGTCATGTAACACACTCCTTTTTATTGATTTCTACCCTCCATTTCTAAATTTCCATGACTCCCTGACAATAGCCCTCTCTTTCAACCCCAATTAGCAGTATCATGGTTCCACAAATAAACCAAGATAAACCTGAACAGGAAACTTCATGTATACTATTGCCATTCCTAGGATGCACTCTCCCTTCTTTCATACTCCTTTCTTGATCTTCAATGGTCTTTTTTTTTTTGTAAAGTCTCATCTGCTCAGAGTGTTTCTCAATCTACCCTTTTGATTTCTTTTATTTCTCTTAATTTTTCTTACACACATTAACCTTGCTGCTAAAATAGTATCATTATTTGATTCTCCTATAGTTGTATACCCTATCTCCCAAGTTATTTTATAATCTTTTAAAGACATTTTTAGAGCTATTTGGGAAATCATTGCCATCTGTCTTTAGGAACACACATAGTAGTACATTCTTGGTTACATCATAAACAATCAACAAATGTATGTTGGTGATTTAATGATGTTGGGTTTGTGGGACAAGGAAGGAGTGACAGATTTGTTAAAAAGTTTTGACAATACAGAAGAAAAATTTTACCTCTTAAATGTGTCCTATTTAAAACACTGATTGGACAAATGTGGAGAGGTCATGGAACCAGATGAGAAGAAATCATAGTGGAGCACAGTTTTCCATTCTGATGGTCTATAAGACATAAAAGATTTTTAATATGTCACTTATATACCAATTATATAGGTAAGGGTATATCTACTAAATGCCTTATACCTCAGATATATGAAATTTTTAATGGCAAGGCCAAGGGTCCCCATGTATCCTTTAGAAAGTGATAAGAATTACATTCATGCCTTAATATGAGAATTGTGTCTACATTAACACCTGCTGATGGGGCTTAATACTGGCTCATGATTCAGAATTTGAACAGCAGAAGAGAGCCTACATGAAATAATGCTAGTTTTGGAAGAAAAAAAAAAAGCACAAGCTCCAAATAGTAGGTATGACAAGCTGAGGATTCCAGCCTAATAAAGTAAATGAGAAGTCAGTGACATACTGTTTTGAGTTTTACAGTGTTACATCCCTATGTCAAGCCTAGCCATTTCAGGATTGAGTTTGTAAGTGTTCTTCATAACATTCAACTTTTTTGAACTTAGAAAGTGACACAAAGACTTACTAAAAATGCCAGGATAGTTCTCTGGATTGCCTTCTAACATGATTAGGTGAGGATATTCAGATATTCAGACTCAGTAATATGATAGAGAAATGGTGCTTTGAGCTTTATTTGCAGGACTTGTCGTCTTGGGGAATAGAGAAATCTAGTCAAATGATAATAGGAAACCACACAAAGTAAAAAAGAACATTCAAATTTAAATACGGAAGGGAAGAATTACAAGTGTCCACAATTTGTATACTACTATTGATTAATGCAACTGTATCAAGAAGCTGAGCAACAATACGTGGGTACTAAAATAGCCATGGATTAAAAAGCCTAATTGGAAGTACTGTTAAGTCAGCAGGGAACACAGAGAGGCCAAGGAAAGTTAATAACAAGAACATTTTATTGAAGCATAAGTCACAGGTTGACCTTTCTAAATCCACTTGAGTTAAATGATGTAGTTGCTAAAACCCTGGCCCATAGTAAGTCAAAGGCTCTTGCAAAGTTCCTAGACATAACTAATACCAGAAAGACAGTTATCAAAAGAGGAATACATAACATATCATTTTTAGATGGCATAACTTCTCAAAGAACATGCAACCTCAAATTGAGTTCTTTGTAGTTACTAGAAAATATATATATATATATGTATATATACACACATATATATATATATACCTATAGATACAGATATTATACTAAGTATGATTTTAATAGAAAGAGTGTTAGAATTTGACTTTGGAAATAGTCCTGGCTTCAAATTATATTTCTGAGATATTCTAAATCAGTTGATAATGCTGCTCATCTCAAATGAATATAGTACTTAGAATTTACACAGTATTTTCATCATAACAAACCAATCAGGTGGTGATAATGAATAATTCCCTCTTCCCTCCCCCAAGGCTTCATGTTTTCATCAGTTGGGGTGTCCCCAATATCTAAGCAGTTCCTAATCATTTTCATGTCTTACTTGCATGAAATCATGTGGTTATTCGATCACTGATAGATTAAATTGTCTTCAAATGATTCTGTGACACTTCCCCTTGCCACCCCCCCCAAAAAAAAAACGATGGAGGAAGCCACATGTAATGAAACAGTTTAAAAACTGACAAATTCAATGGTCCAGGTGATAAAGAATTATCCTCCAGTACCCTCAAGCAAAGATGTTTGTTATTTGCAATGCTACTTTTGATAACTTTATCAGTGTTTCAAATGAGTTTACTGTAAATGGGGAAAAATTACAAAATTTTCTCTAAAATCAGCATAAAACAAAAAATATTGACAAAAGCATGTTTATTTATTTTCTTCAAACAGTGAACGTTATTTCATATTGACGTTGTTTTAAGTACAGTCTAGGTTGTCTTGCCAGTTTTCCAATAAGCTCTTAATTCACATTTGTGGGAGGAAATGATTTTTCAAAACAAATCCAGATTTCTCTTTTCCTTTTTTAATCACTTTCTTCCATTTTTACCTGATGCATTAAGTTTATCCTGGTGGGTCTCAAGAGGGGTTATGTCAGACATTTAATTGTTAACAATGCAAAATTATGTTTTAAAAGGTCATTTTCCTTCATAATTCTTCAGTCAAAAAATTATAGCATTTGAATGCTAGATAGTATTTTATGGACCATCCTGCCCAACTCCATTATTATACAGATGATGAAACTGGAACAGAGTAGTGTTGTGACTTATACAATGAGTCAGTGGCTGAGAGGAGACTAGAACCCAACTTACTAGATACTCCATTTCCTATTCTTTTTGTGTTTATCTGACATAGTCCTGGTTTAGATATTTTAGTAAATCAGCATCATGTAAGATGAAAGATTCAAGTTTTGGACACATTTGCTCACTATACTCTATTGTCATTATTTATCCACACTGTACTTTTCTGAGCTTTTACTTGCTTATAAATTAAAACTTAAAGTGTTGGATGTGATTTTCTGTTTTGTGAGCTTTTTAAAATAATTGTATATTTTTATTATTTTATTATTATTTTAAATATTTAAATATTTTATTATTATTTTAAAGAAATGTATATCTGCAGTTTTAGGAATTTATTTCACTATAGGAAATATGGAGAATATAGGATTAAATGTTTTCATGTCTAAAATGGACAAATCACTTTATATTTCATTTTTGAGAATATGGCCAACATGAGCATATATGTAAAATTTCTTTTAAGATGAATGAAGGGGGCTAGAGTGTAATATGTTGCCAAAAACGTAAAAAGGGTACCATTTTGTCTTCATTAGTGAATGAACAGCTAAAGAAAATCACCAAGGCATTAAAAATAAAGAATTTTTAGACTAACAGACATTACCACAAACAAAATCTCCCATTGTCCTGACAATTGAGTAATTAGCGTGGTGTGAGGAATGTGGGCTGCATTTCCTGACGTTCAGACTCTTTTTTCATGATTGAAAATTCAGCAGCTACAAAACAGGTGTATCCATTTAGCCATTTGTGGACAGATGGCGCCAGCCTGACAAAACTGCATGCTTGGCAAGGAAGAAATGGCAGGAAACGAGGGGATTACAGAAATTACAGAAACCTCACAAACTCCAAAGTTACAGGGACCTCTGAAGGCATCCAGTCCAAACTACACATGAATTAGAACTGCCTCAGAAATGTACCTGGCATGTATTCCTTGCAGACCTCTAGTGAGAGAGAACTCACTGCCTTGGAACATCTATCCTTTACTACCAAAATATAAAATTATATATCTATATCTCTATCTATATATATCTATATCTATATCTATATATATACACATATACACACACACACATATATATCTATATCTATATCTATATATATCTATATATAGATATAGATATGTATAGATAGATAGATATATAACAAAAAAAACTTGGAATACGAAGTTTTAAAAACAAATGTCAAAAAAATGTTTTTACATGCAACTGGGAAATAAGATAGACAGGCAAAGGGGTACAGAACCTGCCATACAGAAAAATAGAAGGGGAAAGGGATAAGAGCAGTGGAGGAGGTGACAGAAATGAGGGCAGATTCAAAGAAAGGGTATTCAGAATGCATGCCATCTTGGGGGGGGGAGGGGAGAGATGGGGAGAGAATTTGGAACTCAAAATCTTGTGGAAGTGAATGTTGAAAACTAAAAATAAATTAATTAATTTTTTAAAAAAATCTCTGATTCTATAAATTGCTTCTTAGCCATTTTTGTTTGATCCTTTTCATTCCAGAGATTCTTCTCCTTGGCAGAGAAAAAAAAAGAAAAATGAAATTTGAGTGTACATATGTGTGTGTGTATGCGTGCTTGTGTTTGTGTGTGTGTGTATACATACACATTCACACATATATTTCTGGAATCAGTTATTCACATAGAAGTATGTTTTTTGTTCTTGCAACATTTTAATACAATTTGTGATATTTCTCTGTATAACTTCTTGAGTGAACATGAAAATACTTGAGTAAATTTGGGATTATGAAATTGTAATACATTTTTCTAAGAAAATATTCATTGAGTGATCATCAGGCTTTTGCTAATCAAATCACTTTATAAGCAAAAAGTTTACAAAAGGATTCAGCCCAAATGTTGTGGAATACATTACGGTAGTTGCACTCTATCAAAAAACATTTATTTAAGTACCCCCAATGTGCCAAGAACTGGGCTAGACGCTGGTAATAGAGTGGAAAAACATGAAACATAACTCTGACATTCTAATTTAACTTACAGTTCAGACTCTGTCCTTGATTTTTATGTTTTTAGAACTCTTTTCTTCACCTTCTTTTGGTGTGTGTGTGTGTGTGTGTATGTGTGTGTGTGTGTGTAATTCTAAGTCAGAGAGACCCAAAATTCCTATTAATCTTATACATGCTTTCATCCCCAAATTTCTCTGCGTTTGCCTTATGTTAATTGTTAAATTTCTTAATGGTTCCTCATCTCTAATATAAAATTGATTCATTTTAAGCAATAAATATATCTCAACTCACAGAGAGTAAATTTTAGAGCAAAAGATCTACAAAGTTTTAATTAACATAGCATTTCACAGATGAAGAAGCAAAGTCCAGAGAAAGACTGTGACTTGTCCAATATCACAGAGCTAATTTTAATGTTATTATCAGAAATAAAACCTAGCTCTCCTACTTTCAGTCTATTTTTTACTATGAATATTCTACCTCATTTTCTGATGAAAAATGAGATTTTTTTGAAACACAGCTAACATATTATATTCATCATAGACCTCAAAATTCAAAGGAATGGTGAGATAAATGAATCATTGTTTAAAATAAGATGACTTTTAATATGTAATCAATCCCTTCCTTATATTTTGGTCTTGTACATCTCATTTATCAGATTTTTATAAAGTTTAATATCCCAGTACATTTTTACATTCTAATTTTTGCCTAAATTAGAATTTATATAGTACCTTTTCATCAAGAAACTTAAAGTTACTTTATATTTAATATAGTCATTAAAGAAATATCTGTATCTTAAATGTAAACCTAAATGTATCTTTAGGTACATAATTTAATAAATGCAACTGTTTTCCGCAGCTGTAGGCATCACAGATTAAGCATTCAATCTTCTCCTATACAATTTTTGTCCAGGTATTGTTATAAATCCTCCATAGAGGTTTTGCCCATCATGCCGGTTAGTGTAACCAGGTCAAACAATGGATATTTGACACAGCACAGTACATGACCTACATGTCTAAATAAACTTCCTCTTTTCATCAAATATATGACTTAAGATTTACTCCAAAAGGATGTATGTATGTATGTATGTGTGTGCATATATATATACACACACATACATACAGATATACACACACATACATACACACACACACACACACACACATATATATATATATGTACATACACACATACTTACTTGCTTTGTATTATTATTGAAAATCAACCTGCAATGCCTTATATTGGAAATATAGGTCAAATCATTCAGATGACAAAAGCATCAAAGAATTAGTTGGAAACTATAAGGAGTTAATAAATACTCTCTACACTATAAGAGAAACCACATTCCAAAAATATTCTAGAGTTTCCTGATTCTAAATGCAGACATCTGTTGTATTCTATGTAGATTTCAAAAGCAAAATCTTTGTTATTTCCTCTTAATAAAATTCCAGAAATAGTTTGAAAGTAAACATGAAGAAGAATTGTATAGTTAGTTGGGAGGTGTTGCTTCTGAGTTTGTCAGTCACCTTCCCTATGCTTAACAGATTAGAAACTGGCACATATTAGGATTTTCAGGGGAGTTTTTTGTCCTTCAGTGTGTGTGTGGGCAGGATAGGTTTGGGAAGGGTTAGAAAAATGGTTTGAAAGAGCTTTGCAATTATATTTAATTTATTTGCTGGAGACTATGTTCATATTCTGATTTGATAATAATTACTTGATTAGGATCACATAATATTACTAAAACTATTTTATTTGTTAGCTGAATACAGAATCTCAGAAAGGAAAGGGCCTTAGAGGCCAATCTATACTTGGAAAAAAATAATACTTCCCTCTATGTGACAGGTGGTTATCTAACCTTTGTATAAAGATCTCTATTGAGGGAGAACTCACTAACTCACAAGGTAGTACACTGCACTTTTAAGCTGATCTAATTATGAGGAATTTGGATTTTTTTGGTTGTTATTGTTGTTGATTGCTTGTTTCTTTGTTTCATATTAAGCTTAAATTTTTCACTTTATAAATTCTGCCTGTTGACTTGAATTCTACCCTCTGTGGTCATGTAGAACAAGTCTGTCATACCACAATGGATTCAGAAATGCAAACATATTTTATCTGACAGCCCTACAGATAACTGAAGGCAGTGGCTATATCTCTTGAAGCTCTTTCACAGTCTGCCTAAATATCCCTACTTTCCCAGATAGAACTTTATAAAAACTGGTGACTAGTTCTTTCCCAACTAATTACTTTTCAGTTTATCAGTATCCTTCCTGAAATGTGATTTCCAGAACAGAATAAAGTATTTCAATTGTGTTCTGACAAGTCTAAAATACAGCAAAACAATCAGTGTCCTAGTCCTGGACAATATACCTGTCAATACTTCCTATTAAAGCTAGCTTTTTTCTGTTACTCTTATTTACGTTTGTTTTTCTCCAGTTTCATTTAAAAATAATTTTAACATTCATTTTCAAAACTTTTGAGTTCCAAATTCTCTCCCTTCCTTCTCCATTCCTACACTGAGTAGGCAAGCGGTTCAATATAGGTTATTCATGTGTAGTCATGCAAAACATGTCCATAAGAGTCAAGTTGTGAAAGACAACATAGACTAGGGGAAAAAAAAAAAAAAACTCAAGAAAAATAAATAAAGTGAAAAAAAAGTATACTTCAATCTGTATTCAGACACCATCAGTTCTTTCTTTGGGGATAGATAGCATTTTTCATCATAAGTCCTTCAGAGTTGTCTTGGATCCTTGTATTGCTGAGAATAGCTAAGTCATTCATAGCTGATCATCTCACAATAACGCTGTTACTTTGTACATAGTACATTTTACTTTGCATCAGCCCATGCAAGTCTTCCCAGGTTTTTCTGAGAGCATACTGCTCCTCATTTCTTATAGTATACTATTCCATCATAATCACTTGCGATAACTTATTCCGCCATTCCCCAATTGATGGGTATCCCCTCAATTTCTAATTCTTTGCCCTCAGAAATGAGCTGCTATTTTAGTATATATAAGTCCCTTTTTCTCTCTTTTGGAATACAGATCTAGTAGTGGTATTGCTAAGTCAAAGAATACGCCTTTGTTTCAAACTGCTCTACAGAACGGTTGAATCAGTTCACAACTCCACCATCAGTGCATTAATGTCTTATTTTTCCTTCATACCCTTCAACACTTGTCATTTACCTTTGCTGCCCTATTAGCGAATCTAATAGGTATGAGGTACTACCGCAGAATCGTTTTAATTTACATTTCTCCAATCAAGAGTGAGTCAGAGTATTTTTTCATATGGCGAAAGATAAAGATACCTTTGATTACTTCATCTGAAAACTGATCTTATCTTTTGATCATTTATCAATTGAGGATGGCTCTCATTTTTACAAATTTGACTTAATACTCCATATGTTTGAGAAATAAGGTCTTTATCAGAAAAACTTGCTTCAAAATCTTTTCAGAGTTACTACTGCTAACTATATATCTCTTCATCTTATCCCCCTATTTATTCTATTCTTTCTCCTTTTGCCCTGTCCCTCCTCAAAAGTGTCATTTTTCTAACTACTCCCTCCCCTAATATGCTCTCCTTTCTATCATATCCCCCATTCTATTATCCCCTTCCCCTCCTAATTTCCTGTATGGTAAGATAGATTTCTTTTTTTTTTCTTTTTTTTCTTTTATTTTTTATGATAATTTTTATTTATTTTTTTTGTTTTCAACATTTACTTCCACAAGATTTTGACTTCCAAATTTTCACCCCATCTCACCCCTTGCCCCACCCCAAGATGGCATGCATTCTGAATACCCCTTCCCCTAGTCTGTCTTCCCTTCCATCTCTCCCCTTCCTTTCTCTTATTTCCTACCCCTTCAATTTTCCTGTAGGACAGGATGGATTTCTGTACCCCATTTCCTGTATTTCTTATTTCCCAGTTGCATGTGGAAACATTTTTTTTTAAACATGTGTTTTTAAAATTTTGGGTTCCAAATTTTCTCCCTTCCTCCCTCCCCAGCCACCCTCATTGATAAGGCAAGCAACTAAATACAAGTTATATATGTGCACTTATGCAAAACACTTCCATAGTAGACATGCTGTGAAAAACTAACTCTATTTCCCTTAATCCTATCCTACACCCCCCCGTTTATTCTATTTTTTCTTTTGACTCTAACCCTCCACAGAAGTACTTGCTTCTGATTACCCCCTTTCCCAATCTGCCTCCCCTCTATCATCCCCCTGCTCTCTTGTCCCCTTCTCCCTTATTTTCCTGTAGGGTAAGACAGATTTCTATACTCAATTGAGTGTGTATATTATTCCCTCCTTAAGTCAAATTCTGTGAGAATAAGATTTACTCATTCCCACTCACCTTCCCCCTTTTCCCCTCCACTGTAAGAGCCTTTTCTTCTCTGTTTTTTTTTGTGAGATAATTTACCCTGTTCTACCTCTCCCTTTCTCCTTCTCCTAGTATAATCCTCTCTCAACCCTTAATTTTATTCTCCAGATATGACCCCTTCATCTTCAACTCACTCTGTGCCCTCTATCTATCTATCTATATCTATATTTACATTCATATTATTTTTCCCCTCCAACTACCCTAATACTGACAAAGGTCTCATGAGTTACAGATATCATCTTTCCATGCAGGAATGTAAACAGTTCAACCTTAATAAGTCTCTTATGATTTTCTCTTTCCTGTTTTCCTCTTCATGTTCCACTTGAATCTTGTATCTGAAAATCAAATTTTCTATTCAGCTCTGGTTTTTCATCAAGAATGCCTGAAAGTCCTCTATTTCACTGAATGACCATTTTTTCCCCAGCAGGATTATGCTCAGTTTTGCTGAGTAGGTGATTCTTGGTTGTAATCCTATTTCCTTTGCCCTCCAGAATATTATATTCCATGCGGCCATGTGGTCCCTTAATGTAGAAGCAGCTAAATCTTTGTGTTACCCTGATTGTGTTTCCACAATACTTAAATTGTTTCTTTCTGGCTGCTTGCAATATTTTCTCCTTGACCTGGGAACTCTGGCGTTTGGCTACAATATTCCTAGGAGTTTTCCTTTGGGGATCTCTTTCAGGAGGAGATCAGTGGATTCTTTCAATGTCTATTTTGCCCTCTGGTTCTAAAATAGCAGGGCAGTTTTCCTGGATAATTGCTTGAAAAATGATGTCCAGGCTCTTTTTTTGATCATGGCTTTCAGATAGTCCAATAATTTTTAAATTCTCTCTCCTGGATCTATTTTCCAGGTCAGTTGTTTTTCCAATAAAATATTTCACATTGTTTTCTAATTTTTCATTCTTTTGGATTTGTTTTACAGTGTCTTGATTTCTCATAAAGTCACTAGCTTCCAATCGCTCTATTTTAATTTTTAAGGAAATATTTTCTTCAGTAATCTTTTGGACTTCCCTTTCCATTTGGCCAATTTTGCTTTTTAGGGCATTCTTCTCCTCATTGGCTTTTTGGACCTCTTTTGCCATTTGGGTTAGGCTATTTTTTAAGGTGTTATTTTCTTCAGTATTTTTTTTTGGGTGTGCTTTAGCAAGCTGTTGACTTCTTTTTCATAATTTTCATTCAAAACTCTCAGTTTTTCCTTTACTTCCCTTTCTTGCTTCTCCAAATCCCTTCTGAGCTCTTCCAAGGCCTGGGACTGACTCATATTCTTCTTGGAGGCTTTGGATGTAGGACTTTTGGCTTCGTTGTCTTTTTCTGGTTGATTATTTTGATCTTCTTTGTCACCAAAGTAATATAATATAGTCTGACTCTTTTTGCACTGCTTACTCATGATCCCGGCCAATTACTTGAGTTTTAAACTCTGTTAAGGTAAGAGTCTCCTTCCAATGTGGAGATTGTACTGTCCCAAGTTTCAGTGGTTTGTGCAGCTGTTTTCAGAGATACTTCTAGGGACCTGAAAATTTTTTAGTTCTTCCAAGGTGCTATGATACAGGGCGAGGTGCTTTCTCTCCACCGCCACAAGAAGCTACACCCCACCAGCATTCCTCCTCACCCCAGGACCACCCCTCAGAACTGTAATCCATATCCAAGCACCGGTAAAGCAAGAGATTCCTGCCTCAGCACTGGCAAAGAGATCCCTGCAATCACCCTCTGATCAGCCACCTGATTCTCCCTCAGTCTGTGGGCCCGAAGCTCAGGGAACAGCTGCGGCCCCTGGGAGTGGCTGAGACCTAGCTCCTTCTCTCACCACAGTCACAGACTTTTCCCACTGACCTTCCAAGTTGTTTTTGGCGTTCATGGGTTGAGAAGTCTGGAAACCGCCACAACTGCCCATGATTCAGTCCTCTGAAGCCTGCTCCAGGGTCACTGAGGCCAGCGCACCCACACCCGAACTGCGCTCCTTTCCCAGCGCAGCGCGATATTCCTTTCTGATCAACCATCCACGCTGTCCAGGCTGGAAATTTGTTTACTCTGTCTTTTTGTGGGTTCTGCTGCTTTAGAATTTGTTTAGAGCCATTTTTTATAGGTATTTGGAGGGGTTTGGGGGGAGATCTCCAGCAAGTCACTGCTTTCCCTCTGCTATCTTGGCTCCACCCCCACAAGACAGATTTCTATACCCAATTGAGTGTGTGTGTTATTCCCTCTGAGCCAATTCTGATGAGATCTAGGTTCACTCAATCTCCTTCAAGCTCCCCCTCCTTCCCCTCCACTGTAAAAGCTTTTTCTTTCCTCTTTTGTGTGAGATAATTTACCCCATTCTATCTCTCCCTTTTTCTTTCTCCCAGTACATTTCTCTCTTACCCATTAATTTTATTTTTAGATATCATCCCTTGATATTCAATTCACAGCTGTGCCCTCTGTCTATATATACTCCTTCTAACTAACCTAATCATGAGAAAGGTCTTATGAGTTACAAATATCATCTTCCCATGTAGGAATGTAAGCAATTTAACCTTATTAAGTCCCCTATCATTTCCCTTTTCTGTTGACCTTTTTATCCTTCTCTTGAGTCGTGTATTTGAAAGTCAAATTTTCCATTCAGCTCTGGTCTTTTCATCAAGAATGCTTCAAAGTCCCCTATCCCATTAAATGTCCTATTTTTTTTTTTTTTGCACCTGAAGGATTATACTCAGTTTTGCTGCATAGGTGATTCTTGATTGTAATCCTATCTCCTTTGCCCTCTGGCATATCATATTCCAAGTCCTCTGGACCTTTAATGTAGAAGCTCCTATCCTGACTGTGGCTCTACCATACTTGAATTATTTCTTTTTGACTGCTTCCAAAATTTTCTCCTTAACCAGGGAATTCTGAAATTTGGCTATAATAATCCTGGCAGTTTTCATTTTGGGCTCTTTCATGAGGTGATAAGTGGATGCTTTCAATTTCTATTTTATACTCTCTTTCTAGAATATCAGGGGAGTTTTCCTTGATAGTTTCTTAAAAGATAATTTCTAGGATCTTTTTTTAGTCATGGTTTTCAGTAATCCAATAATTTTTAAATTATTTCTCCTGGATCTATTTTCCAGGTCAGTTGTTTTTTTCCAAAAGAGAAATTTCACATTGTCTTCTATTTTTCATTCTTTTGGTTTTGGTTTATTGTTTCTTAATTTCCCATAAAGTCATTAGCTTCCATTTTTTCCATTCTAATTTTCAACAAATTATTTTCTTCAGTGAGCTTTTGGACCTTATTTTCCATTTGGCCAATTATGTTTTGTTTTGCTTTGTTTTGTTTTGTTGTTTTTTATGTTTTTTGTTTTTGTTTTTTGTTTTTTCTAGCTAAAGACAAGAACATCTGCCACACTGGGCAGACTTTCAAGGAGTCTGAACATTAGTAGCTATTGGCTAGATTTTAAGAATCTGAACACCTTAATGGAGACAAGATGGACCTTATATACCGAAAGACTGTGGGAGTGATCTAGCAGTGGCCAAGTAGTCTGGGGTGACTAGAATGCCTGGGACCTGGACCACATGGCCAAGGGAGAATGGAGCCTGGCTGGGATTAAGGGTGGAAAGTGGCCAGGGGCCCTAGGAAGGTAAGACAATGGAGGGCAAGGCTACGTTAAGGGTAGCAGAAGGAGATAGGTGATAACAAAAGGCCAGTTGATAGGATTATAGCCTCAGGTCTAGAGTCATTTTTAAAGGTATCTTGGCTCCACCTTTAAAGCTAGCTTTTTAAAAAAAATATTTTTTGACTGTACTTAAAATTTTAAATTTTTGAACTTGGGTTAAAGACTTTTTATTTATCCTCATTAAAATTCAAACTATCACATTTGGATCAATGTTTTATCATCTTCAGAACTTTTTAGATCTTGAATCTCTTACCCAAAGACATTGCCTACTGCTCCCATCACACATTTCCAGAAACAGTGTCAGAATGAAAAGGAATCTTAGAAACTACTTAGACCAACCTATACCTGAGCACAAATGCCCTCTAAAATATACCCGATGAATTTTCATCTGACTTTTGGTCAATTAAGCAAATTACATTTATGAATAGTTGTAATTTTAAGAAGTTTATCATGTATCAATTATAAATCATATATGTACATATATATAGTTATACATATGTGTCTGTGTGTGTGTGTATATATATATATATATGCCCACACATAAACATATACATATTGCTTCTATTTACTCCCAACCCCCATCTTAGGGTCAGGAAAAACAATTCTAATCTCTATTCCAAATGATCTTACTAGAGCACATTTCTAATCACTCCTCTATTCAATAATCTTTAGGGGTTACATGAATAAAATTTAAAATCCTAAGCTTGGCTTTTTAATCAGTCTGACCTTCTGGATTTATTTCACATCACTCTCTTTCAAACACTCTATTTCTCAACACACCGACTTACTTGTAGCAATCTACAATTGTCATTACATTTCCTGCTCCAATACTTTTGAACTGGCTGTTCCCCATCACTAGAATAAACTATTCCTTCATCTCTGCTTCTTATAATCTCTAGCTTCCTTCAAGATTTTTCTTTCTTTCTTTCTTTCTTTCTTTCTTTCTTTCTTTCTTTCT
>NW_020954596.1:38890512-38920610 GCF_900497805.2 Vombatus ursinus
AGAAAGAAAGAAAGAAAGAAAGAAAGAAAGAAAGAAAGAAAGAAAAAGAAAGAAAGAAAATTACTATACAATTGAATTAATATGAATCTTACTTGATGGTCCTTCAGACACTGGAAGACAATGTTTCCCGTAAGTTTTCTCTTCACCAGGCCTTAGACTGATGCTTCCTTCAACTGATCTGAATACTGAATCATTTAACCTCAAGCAGAGGTTCCCAAAATGTGATACTGCCCCCTGTGAGGGCTCTGGAATGACCCGGGAGGCAGTAGCAGCCTCAGGTACAATTGGGGGCCACTGAATAAAAATAAGGGGGTGGTGAAAGCATAAGGAAAGAAGAGAAGAAAATTTTGAAAAAACGTTCATACATGTTTCATCTATTGTGTAACAGAGTTAAAAGTCACAGTGATTGCATTATTTTCCAAATAAACACACAAAATGCAAATTGTAACTGATCAGTGGTCAAGTCCACCAATGGGTCTTGACAAACAAGTATTGGCAGGTGAGCATGTCACGCATTGTCAGGAAGTCCAGCATGCATCAGCAGGAATATGTGCATGTAATGATGCATTTACAATACCATAATATATGATTATATGATGCAATATTGCATCATCAAAATTTCAATGCAGGGAAAAATCACAAATTTAAAATGTTATTAAATTTGATGTGTCATTTAAAAAACTTATTTTTTTTGAAATGACATAAATTAAAAAAAAAAACTCTTAAAGGGTTAAAGAAAGTAGATTTCCAGGGAGGCGTTGAGTATTTTTTTAAAGGAAGCAATAAGTCAAATATGTTTGGGAACCTCTAATTTGAAGGTTTTTCTCTATTCTGTTCACTGTCCTTTGGATGCCCTCCAGTTCATCATTTGCATCCCAAAACTATAGCACCCAAAACTGAACACATTATTCCAAATTTGGTTTGACCACGGAAATGTATAACAGGATTGTTACCCCCTATGCTCTCCTAAAGGCTACGTTTTAAGATTTCATTACATTTTTGACTGTCATATCAAATTAATGACTCCTATTGAAAGTATGGTCCATTAAATCTTCCAATCTTTCTAGATAAACTGATGTCTCTATAAATCCGCATGCTGTACATTTGAAGGTGATTCTTTGTACCTAATTTTATGACTTCATATTTATTTCTACCGATTTTCATCTTCAACCAGCTTGCTAGACTATTCAAATATATTTGGACCCTGACTTCATCATTTGGTGGATAATTATCCTTCCTAGCTTTGTGTGATCTACAGTTATCAAGGATAAGTATGTAATAATATACCTGAATCTAAGCTAAACATATATCCCTTGACCATTTCACTAGAAACCATCTTCAAAGCTGACACTGAAACTGTAATGACTACTCTTTGAATGTAGACATTTAATCAGTTCCAAAAGCACATCACTATTATACTGTCCCATCCGTTTTTGCTCATCTAAAAAAGAAAAAAAATAGACAACTTTCTCAAATGCTTTGTAACAACTAGATATGGTATATATACATAATTTCCCTGATCAACTAATCTAATATCACTTTCAAAACAGGAAATGAGCTTAGTCTGCCATAACCTGCATCTTGAACAAGCCATGATGATTCTTCGTGATTGCCAAATCTTTTTTTATGGGTTAACTAACCACAAATTTCATACGCCATCCTAGAATGTTCCTAGGAATCAAAATCAAACTAATTGTTCTATCATTTACATAGTCCAATCTCAATTTTTTTTTCAACCAGGACATTTATCCTTCTCTATCCCTCTTATATGCCTCTCATTCTGTGCAGCTTTTCAAAGATCACAACAAGGAACAGAAGTCACACTGTCTACTTCTTTCAGTAGAATGAGATGTCATTCACGGGTGGATATGGAGCATCTACTCTATATTACTCCTTTGTATTTGTCCTTTTTCAGTGCAAAGATGATTCTTCCCAAATAAAAAGAATACAGAAAGCAAACAAATCCAAAATAAGAGTGAAACAGATCTACCTTATCATCTTCCAATCGATCCTGAGGAGTAGTTAACTAATATCAGATCTACTACATCCACATGTAATTATTTTTACAACTATCTGAAACAAAATGGTTGGGTGCCACTATTCCCCAATCCTTTGCTCTCCAATGAGATCTTGTGCAATAGGTAACTTGGGTCTTCTAAACCAAGGGTTCATAACCTTTTATTGTATGTTATGAATTCCTCTGCATGTCTGGTGAAGCTAATGCACCCCTTCTCAGAATAATGTCTTAAATGAATAACATATACATTATTAAAAAGAGAGCCAATTATATTGAAATATGGTTATCTGGTTTTTTAATTAATTCATTCATATAAGGGTTAAGAACCAAACCCTGCTCCAGATCTTAAGTCTTCTCTCATTTGCAAAATATAGCAAGCTAGACTAGATGATCTCTAGATATTCTGAATTCCAAATGTTGTGAGAAGACTGTACTGATTCTCTTAATTAAAATTTACAGTCTCAGGATCATTCTGTTTCTCTGAATATCACTGTATGTAGCTTTTCAGGTCAAGCCTCCAAACTGAAAGATTAGGAATCACTGCCTAAATAGTCCTACTCCTGTCTCCTCCCACTGTTCCCTACTTTGCTTTAAGTATATTTATTCTCTACAGAAAATCCACAAACCATGATTAAAAAGTACCTTTCCTATAATAGAGGTCATGTGAAAACACAGAAGCTTGATTTTAGGAAAAAATAGAATTAATTTGCATCAAAGTAATCAGTTGTCTGACTTAACATTTTCTTTTTCAAACCAGCCTAAATGCATTAATGGTAGCTAATGGATCCCCTTTCCTTGGCCTTTCCTATAAAACTCCCAGAGAAGGCAGCAAAAATTTTAGAATGAAATTCAATTTTACAAAACTCTTCAACTGTCTGAAACATCATATATCCCAAAATATTAACAAATAGAGGGAATAGCAAAATGCAATGAAAGTTATATATAACATTCACTAATATTGTGTCTACAGAGGAAATGTATAATAAACAGGGGGAAAATTTCCAGTCAATATTTTATATGATCTATGTTTATATACATCATTTATGTAAAAAAAAAATTTCTATTTCATTCCTTCAGAGATGTGCTTTTTACCCAAATCATGAGTACTATTTCTTCATTTCTATTACACACACACACACACACACACACACACACACACACACACACACACACAGCCTAAGATATTGGAAATAAAAGTTTAAGATAAAGACACTTACACAGAAAAATTCAGATAGGAGAGGTTCTCAAAGTAAAAACTGTAAACCATGAGAAATGGAAAGTTTTAGTCTGATATGGACACCTGTTCCTACCAGACAGTTGAGACTATCTTGTGGTAGCCCAAAAATATTTTACCGTAACAAAGGACAAAAGAAAATAACTTAATAAATATTATTGCCTGGGCCATTATAAAATTATATTACCTTCTCCCTATCTTCACCCAGATTGGTTTTGAACTCTTAGGGAAATGTCCATGCTAATCACACTGTTTATTTAATGAGAAACTCATTTTGGATTGTGATGGCTGCTTGTGGATGGCCGCCATGAAAATAGAAGCAGGACAAGGCAACTAATTAGAGAAATTAGATCTTGTGTGCTGCCTGAATCTCAAAGGATAATTCACTGCTGCATGCAATGTAATTTCAAGAGATGACAATGTAATTGATGCATTTCTGTTTCCCTCACTACAATGGATGTGTTCAGTCATCAAGTATTTTCACCTCTTTGAACCAACTTTCATTGGAAACCATATGAACCTGTCAAGCAAGCAGCAGAAATTGGGAGGCCTTCAAAATAGGTTATTAAAATAAAGGCAAATAATGATCACAAGTAATGACTATTTCATTACTTTGAAGGTAAGCAATCTAGCCAGGACAGCTCTGTGCCGAGATACCTTGCTGGTGGCCAAAACAATCTGAATAAATTAAAATACAGAGGAACAGGTCTAAGGGCCATTATATATTCTGGTTTAATTGAAGCTGAAATAAGTATTGCTTTAGGGATGTTTTGTTGTTCTTGTCATCATTATTTTAAGAGACCATGCTAACGGTACCTAAAAATGTTGATGAAAAATCAATTGTGATGAGATACTAGGGAAAAGATAAGCGCTTAGTAAACAAGATTAGGGATATGAGGAATATTCACTTTGTATTCTAGTTGTATAGAGACTCAACATTTGCTGTCATTGGAAAATGATTTAAAATCCAACCTGCATGTCAATTATTCCTATGGCACTTCAATACTAACGAAGAAGCCATTGTGAATGGCATGGCATACTGCTTACTGCTTCTCTGCTTATCTTATGGCACTGAAGTGAATGCAGTGATTGGACAACCAAGATTGAGAATCATTCTTCCAGTTTTTGACTAGAAACATCCCATGTAATATGTGTAGAAAAATATAAACAAGTAGAAAAGCCTGAGGTGGTGGTTTTTAAAGCAAATAAAACTCCCTTTTAAAAAGAGTTGGCACACAAAATCTTATATATAATAATATCATTTATAGCGGAAAGTGGCCTTAGAGATCATCTACCCCAACCTTCAGTTTAGATATAGGTAACATAAAGTCCAGAGATTAAGGAACTTATCCAAAGCTATACAACAAGTCGATTTCAAATCTGACACTACTGAGTGTTTTTTTTTCCACTACATGACACTGTAGATGTTGAGACAGTACAGTATAAATAATTAGAAGACTGTTGCACATTGAGGATATAGGTAGCAAAAGCAACTGCTTTAAGATATAGTTTAATGAGTTGTATCAATTTAAAAAAAAAACTTATTTCCTGGTAGTTAGCATTCTGGTAAAGAGTTAAACCAAATGTTGCTAGATTGGTCCTTTGGTTGTATTACATATCATCTTAAAAGATTTCTAGATTGAAGGGGTCTGTTAGAATTTGTACCCCATTGACATAGTCTTCAACATTCATGATCATCCCCATATTGTTATAAAGTACTGGAGGAGAGCTTCATTTAAGGATCATTTAGCAGTGTGTATACTTTTCTTTTCTTTTATGGATGTATGATTACATATATGTGATTATTCCTATCATTGATGATCAGTCATCTGTCACTTTTTGCCTTTGTCTTTTAATGAATCTTTCTTAGCTAAGTCATCCAGCACATTGGCAACAATCATTATTCTGATTAAATGTCCAGCCTAACTCCTTTTCTATTCAATTCAAATGTTTTACAGTAATCTATAAAACATGTCTTATAGCCAATAGGGATGTTTGGGTGCTGCAATTGGAGATAAATGCATTCGTGTTCTTCAGTTCTACTGAATATGTGTGTGATATCTACAGTACTCATAGATCTCCACAGTTGTAATAATCCTGGTTGGTAAATAATTCATTATGTCTAAATATTCAGCCTGAACTGGACAACTACTTCTTGGGAATACTGCAGATTTATGTTTCAGTTTAGACTTGATGAGTTCTCAGTTCCCTCTAACTCCATAATTCTAAGATTCTGGTTATACTCTTGAAGCCACATGAATCTCTTTTCTATTTCTTTGCAATGTAAACCAAGCAAACACCATCTTGCTTCCTTGTGTGCAATGAACATTACTCAGGAACAAACCAACTAACCAATTCATTGATGGTATGATGGTATGAGGATGGAATATAGCAGGTGGGCTGGAGAAAGATGTCGAGAGTTTGTCTTACTTGTCTTTGGCATTATCTTAATTACTGTCACCTAACCATTTTCTTAGTTACCTTTTAATGATTACAGAATTGGAAGTTGCCCCACTTCACTCATTCCTAGCTGAAATAATAAGTCTTGGGAAACTGGGCAGCAAAAAAATCATGTGACGGATTTGAGGAAGCAGCTTTCTCTTGTTATCAGGGTTGTATATCTACCTAATTCAGCACTATATTTTTCCCCCATGAATATGGACTGAATTTCCACTGACCTTTAAATCTCAGAATAAAAAAGATGATTTTGGCTCCATACAACAGGAGGAGCTTAAAATCAAGCTAAAAAGTATAGCAAGAAAGCTAATTACTAATCTACTAGAGTGGCAATAGTGAAATTAATTTAAAGATTAGCAGGTTTGAGCTCTTCTTAATGACAGAGTAGTTGGGGCATACAAGAGTTTCCTATTCTTCTTAGGAAGAGCAGCAGACCCTTCAGTTCTTTCCTTCAGTTCTTGTCTCTTCTCTTTTTCTCTTTGGTTTGAATTTAGAATGTTCAAGTTAGGTTGGGACTAAATGGGTTACCAAGAGGTCATCTAATTCTATCTAATTTTTAGGGGGAAAAATCTTGCATGTTTTTTTTTTGTTTTTTTAAGATTAGTGTTAGGAATCAAATTCCCAATGAGTAGAAGATACTTTTGATGAATCAGAAAACTTAAAATGAGCTAGAAATGTTCCTGAAATTTTAGTCCTTTTAAATGCCACTATCAATAAAAAAAACTTCAAAGGATCTCATAATGTATTCTATCTCTCTGATTTTACAGATGAGGAAACTGAGGATCACAGATGAGATGTGACTTGTTTATTCATTAGGATTCAGTCCACCAAACATCCTCTTGTTTGGTGCTGAAAAAAAAGTCATTATCAGTTCCGTTTCAACCCCACATTTTTTAATGAAGTTGTCCCAACAAATTCAATGGAGTCAGTTAAGGAAAAGCAGACTGTGAGAGTAGTCTCCTGGGACATGAGAGCTCAAGAAATTTCAACTCTATTGAATTTTTTGGTTGCAAAGAAAATGAGTTTTTCTTAGAATAAGAGTGACTCATGGTAGAATTGGTAGAGACAATCTGTCCAATTGTCCTTATGTCTCACTAGCCAATTTTGAAAGGCATAAGGTTAGTCAAAATAAAACATTTTACTGTTTTCTACTCCATATTGATGGTATTTTGCTCTAGTTGTTTTTTTGTTTTTTTTTTAATAATGCCCAGGAATCCATGTTTCATAGGCACATTACACCTACTTTATTTTACTTTTTTTCACTTGTTTTAAGGCAGAAAAGTGATGTTTACAGTATCAGCCACCAGCTTAATGTTTCAAAACTGCCCTCTAAGTATACTTTGAACCAGGAGCTCATTTCTGTTTTTTAATTTAAAACTGTGCCTTTAACTCTTAGAAAAATAGTGACTAGGGGAGCATTTCTCAAATGACACTACTGAAAACCTTTCAATTTCAGCATCAGGAAGTTGGATTTACACTTGAATATAAACAGAAGATTGAAAAGAAAGTTTATTTAAATTTACTTGTTCCAATTAAATTATAGAATCTCTATGAAGGACAGAATCTCAGACTTTATTTCATTCAGCCCACATATAAACAAAAATCTTTACAAGCCTTTACAACTTACCTAGCCTTTGCTTGAGACCCCTAGTGAGGATAGAAAACCCAATATCTCTCAAGAGAGTTCATTTCTTTTTCAAGTAGTTCAAATATATTGTTTTATTTTTCCTTATATTAAGCTAAAATTGGTCCCCTTTCAACTTCATTCCATTATTCCTAATTCTGCCATTTCAGACAAAGAAGAACAAGATGAACTCCTCTTCTACATAATAGCTATTTAAATACCTGAAGATAGTTATCATGTCCTTTGCCCTAAGTCTTCTCTCTAGGCTAAACATTCCTCAGTTCCTTCAATCAACTCAATTTTTTTTTTCATTTTTTCCCCTCTCTATGACTACTCTTGCATTTTGCACTCTACTCATATAACTGCATATAACTAAATTAGTCCCTTATCACCCTCATATTGAAACACTAAAAAAACCACTTCCTAATTGGTCTTTCTGCCTCATGTCTCTTCCCATTCCAATAAATCTTCCATATAACCACTAAAGTGAGTTTCCTAAATCACATGTGTAGTCATGTTATCCCCCCATTTAATAAATTGTATGGGTACTGTTTTACCTCTATCATCAACTATAAAATCCTTTATTTGTCAAGGCCTTTCATAACATGGCTCTTTCCTACTTTTTCCAGTATTATTGTATATTACTGCTATTCAGTTTGCAATTCAGCAACACTATCTTACTTGTTGTTTCTATTATGTGATATTCCATTGTTTCACTTGCATGACTTAGCTTTGATTATGACTCCCAACTAGAGTATTCTCCCTCTATACTTTCAATATTGGAATCCCTAATTTCCTTCAAGACACCTTAGGTACCACATACATAAAGTCTTTCCTGATCCCCTTGGACAGTTAGTACCCTTCCTCCCAAATTTACCTTTTATTCATTTGACATATACACACAATTGTATGTGTACATGTTGTCTCACCCTTTAGACTATAAGCTTCTTGAGGATAGGGACTTTTTATGCTTTGTGTAAAAAGCATCTATCCAAGTAGCTGATATTAAACTAGTAAGTGCTTAAAAATGCTTGACTGATCATATGGCCAGATGCTAAAGTATTTTACCAGACCTGTCAGCCTCTTCAGGATGATTTTGAGATTACCAAAACTGATGGACCTTATGCACAAGCTTAATCATAAAATATTGAAATGAACATTTTTACAGTTAAGGGAAATTAGAAATAACTAGAGAGAAAGATAGGAGATATGAACCACTTGTCCAAATACAGGAAGAGTTGAAGGCACATTTAGGAAAATTGTAAAAATAGTTTAGTGAATATGACAAAATAGTTCTATGAGTTTTGTGATGATAGAAAAAATGTGAGACTGAAAAAAATAGTAAAAAAAAGAATCCTTTGTATAATAAATGAATAAGATGGATGAAGATGGTTGGATGAAGATGCATGAAGAAATTCAATGGAGTCAGATATATCCAGATAAGATATATCCAGAAAACAAAGAATAATACTATACTAACAACTTGATCCCTTGAAATAAGAATGGAAATAAATCAAGGTCCCTCAGAGTGGTTGAGAAGCTTAATAATATGATAAAAATTAAAGGAATACATAAAAAGACAAATTGGACTTCTTAGAATTAAAAAAAATACTTTGGAACTGACAATGGAAATCTTTAATAAAATGGTCAACTACTTCAAAAAATTTGGAAAACACTAAAAGAAGTGGATCAACAATTTGAAGTGGAAAAGAGAGGCCTTATGGGTTAATTCCATGATGAGTGACCAGGTAGTTCTTACAGCAAGGGAAAGCAAGGACAGAAAAGAATTAGGAAATCTTACATGAGAAAAGCCCCAAGTGGTCATTCAAACCAAACTAGATGGGAAGGTAAAGTCTGAGCTGGGAAAGACAAGTATACAAAAAGTACATCATTAAAATTAGACACGACGTCAAGATCTGGGCTGTGTTAAGGGTGTGGAGGTTGGGAGGGTATTAATAAGTAATAGAAACTGAGATACACCAAATTGTTTGAAGCAAAATAAGCTCCTTAGGTCTTTGGCTATGTTTTATGTTTTGTTTTTGTCTTAAGGCAAGTACAAGTAGTTGGTTAAGGAAGAGGAATTTTGTCTCTTTAAAAAGGAGAAAACTGAACACCTGTAGTTTTTAAACCAGGGAGATAGAAGGTTTGTCATCACACTTTCTTTTTTCTTTTTTTTTCTTTTTCTTTTTCTTCTTCTTCTTTTTAAGGAAGGTGGTAGGATCTGATGGAGAGAAGATGAAATTTAAGAAGTATGACAGGATATTTAATGTTGTAATTAACTAATTAATCTCAGTAATTAATTGTCCTTTAAAAACTGTTGTAGGATGGATTAGAAAACAGAACCTACATATGAGAACCATAAAAAAAAAAAGTTCAAGTGTTGGGCAGGGGGAGGCGGCAGGAGCTATACTAAAAACTAATTATTTTTTATAAATCAGTCCCTGAGTCTACTGGCCATGTGTGACTCACAACCCTCCTGAGTGCAGCCTGAAACAGATTAAAATGTAATTGGGAAATATTTAACAAAATAAATAAAAATACAATTAAACATAAATGACATTACACTTTAACACTGTCTATATGTGGCCTAGCAGAGATCTTTATGTATAGATGAGAGGCCCCACTTCTACCTGAGTTTGACATCACTGCTTTATATAAATATAAAAAAGTTATGGTAGTGATTTTAGATAAGGTAACAATAAAAGTACATATTGTCATGAGAAACAACTGGGGAAAACATATTTAAATGTATCATATAATTAACCACTATCAATATTAAATATGTATATATATATGAAATCTAACTACTTAAAAGAAAAATTAATAAAATACAAAACTATATTAGTGCTATTACTATTGAAAAATTCATCACCCTTAGGGTAACATTTACAGGTTTATTGGGAGATAAAAGAAACAGAGAAGGAAGTTCAACTTTTATACTCCAGCACTTCTATTTTTCATTAGGGACGTATAGAGATTGATGTAGTAAGGCATAAAATTATAGTACATGAGTGGAAATATAGAAACCGAGTAATAGCTAGAACAATAAGGGGAAACAATACAATGGAAACAGTACTACAGAATAAAGATACTAAACTAAATAGTGTGGATTAAAGGGAGGATTTTGAAGCATATTCATCTGGGCAGGGCAAAGTCAAAGGAATGGGATCTGAGTAAATAAATGGAAATCAACAAATTAATTAAATCCATGGAATTTGGGATAAGGCAAGTAAATGAGAGGTGAGGAGAGAGAGAAAACAAACCTAATTTTGGAGGCAATATACTGAAGTGATTGAAGAAGTGAGTAAACTCAATCAAAGAAATAAATGTAGGGAAATGTAAATGTGACAATCATAAGTTTAAACGTAAATGAAATAATCTAATATTAAAAGGGGGAGCGAGTATATGGGGAAGAAAACTAAAGCCAATAATTTACTGCATACATTAAATATATCTATATTGAAAAACCACATGAAGAGTGACAATGAAAAGCTAGAATGAAATGTAGTATGTGTGAAGTGATTTCAGAAAACAGGAGTTGTAAAAATGGTATCAGACACAGCAAAACAGAAATTTGAAATATCAAAAAAGAGAAACAGAAAAATTAAAGTCTGCTATATTTTCAGAAGAGCTCTGTGTTCCACCTAGTTTCATAGGCCTCACTTGCACCTTATACCACAGCTTTCTAGCCATTCTGCTATTCTAGAAGTTTTGTCTCCAGCAAGCCTCTCAGGCTACAAGAAGGAGGAAGTACGCCTGGACCAGTACAAGAGCCAGCTGGTTTATCTTCCTGACTCAAGTCTTTCTCCACATTTCAGAAAAAAATCATCTTTACGACATGATTGTTCATACAAGTGAGTTATTTGTAAGATGCAAATCACAGAAGCAACATACCTGAAGAAGAATCCTCCCTCCTGGACCTCCAAGAAATGATCATTCCTCGCTTATTTGATGACTTCTCTTTCAGGGAAAACAAGCACCTATCCAAGACAGAACATTAATCATTCAAATACTTCTCACTTTAAGGGAAATTTTCCTTATATCAAGTTGAAAGCTTCCTCTCTTCAATTACCACCCTGTACTGCATGCTCTGCATGCTTTATTCTCCCGACTCCCCAGCACCCCAACCTTGCACTGGCACTCTGCCTCCCCACAGTAGGGCTATAGCCACGGGTCTTTCTTAATGCTATAGTTCATCAGTATGCTTCAACCCATGATTATCATTTCATACTAGCTAGCCAGGCCTATTTAGCAAAGGCTATTTACTACATAGGTATACTTGACAAAAACAAATCAACTCCCCAAAGTCTGTTAGACGTTCTTTTACAAGCACATACAGAGTCTAGAGCAGACCCGCATAGCTAGCAAATTTCTCAGGGGCTTGGGTAGCTTAGACCAGAGTCAGGCTGACAATGGTTGGTTGCCGCGGGTCACATGACAAACAGGAGCCTGCGCAGTGGCAGCCCTACATGTTTCCTCGTTTCCCACCTCCCCAAATCCATTATGTTGTGCCCGTCTGGTCTAGGGGTACATGAGCTCAAGTTTAGAGTACGGGTGGCAAAGAACCAACTCATTACTGCTGGAAGTGCTTTTGCTAAGGTCTTCAAGTGGTTCCTATTAGGTATAGCATAGCTTTTCTTCAGAGCTCTTTGTAAAGTCTTGAAGCAGCCTTTTTTCATCCATCACATCTGTTCTGTTCTTGGAACCAGATTTAGATACTGCTGCTAGCTCCCGCTAATGTGTCCAAGAGACACAATTAGAACTGCAGTGAGTAAGTCCAAATATTCTAACCCTCAGAAGTTCCTGAGGGCCTTCTCTGGGCAAGGCAGTATAGGAAAACCAAGGCTGAGTCAGGAGCACTATGCATCTACCCAGCTGCCCCAGCTGATTACTTCTTAGGCTCTTGGGCAGAAATACCCTCTTCTGACTCACCCAAAACTCTTAGGTTCTGAGCTTGTCTCCTGTTTTTGAGAAGACCCACAGGGCATAGCCAAACCTCTCAACCTTTCCTAACAGACTTCCTGTTGTACCAAATTGAAATACCATTAGATTAATTGATATCTATGCCTTATTCAAAACTAGTTAACACTTCTGATTGTTGGATTGAAATGTGTTCTATTGCAACAAAATTATCAGGGTGTAGCCTATTGCCACTTACTTTAAGTAGAGAGGAGATAATCTTCTAGGATGTCCTCTCCATTCTTGCATGTCCATTATTCTGAGTACTTCAGTCTGACACAAATAGAACTAGTATAATCTCTGTTCTGAATGGCTTGCCTTCAAATGGATAGCTAGTTTTCCTCTCCTTTCCACACTGAATAACCATACTTTAGAGGTTATGTTGTGGAGTAGGGAAAAAAAAATACATACATACATACATATCTATATATACATACATACATACATACATATATATACATACATACATATATACATACATACATACATACATATATATATGTAATTTGGAATCAAAGGAATTGGGTTTGGTGTTGATTCTCTTTGCTAGGCATGCTGTGGGTAAGCCTCTTATTCATTGTATACTTCTGTTTCTACATTTGTAAATTTAGGGGTTTTAAAAGGTGCTTTATAAAGTCCCTTCTAAATTTAAGTGCTATAGCCCTATTTTCTCAGCTGATCTTCATCTGCCACTATCTTGAGGCTCTGTGCTGTTCTGTTTGTCCACCAATAAACATGTCCCCACATTATCAATGTCCTTGGATGCCCTTGATTAAAGAGATATTTGCATTTTTGTTTTTTGCTAAATTTTCATGGATCCCTTTGTGAAAGTTAATCGATTTGGTTTCCTAGAACTGATGGGGTAGGCCAGGAGCAGGAAATCTGCAACCTCAAGGCCATATGTGGTCTTCCACGTCCTTGGGTGCAGCCTTTTGACTGAGTCCAAAATTTTACAGAACAAATCCTTTTATTGAGGGGATTTGTTCTGTGACGTTTGGATTCAGTCAAAGGGACACACTTGAGGACCTAGAGGGCCACATGTGGCCTTGACACCACAAGTTCCCCACCCTTGGACTAGTCCCTAGAGGTTAACAATGAGGGGAAACCCACTGGAATGGGGGCTTGACTTGGTAGCAGAAGATCATAGACATGCTCAACTTCTTAAGAGTTCCCTTCAGTCTCACTATGTGAAAATGTGGAGAGAGTACTCATGGAACTAAAATTAAGGAACTAATATTCTCCAGGAATTTAGGACAACTTCTAACACATTTCAATTTTAATTTAATATACTCTAGAATCCTCAAATAGATTGGGAAAGAGTAGCTAGAACTACCATACCAGAAAATAAAGTATTGTGTATAATAATATAATGACCCTGATTACCTTCTTTAACAAAAGGACAATTTGGTATAATATCCATCATTTAATTTTAATTTAGAATGGAATATAGAATATACTTTTTCTAATATTTGGGAATATACCTACTTTTTTATTGGTTGCGAAGCTATTTTTCCATGACATATTTGATACTTGATTGCATTTATACAATGATGTTGCTATGCTCCTTCATGGCCTTTTTGTTTATTTTTTTTAATGCAAACAATGAAAATGCCAGCATGGGAAGACATACATATGGAATATTTTACCTATGTGGAGGACTTGGACACATATTCAACTGAATTCAAAGAAATTAACATTATAGGTTTGACAGAGTTTGGGGGTTTGTTTTTTGTTTTTGTTTTGTTGGGGGGGTTTTTTTGGTCTTTAGTGTTTTGATTGAATGTGTAAGCTTTTATTCATGCTTCTATATTTATGTTGGGCATTTAGAGGGGGGTATTATAAAACTATGTTAATAGTAGGAAGACAATTTTTACTTTGGTGACTCCTAGACTGAAGTGTAAATGTTAAATCAGGGACAGATCTTTTTTTTTAACTTTTTTAAATTTATATTTTATTTTTAACTTTTTTTTAATTTTGAGTTCCAAATTCTCTCCCTATTACCCCCCTCCTCCACACTTAGAGAAAGCAAGAAATGCAAAATCAATTATACTTGTGACAACACGAAAAAACTTTTCCCTATCAGCCATGTGGCCAAAAAAGGCAAGAAAAATAAAGTGAAAAAAATATGCTTCAATCTATGCTCAGAATCCATTAGTTCTCTCTCTGGAGGTACATAGCATTTTTCTTCATGGGTCCTTTGGAATTATCTTGGATCACTGTATTAATCTGAGTAGCTAAGTCATTCACAGTTGATCATCCTTACAATATTGCTGTTACTTTGTACAGTCCTGGTTCTGCTCACTTCATTTTACGTGAGTTTATATATGTCTTCCCAGTTTTGTCTGAAACCATCATGATCATCATTTCTTTTAGCACAATGGTATTCCATCACAATCATATACCACAACTTGTTCAGCCATTCTCCAATTGATGGGCATTCCCTCAACTTCTAATTCTTTGCCACCACAAAGAGCAATTATAAATGTTTTTGCACACATAAGTCTATTTCTTTTTTCTTTGTTCTCTTTGAGATGTAGACCTAGTGATAGTATTGTTTGATAAATGGGTATACACAGTTTTATAGCCCTTTGGGCACAGTTCTAAATTGTTCTCCAGAATGGTTAGATCAGTTCACAACTCCAACTGTACATTAGTAAGGGACAGATCTATGAGAATCTGAGCTTTGTTACTAGTTTTATAAGTACAGAAGAATTTTTAGATTTTTGAGATTCTAGATAACTGGATTTAATAGACCAAAGAAGTCTCAGCTTTTTTCCTGTTTTCATTTCTTCTATACTGTCTTTTGCTTAATGACAATACTAAAATGGTAGACAACCTTGAAAAAGTCTACCCTTAGCTTAAAGAAACATAGGGTACTTGGTTGGAAACCAATGTACATTAAAATTTGATATTTACTGGGTGGGGGGTGTTTCTCAAGAAGTGTTGTGGAGGCAGCTGGGTGACACATTGGGTAGAGTGCAGGCTCTGGAAATAGGAAAACTGGAATCCAAATCTGGCCTCAGATAATTATTGGCTTGTATGACCCTGGGTAAGTCATTTAACCTCTGTTTACTTCAGTATCCTCATTTGTAAATGAGGATAATAATGGCGCCTGCCTCCTGGAATTATAATAACAAACAAATGCGATAATGTTTACAAAGAGCTTTGAAAACCTTAAAGCACTATACAAATGTTGCTATTATTATAGCATCAGTGGAGTTGATTCTGTGTTATTTGCTTTGCTTTTGGTACTAGGATTTACTTGTAAATTAACCTTTGGTAAATATTTGGCATTTATATTGGGTTTGGGCTACAGTATTCTTATAATCCCTCTATACCTTTTTGAAAATGGGACATACCAATCAATGAATATACATTTATTAAGTCCCTACTTTGTGTCTTATACTGTACTTGGCACTGAACATAAAAAAAGTGGTAAAATAAAGTTCCTTCTCTCAAGGACCTTACAATCTAATGGAGGAGAAAACATGCAAACCAAAATATACAAAGAAAGCTATGTGCAGGATAAATAGGAGATAAGTGATAGAAGGAAGGCACTGGAATTGAAAGGAGTTGGGGAAGTCTTCCTGTTTGGAGCCAGGATTTTAGTTGGAATTTAAAGAAAGCCAGGAACGTCAGTAGTCAGAGTGGAGGAGGGTGAGCATTCCAGATATGGGAGAGAGCCAGAGAAAATGCCTAGAGCATAGAGATGGAGTGTGTTATTTGTGGAACAGCCAGGAGGCCAGTGTCACTGGATTGGAGAGTACGTGTGTGTGTGTGTGTGTGTGTGTGTGTGTGTGTGTGTGTGTGAATAAGTATAAGAAGACTTGAAAGATAGGAGAAGGCTAGGTCATGAAAGACTTTGATTGCCAAATAGACTATTTGTATTTGCTCCTGGAGGCAATAGGAAGCCACTGGAGTTTACTGAGTAGGGCATGCCCTTTAGGAAAATTACTTTAGTGTCTGAATGGAGGATGGATTGTAGGAGGACAGACTTAGGGCAGGAGACTTACCAGCAGGCTATTGCAATAATACAGGTGTGAGGTGATTAGGGCCTGCACTAGAATGACAGCAGTGTCAGGGGAGATAAGGAGGTGTATATGAGAGATGATGCAAAGGTAAAATTTTCAAGGCCTTGGCAGCAGATTGGAGGGATAGGGAATTATTCCAATACAGATCCTGGAGGCTGATTGTCCCAATTTTCAAAGTCCGCATAAGTGAACTACTAATTGGCCTAAGTAAACCCTAATGGTTTTTCCAACTCTATTCTATATTTCAATTCCTATTCCAATTCTATTTCTGTATTCATTAGAAATCTGTATGTTGTTTCTGGATCCATGTTCAAGCAAATTGTGCCACATCTCTATCTCTGTATCTACCTTGCTCTCTATCCATCTATTTTCATTCATTTATTCATTCATTCATTCAATATGTATTGAGTACCTGCTTTGTAAGGCACTGTGCTATAGGCACTGTAATTCAGAAGGTATATAATGTTAGGTATTCACTTATTCTAAAATTAATATGACTTCTATTAGGAGAGAAAAAAAAGCAAGATTCTAACCTAAAATTTAACTCTGACTTCTCTCTAATTTGAGGAAAAGCAAATTGATACTTAGTTGCTATGTTAAAAATCACAATCTACTCCCACATATTAATCTTGAAGATTCAATTGCATTACTTAGCTTTTGTAACTATGTTAAAATATTGACCAACTGCTCCTACTTAGCCAATTTTAATTCTCTTGCCTACTCTTACCATATTTCATGCATATATATTCTCCTCTGCTGTCACCTCTCCATCTTTTGTTTCCGTAGGCTGCCCCAATGAGTGTTGGTCATCTTTTCATCTAAGATGTCATTAGGAACTTTCTTTTGCCTAACAGGGTCTTAAGTACAAGAGAACTGCGTTTGTAGTATAAATTTGTGACCTGAGAAGTAGAAAGCCTGGGGCAATGACTTCCTGTTTCACTGCTATGTAATTCACCCTTGGATTCTTCTCTATAAAACAATAACACCAATTATTCAGCAATATGCACAGAGGACCCGGTTAGTATAAGACATTTCACTAGCCATTTCAGGAGGTTTCAAATGAAACAAAAGTATCTTTTAGGAGAAAATTTAATGAAGAAGGCAAACATGGGGCTCTCACATCAACTGCTGTGCCTGAGAACAGTTAACCATCTAGTAAATAGTAGCTAAGAAACCATTTTGGCTGATTTTTCCTCAATGAATTGTTTAGTTGCTTTGTCTTTGTAAAGCCTCAAGATTAAAAAAAAAGTAAATAATGGAAACTTATTAAACATAAACAACCTATTACAACAATACATATATATTAGGCTTAGTTCATGGAGTACTGGACTTGGAACCAAAGACCTGAACTCAAATCTTGACACAAAAACTTTATCTTTGTGTCCTAGAAAAATATCCTAATCTCTCTGGGTCACAGTTTCATCATCTGTACAAAGGAGATGATAATAGCATTCACCTCAAAGGCTTATTGATGTTTGAATGAGATGATAGTGAAACACTTTACAAACCTCAAATATAAATGTCAGTAGCTCTTATTAGATACATGTTAAGGAGTTCCTGGAATGAAATAGTTTTTTCTAATCTCTGGATAATTCTTTTATAAAGAGATTCAAGTTCATCCTAATTATCTGATTGCAAACACACATTTGCACACGAATTTCCAAGAATACAGATTATATGCACGTACACATGACTGTTAGAAACACGTATAGCTTGGGATAATGGAAAGAATGCTTGACCACTCTGGGAACAATTGGATTGGAATCCCAGCTCTGCCACTTACTGCCACAGTCTGACACAGACTAAGTAACTTCACCTTTCAGAGTCTTAGTTTCTGCATATGTAAAACAACCACATTGAATAAAAAAAATAAAATTTTATTTGGGGATCCTTTTAGCTCTAACATTCTGTGATTCTGTTAATTGACTGGGGGCTTCTTGCACATGGCAGAAGTTTCACCAGGTCTCTTCCTACTGCCAAAAAGAAAGGTATGGGGTTAGACTTGTGTGGGGTACAGAGACCCTTACCAATGAATTGGAGACTCAGAGATATTAGCAAAAAGAATAGTTCATTTATTGGCTTTCTCAAGAAAGGACACACCCAGCATCGCTCAAGATGGCTCCAGCCAGGGTGTGCAAGGGAGTGCACCTCAAAGCTAGTTTATATAGACCCTAACTCGGAACCCCCACCCACCCACTAGCTCCTCTTCCCATTGTCTGGGCTTCAGAGCTCACAATCTAAGCGTGGAAATTTTTCCCCAGCAACAAGGTTGCAAAAAGGTGCAAAACAAGGAACTGTTGGTTCAGCAGGAAAGAAAGATAAAAAGAGGGGAGAGCTGGAAAGCCTGGACAAACAAGATACTTTCAGGGATATCGCCTGATGTACTCCCTTATCTTGAGTAACATTTTGCTTCTTTCAGCAAGGCAGTTTCTGGGAACTCTAGGAGGAGTGTTGTCTCAGCAAGGCCAAGTCCTATCCTTCCCTGAAGGGGCTTCACTATTTCAGCATCCCACTCAGACCCAAGAGGATAAGAAGCTAGTCTATAAAGCTATTATAATTTTCTAAACTGAAATCTAAATTCATACTCTTCTCAAAATTCAAAAATGTGTGTGAATGTGCATGTGTGCAGATACATGAAAGAAAAAAGAAAAACAGGCAGACTAGGATAGACTGGAATAGATGTTAAGGGAATAGAGTGATATGGTATGTATATCAAATTTGCAGATGACAGAGATCTAGGAAGAATTGCTAATACTTTAGAGTATAGTCAAGAATTTAAGAGAACTAAGGCTAGCAGCTTTAATGATGATTAATATAACACCTTAGACTCAGTTTTAAGAAAATTAACTTGATAAATATAAGACTGGGGAAGCCTAGAAAGACAAATGTCGACATGTAAATTATCTTGTGTTTTAATGTGCTCAATATCAGCCAACAGTGTTTTGTGACAGCAAAGAAAGCTATCACAATTTTAGTCTGCATTGAGATGCTGACTATCTAGTACTAGAGAGAGGCTAAATTGGCTATATTAAGCCTTGATGAGAACACATTTGGAGTTTGCTATTCAGTTCTGTTCATCACATCTAAGAAATGACAGTGAAAAGCTAGAGAAAAGTCAGAGATGTTAGTGTACAACCAGGATGGTAATGGACCTTGAAACCATACCATAAGAGAGTAAGTTAAAGGAGCTAGGATGCTTAACCTAGAGAAGAGACAATTTAGGGGACTATGTTAACTGTATCCTAGTATTTGAAGGGCTGTCCTATGGAAGAGGGATTAAATCTGTTTGTTTTGCATGATTCAAAAGGGCAAAACTAGGACCAATGTATGGAAGATGCAAAGAGGCAAGTATAGGCTTGGGATGAGGACAATCTTTCTTACAGGGAGAGCTCTCCAAAAGAGGGATGGAAAGATGGAAGTCCCCCCTCCACCCCCCAAAAAAATCTTCAAGCAGAGGATAACTAGATGCCGGTTGTGTTGTGGATTCTTAATGATGAGTTGATGAAGAGAATCTTTAAAAATCTAATGAGTTCCTTCAGTCAACTTGATGATGTCTCATGATGCAGACTTTATTAGAAGGATCTCTTGTATGGAACTAGAAATATGCCATAGCCCTTATTAAGAGAAGAGAAATAAATCCTCTTTTTGGTGCCCAGTGAATAGGGCTGTTTCCAAGATGAATACAACAGTGAGGAAGTAGATGTGCCCTTTCCCCACGCTCTATAAAAGTGAATTGTAAATTAATTATTTCTTTGTTTTCCCCTATGCTTTTTTTTTCCCCTTGGAATTCCAGGCCTGAATGTGGTAGAAAGGGTAGAGAGACATAATTCCCCCCACCCAACCAGAAGAAAATGATCGCTGTTAGGTGAGGCGTATAGTGCGTTGTTGATACTTAGCCAGGTAAGCAGAGAAAGCAATTCCTGGCTCACTCCTGACTTACTGTTTCATTTTGTGACACCAGTTTAGAAAATAGAAGCTTTCTTCTCATAATATCAAGGACTCCACCTTTTACTCAGTCACTCTGACACCCTAAGTTGTACCCTTGATTCTTCATTCTTTCACTTGCCATATGAAATCTGTTTCCAAGTCCTGTTCCTTTTGCTTTTGTAACATCTCTCATATTTTCCCCTCTCCTCTGACAATGACACCATCCTGGTGTAGGCATACACACACACACACACACATACATACATACATATGTGTGTGTATGTGTGTTCCACCTCACACCTAAACCATTGAAAATACCTTGGTTCCCCTGTCTCAAGTTTGTCCCTACTGCAGGCCATCAACTACTCAAACATCTAAGTGATCTTCTGAAATGTACCTCTGATCGTATTACCTCCCTATTCAATAAAATACACCATTTATGACCTCCAGAATCAAATATACAACCTGTTTGGTTTTTAAAACCCTTTACAATATGATCCCCTTTTTTCTTTGCAATCTTCTTGTAACTTTCTCCCTGCCCTTCCTACCATGTACTCTTTGATCCAGTGACAGTAGCATCTTTTTTTTTTCTGTTTTTTCACACAAGATTCTTCATCTCCTTTCTCCATACATTTTCACAGGCTGCCCCTCATGCATGGAATTTTTTCTTTTTTCAACACTCTTCGCTGTCTTCCCTAGCATCCTTCAATTCCCATCTAAAATCCCACCTTCTACGAGAAACATTTCCCAATCTCCCTTAACACTAGTGTCATCCCTATGTTGATTATCTCCAATTTATCCTGTATATAGGGTGTTTTTTTCCTTTATTTTGGTTTGTTTTTTTGGGGGGGGAGATGTTCATATATGGTTGTTTTTTTATGTTGTCTCCCCTATTAGATTCTGAGATCCTTGAGGATGCCAACTATTGATTGTTGTACTTTTGTTTTTCCTTTCCTTGTATCCCTAGTAATCAGCACAATTCCTGGCACATAGTAGTTGCTTAATAAATGCTCATTGACTTGACCTGACTAGTATTCCTAAGCTTGACCTTTCCTTGTACTTTTTAGAGTTTACAAGAGATTGAGAATTCTTGAATTTAAGAGTTCAGAAACTGGACACCTGGAAGCAAAATGTTTCCTCAGCATCTCCCTTTAAGACTCAGCTCAAGCCCTCTCCTATAGGAGAACTTCCCAGATTCCTACAGTCATTAGGTCTCCCCCAGCCACCTAAAATGGTCTTGAATCTACATTTTATTTATTTATCTGTATCTATGTTGCTTTCTCACTGTCAAGTGTAAAGTCCCTAAGAGTAAGGACTATCATTTTTGTCTTGCATGTGTCCAGATTCCACATGTCACAGTGATAGAGAGCTAATATCAGAAGGAAGATTAATTCAAGTCTTGCTTCTAACCAGTACTGACTGTGTGACTTGTGTGATTTCTCAGGGTCTTAACCTCTTAGCAGAACGGTCAGCTCTTGAAGAATGTAAGTCTTTAGTGCAGCTAACTATCTTCCTGCCTACGTGGTTTCCTCACTGAATATTTTCTATACTAAGGCAGGGAGCATTCCTTGATAGAATTTCTCTGTACTAATGAAATTATGGGTCCATTAAAAGAAATCTCCAGGTCCACAAGGCAGCATAACACAAAGAATAGAGATGTAACCAGATACTCTTAGAGTCAGGCTGACATAGATTTCAATCCAATTTTTAACACATCCTGGCTATGTGATTTTCTCCTTTTACTACCTCAGGTAACAAACACTCCAGCTCCCTAAGTTACAGAACTTCATTTATAGAGGGATGATCCTCACTAATGAAATCACCACTCTGAACAAAAAGAAAATCCCTAGCACCTAGTCCTGTCCTTGGCACATAGTCCATGTTTAAGAAATATTTATTCAATTGCAAAAGTCTCTCATCTTTATCATCTTAAATTGTTTTTGTAATAACTTTATGAGGAAAAGTGGGGTGAAGAAAGATTTGGTGAACTAAGTAAAAAAGTTTTATGTACATATATTTTCTATTAGGAGAAATGCAAATATGCAAAATGAATTGCTTTTATATAAAATATAGTAAGATGTTGGCAAAGGCAGGAATATATTAACATATTACATTGCATTATATACTGCTTTATGACTGTATTTCCATTTTTAAGTATTGAATAATGATTATTAACAACATTTGGGTAATTAAATTTTTGTATTTTTAAATGATTGTTTTTGAGAGACATGAAAGCATTTATAAATATTAGCCTCGTTCTGCTCATTTTAGAAGAGAATTGTGTGGGAAGTTTCAATTATTGGGAAAACTTAATATCATCCAATACTGTCATGTGTTTGAAACTCCACAGAGGAATATAGATATTAAACTGAAAATTACTCTTTCAAGTTTGTTGCTGAACTGCTATAGTTGGTAAATTAATGTGTCCCTTAGAAGGGTCAGCAAATTTCACAGATGAAAAAAAAACTAAACAAAAAATCAAATGACAACTCTTGTTTGGATTTCAAACATACATGTTATATAAAGATGGAATTATTTGGTTTCCATAAGATTGGAGAAGTAGGAGTGATGGGGAGCGTGCTGTATTGGATTGTACACTGTTACATAAACACATACACACAATAGCTGTAACCTTAGCAACGGAATTGCTTCAAATAATAGCAATTCACAACTGTTCTCCCCCCCACCCCAGATAATTCAGTAGTATTATGTGATGGAAAAACTCCACTGATATGACAGCTTGATTTATTTTATGGGAAAAAAAATTCTTGAAATTTGGAATGCAAATGATTTTCCATATTTTGATGGTATTGATCATAAATTAGGTTTAACAAGATGGTTTGGGAAGGTTATTGTCTTGGATCAGATAAAATATATAGTAAGAAAACATAATTTTGTTTCACACTAATAAAGAATTTGTGCTGATGTTTTCTTGTATGCTCACAATATTCATGAAGTAAAATAATGGTTTAACCAAGATTTCAGGGAGTATAGTTCAGGTGTCTGGTTCTGGGTGTAACAATTCATGAGGGACCTTTCAAAACTGGAGCATGCCCAAGGGAAGACAAAAGAGGTGTCTGATATGGTTAAACTCCTGGCATGCCTGCCTGACTGTTTCTTTTTAGTCTTCTTTGCTGGATCACAAGCCATATCCAGCCCCTTACCTTAGTAGTTATAAATCAATATTTTGTCATATTTTCTCTCTCTATCCTGTCTCTTGGTAATATTATTACCCCTGTGATTATAATTACTATGTCTTTGCAAATGATTCAGGTTTTTATTACTATCATGAGTCTCTCTTATGAACTCTGATCTAGTACCCCCTAATAATAGAATAAAATGCAGCATCTCATCTGCATCCTGTCCAAAGCATACTTGATTAAATGTCTCCAAAACTGATCCTTCTTTGAGACATCTCTCTTTCTGTAAAAGGTACCATCATCTTTTCAGTCACCCTAGGTTCACAACCTCTGAGTTAATATATGTGGCACAGTAAATAGAGGACTGGACCTGTAGTCAGAAAGACCTAAGTTTTAATTCAGCCTTTGACACTTACTAGCTATGTGACTGTGGAAAGTCATGTAACCTCTATCTTCCTCAGTTTCCTCATCTGTAAAATTTGAATAATCATAGAACCAAGGTTTCAGGATTGTTGTGAAGATAAAAGGAGATAATATTTGTAAAGTACTTTGAAAACCTCAAAGTCCTATATAAATGCTAGCTAGTTAGCAGCAACAGCAGTAATAGTAGTCCAAGTAGTAGTAATCTTTGATTCCTCCCTCTCTGATTTTCAAATGCGACACTCAAGAGAATCATAAAAAGGTAAACAGAAAAGAGAAATTATAAAGGACATGTTAAAGTTAAATTATTTATATTCCTACATGGGAAGATGATATTTGTAACTTATAAGACCTTTCTCATTATTAAGTTAGTTAGAAGGAGTATTTATAGACAGAAAGCACAAGTGTGAGTTGAATATCAAGGGATAATATCTAAAAATAAAATTAAGGGGTGATAGATGAATGGACTAGAAAAAAGAGAAATGGAGAGGTAGAATGGTGTAAATAACCTCACACAAAATGGAACAAAAAGTTTTACAGTTGAGGGGAAGAAGGGGGAGCTGAGGAGGAGTGAATGACCCTTACTCTCATCAGATTGGCTCAAAGAGGGAATAACATACACACTCATTTGGGTATAGAAATCCATCTTACCATACAGGAAAATAGAGGGGAAAGAGAAGGGGGGCAGTGATAGAAGGGAGGGCAGATTTGGGAAGGGGGAGTCAGAAGCAAAACACTTCTGAGGAGGGATGGGTTAAAGGAGAGAGAGAATAGAATAAATGGGGGAATAGGGTGGAGGAAAATACAGTGAGCAATAACTGTGAAAAAAAATTTGAGCCAAGTTTCTCTGATAAAGGCCTCATTTTTAAATATATAGAGTACTGAGTCAAATTTATAAAAATGAGAGCCATTCTCAATTGATAAATGATCAAAAGATAGGATCAGTTTGCAGATGAAGTAACCAAAGCTATCTATAGCCATATGAAAAAAAAAAATATTCTAACTCACTATTGATGAGAGAAATGCAAATTAAAACAATTCTGTGGTACTATCTCATACGTATTAGATTGGCTAATAGGATAGAAAAGGTAAATGACAAATTTTGGAGGGAATGTGGGAAAAAGGAGGTATTAATGCACTGTTGGTAATATTCTGATATTCTAGGACCAGAGGGTAAAATACTCATTAAAAGAATGCACTGATCACTTCCTGAAAGAGATCCCAAAATGAAAACTCCAAGGAAGATTGTAGCCAAATTCCAGAATTTTGGGGTCAAGGAGAAAATACTGAAAGAAACCAGAAAAAACAATTCAAATATCATGGAACCAAAGTCAGAATTATATAGGATTTAGCTGCTTCTACTAGGATCAGAGGACTTGGAACCACAGTCAGAATTATAAAGGATTTAGCTGCTTCTACTAGGAATCAGAGGGCTTCTGCCTTGCAGAAGGCAAAGGAACTTGAATTACAACCAAGAATTAACCACCAAGAAAAATTGAGCATAATCTTACAGGGGAAAAGATGGACATTCATTGAAATAGGGCACTTTCTATCATTCCTGATGAAAAGAGCAGAGCTGAAAAAAAAAAATTGATCTTCAAATACAAGACTCAAGAGAAGCATTAAAATTAAATAAGAAAGAGGAAAAAAGCCAGCATGTTATTCAATAAGGTTAAACTGTTTACAGCCTTACATGGGAAGATGATACTTGCAACTCTTGAGAACTATATCTTTATTAAGATAGAGAAAAGGAGTATACGTAGACACAGGGTGTGGGTATAAGTTGACTTTGATGTAATGATTTAAAAAAAATTATGGGGTAAAAAAGGGAATGTACTGAGAGAAGAGGAAAGGGGAATGCAAAATAGGGTAGACATAACACATGTATTACAGTAGAAGGAAAGAAGGGAGGAGGTGAGCATTGTTTGAACCTTACTTACATCAGATTTGGCTCAAATAGGGAATACCATACACATTTGGTTGGATATAGAAATTCGTATTACCCTATAGGGAAGTAGGAGGATAAAAGGGAAGGAAAAGGATGAGGGACTGATAGAAATTAGGGCAGATTGAGGAAGTTGGTGGTCAAAAGCAAACCACTAGTGAGATTCTGGAGAGCAATTTGGAACTTTGCTCAAATGGCTATAAAACTGTGCGTGCCCTTTGATCCAGAAATACCACTACTCAGTCTGTGTTACAAACAGATCATAAAAAAAGGGAAAAGCACACATATATACTACTATTCTATAAGAAATGATGAGCAGGCAGATTTCAGAAAAGCCTGGAAAGACTTACATGAACTAATGCTGAGTGGAATGAGCAGAACCAAGAAAAGACTGTACATAGTAATAGCAACACTGTGCAATGACCAACTTTGATAGACTTGGCTCTCACAGAAATACAATGATCAAAGACAGTTCCAAAAGTCTCATAATGGAAAATGCTATCCACGTCAAGAGAAAGAACTATGGAGTCTGAATGCATATCAAAGCATACTATTTTCTTGTTTTTCTTTCTTGCGGCTTTTTTCCCCTTTTGTTCTGATTCTTCCTTCACAACATGACTAATGTGGAAATATGTCTAATGGAATTGCACATGTATAGCCTATATCAGATTGCATGCCATTTTGGGAAAGGGGCATGGTAGGGAGGGAGAAAAAATTTGGAACTCTAAATCTTACAGTAGTGAATGTTGAAAACTATCTTGACATGTAACTGGAAAGAAACTAAAATACTACTGACTGGAAAAAATAAAATAAATATAGTTACTTTGTAAACATCAGAAAAAAAAAACACTGGTGAGAAGGAACTGGGTAAAAGGAGAGAGAGAAGTATAAATGGGATGGGGTGGAAATATGCTGGAAGGAAGTACAATTAGTAATCATAATTGTGAATGAATAAACTCTCCCATAAAATGGAAGCAGATAGTAGAGTAGATTAAAAACCAGAATCCTATAATACATTGTTTAGAAGAAATACAGTTGAAGCAGAGATAAACACAGAGTAAAGGTAAAAGGTTAGAGCAGAATATATTCTGCTTCAGATGAAGTTAAAAAAAATAAAGCAGGGGTAGCAACACTGATCTCAGACAAAGCAAAAGCAAACAATGGATTTAATTAAAAGAGATAAGGAAGGAAATTACCTCTTGCTAAAAGGTAAGATAAACAATGAAGCAATATCAATACTAAATATATATGCACCAAGTGGTATAGCATCCAAATCCAGATTGGCTAATGTGACAGAAAAGGGAAATTACAAATGTTGGAGAAGGTGTGGAAAATTGGAACCCTAATGCATTTTTGGCGGGATTGTAAACTGATCCAACCATTTTGGAGAGCAATTTGGAACTATGCCCAAACAGCTATAAAACTGTGCATATCATCTTTGACCCAGCAATACCATTACTAGGTCTGTATCCCAAACAGATCATAAACAAGGAAAAAGGGCACACATGTACAAACAGATTTATAGAAGATCTTTTTATGGTGGCAAAGAATTGGAAATTGAGGGGCTGCCCATCCATTGGGGAATGGCTGAGTAACTTGTGATACATGAATACAATGGAATACTACTGTGCCATAAGAAATGGTGAGCAGGCAGATTTCAGAAAACCTTTAAAAACTTACATGAACTGATGCTGAGTGAAGTGAGCAGAACCAGAAGAACATGGTACACAGTTAACAGCAACATTGATGATTAACTTTGATCAACTTGGCTCTTTTACCATTAGGCCAATTCTATTGTTGTTTATAAGGCGTTAATTTCTTCAGGATTTTACCACTGTTAATTCTCTTTTCACAGTTTTTCTTACCTCCCCTTCAATTCTTTTCCAATTATCTTATTTCTTCTAGGAATTTTTGTTGGCCTTTTGTCCAATTAGCAATTTTCTTTGAGGCTTTGCTTGTAGCTATTTTCATATTCTCATCTTCTTCTGAATTTATTTTTGTCTTCCCTGCTACCATAGAAGATTTTTAATGGTTAAGCTTTTATTTTGCTCATTTTTCTAGTTTATTTATTGACATTGAACTTTATGTTAAAGTTGGGCTCTCCTTCCCTAGTGGTGGGGAGATGCTGTCCCCCATCTTCAGCCTTTTTCATACTACTATTTTCAGAGCTAGTCCTGGTGGTCTGCAAGTTTTCAATACTGTTTTTTTTCCTTAAAGGTTGGGAGATTGTCAATTCTTTCTCTATTATATTTTTGATAAATTAATTAATTAATTAAGTGATTGATTGATTGATTTTTAGTTTTCAACATTCACTGCCACAAATTTTCTCTCCATCTCATCCCTCCCCCTACCCCAAGATGGCATGCATTCTGAATAACCCTAATCTGCCCTCCCTTCTATCTCTCACTGCCCTTCTCTTGTCCCCTTCCCCTTCAATTTTCCTGTAGATCAGGATAGATTTGTATACCCCATTTCCTGTATATCTTATTTCCCAGTTGCATGTGAAAACACTGTTTCTTTTAACTTTTGTTTTTAAAATTTTGGGTTCCAAATTTTCTCCCTTCCTCCTTCCCCACCGAACTTCATTGAGAAGGCAAGCAACTCAATACAAGTTATAAATGTGTGATCATGCAAAATACTTCCATAGTAGTAATGTTGTGAAAAACTAATTATATTTCCCTTCATCCGATCCTGTCCCTCATTTATTCTATTCTCTCTTTTGACCCTGTCCCACCTTAGAAGTATTTGCTTCTGATTACCCCTCCCCCAATCTGCCCTCCTCTCTATCATACTCCTGCTCTCTTGTCCCCTTCCCCCCCCCCATTTTCTGTAGGGTAAGATAGATTTCCATACCCAATTGAGTGTGTATGTTATTCTCTCCTTAAGCCAAATCTGATGTGTATAAGATTCACTCATTCCCTCTCACCTTCCCCTGCTTCCCTTCCACTGTAAAGGCCTTTTCTTGTCTGTTTTAAGTGAGATAATTTACCCCATTCTACCTCTCCCTTTCTCCTTCTCCCAGTATAATCCTGTCTCACTCCTTAATTTGATTCTCCAGATATCACCCCTTCATCTTCAACTCACCCTGTGCACTCTATCTATCTATCTATCTATCTATCTATATACATACATATAATTTTTTCCCTCCAACTACTCTAATACTGACAAAGGACTCATGAGTTACAAATATCATCTTTCCATGCAGAATGTAAAAAGTTCAACCGTAATAAGTCTCTTATGATTTCTCTTTCCTGTTTATCTCTTCATGTTTCTCTCAAGTCTTGTATCTGAAAGTCAAACTTTCTATTCAGCTCTGGTTTTTTCATCAAGAATGCTTGAAAGTCCTCTATTTCACTGAATGTCTGATTTCCCCCTGAAGGATTTTGCTCAGTTTTGCTGGGTAAGTGATTCTTGGTTGTAACCCTATCTCCTTTGCCCTCTGGAATATTATATGGCAAGCCCTGCAGGCCCTTAATGTAGAAGCTGCTAAATCTTGTGTTATCTTGATTGTGTTTCTACAATACTTGAATTGTTTCTTTCTGGCTTCTTGCAATATTTTCTTCTTGACCTGGGAACTCTGGAACTTGACTACAATATTCCTAGGAATTTTCCTTTGGGGATCTCTTTCAGTACGTGATAGGTGGATTCTTTCCATTTCTATTTTGTCCTCTGGTTCTAAAATATCAGGGTAGTTTTCCTTGATAATTTCTTGAAAGATGATGTCTAGGCTCTTTTTTTTTAATCATGGCTTTCAGATAGTCCAATAATTTTTAAATTCTCTCTCCTGGATCTATTTTCTAGGTCAGTTGTTTTTCTAATGAGATATTTCACATTGTTTTCTATTTTTTCATTCTTTTGAATTTGTTTTACAGTGTCTCGATTTCTCATAAATCACTAGCTTCCAATTGCTCCATTCTAATTTTTAAGGAAGTATTTTCTTCAGTAAACTTTTGGACTTCCTTTTCTATTTGGCCAATTTTGCTTTTTATGGCATTTTTCTCCTCATTGGCTTTTTAGACCTTTTTTGCCATTTGGGTTAGTCTATTTTCTAAGGTGTTATTTTCTTCAGTATTTTTTGGGGGGCCTCTCCTTTACAAGCTGTTGACTTGTTTTTCATGATTTTTTTTTGCATCATTCTCAGTTTTTCCTCTGCTTCTCTTACTTGCTTCTCAAAATCCTTTTTGAGCTCTTTCATGGCCTGAAACTAATTCATATTTTTCCTGGAGGCTTTGGTTGTAGGAGCTTTGACTGTGTTGTCTTCTTCTGTTTGTATGTTTTGATCTTCTTTGTTTCCAAAAAAAGATTCTATGGTCTGACTCTTTTTGCACTGCTTGCTCATGATCC
>NW_020954596.1:38920710-38943763 GCF_900497805.2 Vombatus ursinus
CTCTTACTTGCTTCTCAAAATCCTTTTTGAGCTCTTTCATGGCCTGAAACTAATTCATATTTTTCCTGGAGGCTTTGGTTGTAGGAGCTTTGACTGTGTTGTCTTCTTCTGTTTGTATGTTTTGATCTTCTTTGTTTCCAAAAAAAGATTCTATGGTCTGACTCTTTTTGCACTGCTTGCTCATGATCCCAGCCAATTACTTGAGTTATAAACTCTTTGTTAAGGTAGGAGTCTGCTTCCAGTGTGGAGAATGTACTGTCCCAAGCTTCAGGGGTTTTGTGCAGCTGTTTTCAGAGATTCTTCTAGGGACCTGTAAATTTTCAGTTCTTCCAAGGTGCTAAGATCAAGGGCGAGGTGTTTACTCCTTTCCTGGCCTGTGCTCTGGTCTGTGAGTGATCACAAGCACTCTTTTCTGTCTTGGAACTGTGAGAAGGATTTCCTCTCCACAGCCACTACAAGCTCCACCATGCTAGTGCTCCTCCTTGACCCAGGACCACCACCCAGAACTGTGACTCAGATCCAAGCAGGGGCAAAGCAAGAAAACCCTGCACCAGCAGAGAGATTCCTGCAATCCCCCTCTGATCAGCCACTCAATTCCCCCTCAGTCTGTGGCCAGGAAGCTCAGGAGGCAGCCCCTGCCCCAGGTCTGAGCTCAAGGAGTGGTGCTAGGACCCTGCCTTTCTCTCTCCCCACAGACACCAACTTTTCCTACTGACCTTCTAAGTTTTCTTTGGCATTCATGGGTAGAAAAACCACCACAGATGCTGCAATTCAGCCCTCTGATGCCTGCTCCAGGTTTGTTGAGACCTGTGCACTCACGCCAAACTGCACTCCTCTCCCCACCCAGTGTGATATACCTTCCTGTTCAACCACCCAGGTTGTCTTGAGCTGGAAATTTGTTTTACTCTGTCTTTTTGTGGATTCTGCTGCTTTACAATTTGTTTAGAGCCATTTTTTATAGGTATTTGGAGGGATTTGGGGAAATACTCAAGCAAGTCACTGCTTTTACTCCACCATCTTGGGTTCGCCCCCAGTTTTCAATACTTTTAAGGTAATCTGATCTGGAGAGAGATGGTCACTACTCTCCTGGTCTGCACTCTGGTCTTTACCCAGGAAAGTTCTCTGTTCCACTGCAACCACAAGGGCTAGCACTCCTCTTGACAATAGAACTGTGACCATGATCCCTGCTTTCCTACAGCTTCCTTGCTAGCATTTTTGTCAGGCTTGGAATTGTAACCAGGGTCCCTGTTCCTTTATGACCAACCACAAGTGCTCCTTTCTGCTCTGGAACTGTGACCCAGTACTGTGTAGGGCAACAGAGCTGCCAGTCAATGTCAGCTACACTCAGTGCCAGCAAAGATTCCTTATAATCTATTTCTGATTAGTTGTCTGACTCTCTTACCATCTCTGGCCAGAGCTCCCAAAGCTGTTGCTGCTGCCTCCTCTATTGCTGCTATTGTGTGCCTGCACTCCTGATGGGCCTCCACTCTATTGTAACAAATCTCCCCTATCAACTTCCTAAGTTTTCTTTGGCCAGAAAAATATCTCACCTTGACTTTTTTTGTTGGCTCTGCTGCTCCAAAATTTGATTTTAGGCTTTATTTTAATGTTTTTTGGTTTGGTTTTTGTTTTGTTTGGTTTTGTTTTTCTTTTGTGGAGGGGAACATTGAGAGAGTTCCACTTGGTTGCTGCTGCTAATCCACTACCTTAGTTCTGTCCCTCTTATGTTCTACATTGAATTTCTCTACCATTTCTCTCTCATCAATTGATGTTGGTATATGTTACAATTATTTGTATGCTTTATTTTTCACAAATATTTAAATAAGTATTATAATAAGTGCTGACCTGATGTCCAATGAAATGACTCAGAATCCAAAATATCAGTTAATAAAATTTACTAATATGTAGATCAACAAAAGAATTGATTGGGTTTTGCCATTTGAAACTAGTTATTTTGGTGATGTCTCCTAGCACTTCTTTTACTATCTTTATAGCCATTCTTTCATCCATTGCAATACCTATCTGCCCCTTCTCCTCTATTTCACATATTCATAGTAGACTTTTCCAAGCCTCTATACATTCCCTTCCTGCATATCACTTATTCTTATGGTTTCTTTTGTTACATGTAGCTGAATGAATCACAGGCTTTTTTTCTGTGATCTGTATATTTTCTTTAACCAGTGTGGTCCAATGTTTTACCTTTCACTGAATACAGAATAAGAGGCAGCATGGCATAGCGGATAAGCCTCCCTTGGACACATACAAGTTGTGTTTCCAAGAGTAATTTACTTAACTACTCTATGATCCAGGGATCACTCTAACAATGTAAGTTACAGATGGGCTTGCAATCTGCATAAATAAGGGGAAATTTCCACACTCAGAGTTCCATGTATCACTGATATCACAGTCCTGGGAAGCATTCTCATAAACAAAAGAAAACAAAAAAACAAAAACAAACAAGAAAAAAACACAAAATAGTCATAATGAAATATTCTTCTATTCTATTATATTGGGTAGGGGGAAGAGTCATAGGTTTCTTCTGTTAAATGTCTATGATAATCATTAAGGGCAATATGGCAATATATGTCTTCTTTGTAGTAAATCTCTAACCTCAAGAAGGTGAAAACCATTGATTACTAGAGGGAATGATATTTTTGTTTTTTTTTTTGTCTGCAGATACTAAATACGATATTAAAAAAATAGTTTTCAGGTAATAACCTAGTCTAGGGACTGCAATAGGGATAAATTAGAAAAAAAAGAAAGCAATAAGTAGAAAATTCATTTTAAAAAATAAACTAGTGAAACCTCTATCCATAGAAAAGATTTTCCCACTTTGAGAAAAGAATTACCTCATATAGAATATATGTGATGCATTATTTTGATGACCTCTGTTCCCAAACACAGGAATCTAACCCATAGAGGAGCAACACCTGAAACATAGCACTGTGTGCAAAAGATGCAGAGTAGCCAACAAAAATATTATGCCAAAAAATTACTCTTCCTTATGTTATAGTTTTCAGTCACTAATCTTTTGTGAACCTCGCTTTTCTTCAAATATGAAAGAAAGAGTTTTGACAAGATCTTAGGTCCTTTCCGCCTCTAAATACATCATTCTATGATGGTATGATTTGATTTCATCTTGGCAAAGATCTTTAACATCTCCTCACATATTCAATGTCAAACTTCTCATGAGGTAGAGCAGAGGCATTGAACACCTTGCCCATGAACCACATGTAACCCACATTTCTGAATGTGTCCGGAGATATTTTGTAATTGGGAAATATGTTACAAAATAAATTTTAAAAATATAAAAACATATGATAATATTATATTTTAAAACTAAATTAATATGCAGCTCACAGAGATCTTTATGTATAGTTTTGATGCCTCTATTTCTATTTGAGTTTGACAATACTGAAGTCCAGAAGTCTAGAAGTCAAAATTTTCTCTCTGAAATTATCACTTGACTCCTGTGAATGTTGCAGAAAAATATTGCTGTCCTAATTTCAGGTTAAAATAGTAGATGAGGCAGTATCTTATTTGGTGATCATTTGAGGAATGTTCCATTTTTTTAAGAGTAGAGGGATAACTATTCTAATAGCTCAAATCTATGAGTACATAATATGCAATATGAAAAGTTTATCCTCAATGAACAAGAAAGAAAATCCCTGTACTAACACAGTACTTTAATGAGCCACAGAATTTGCATGCTGAATCCAGACACTACTAGACTTGGAAACTAGACAATCATAGCTTCTGTGTAGGAAGAAATGTGGTTAAGATTGGCTGTAACTAAGTATACTCCCATATGTTTGAAGAAGTTTTACTTGTATACTTCAAATTTAATAAAAGAGGTTTCAACTACCCATGATTAATTTAAGTGATAGTAATCTGAAGTTTATGCTAGCTGAGGTAGAATGATTTGGTATATAGTACCTACCACTTTTGTGGGCTTTTTTGTTTATTTCTAATGTGCTTTCTTTATATTTCTAATGCAAGATTTCTCTCAGTTTATCAGAATAAGTGAAATATGATTTGATATTCACCTATCACATCAAAAAATTAACAAAAAGTTGGAAGTTCTTTTTGAATTAAATCTATTTTTCTTTCAAATCTTTTGAGAAGAAAGTATAAATTGTATTGCAGATCAATTCATCATTAAAAAGTATTTAGTTTGAAGTAAACAGGCTTATACAATTATCAGAATATTGCATGTGTGTGTATCTAGATACACACACCTTTTAAAATTTTCTCATTTGGAGTCTAAAGCAATTTTTCCTATTTTAATGCAAGCCTTATTTCTTAATCTACATTTTATATTGGCTATCAATATCCAAAAGGATAGCACTTCTTAAAGAGAAAATGTTAGTTTTCTTTTACTAACTTGACATTTTTGTGAATAATTAAAATTAATAGAAAAATACCTACAACTGTAAGATTATCACAAATCTCTGAATATATTGCAGTCTACACAAAACCATTTGTCATTGGCCTGTATAAAAATCAATTCCTTATGTTAAACTTTTTGTCTCTCTGCTTTTTCTTCCATTACAAAATTCTAGCATCCCCAAGTAGCTAGCAATGCATCTTGCATTTTCTGTATGTGGGCAGAGGACATCTTTGCCATCAAGAGTTTTGACATGTTATATATCTTAATTTTATTATACCAAGTATCAGAATGAAAGTGACGATGTGTAAGACATCTGTTCCAAAGGAGTCGAGGCAGATGGACCAAAGAGGTGATCAAAAGGATTGTTTACATAAAGGAGAAATATTTGAAATGCCACAATCTGATTTAAAATGTTTAAAAGCTCTACTAAATTTAAAAAGCTATGAAGGGAAATAGTCGATTTGTGTGCCCCTAGTAAAAAGATACTGTACAATGGAAAGACCTAAGGTATTCAGTGGCTGTTGGTCTTATGTTTAGCTCAGCTTACTTAAAGAGTATATCAAAACAATAAATATTTGAGAACCTACTAGATTTCCAGCCTTATGCACACAATAAGGACTAAGGGAAAGATTTTCTTAAGACATGGAACATCACAGATGTGGGGGAGTAGAGGTAAGCCATATCCAGTTGAATGATGAATGTCTCCAATCTGGAGATAATTTGGAAATTGATAAGTACACCCACCCTCACAGTAATGTTTCCATTCTTTCTAGGAGTAGTAGAAAGAGTGCTGGGCCGATGATCAATAGATACCTTATCTGCAACAATTACTTCTTATGTAACAATGAGCAAGCCTCAGTTTCCTTGTCTGTAAGATGGGATATCAAGTACCTCAAAAAGTTACTGTGAAGATTAGTAATGTAATATATTTAAAATGTTACCTAAACATTAAAAAAGCAAAGAAAGAAAGGTCAATGCTATCCAATATTATCATGGTTCCTCCCGCCCTTACAGAGTAACAATGTATTACCTTCTTTGAGGAGATAGCTAAAATCATACCGTAATACTTTGTTATTAACCTCATTCCATTATATGAGATTTCCAAGTTCAAATTAATGGCTACTCACCTTTATGATAATAAACACACTGATGAGGTCCAAATTTTAGGACTATTTTAAAATAATTATGTTCATCATTAACCAGTTTTGCTAATCAATACACAGAAACTAGCAACATTCAGTTCCTGACAGATCATTTCTAATTGAAGTAGTCATTGGAGGCAACCCTTCTGATCTGCAGAAGTGTGAACAAAATCAGGCTCGTCCTGCGTTCTCCTTTGTGCTGAAGGACTTGATGCTTTGGTTTTTTCTCCTTTCCTTTCCTTCTGTCTCTTCTCCCTCTCTACTGTCTCCCTTGGTGATCTCATCAGTCAGTCAATAAACATTTACTAAGTGCCTATTATATGCCAGGCAGTATGCTAACTTATGGGGATACAAACAAGAAAAGCAAAAGACATCTCAAAAAAAACAAATACTTTGAAAGAGACAACATGCCAACAACTATGTACAAAAAGTTATCATATAAATTGCAAGTAATTTATAGAGTGAAGCTATTAGAATTAAGGAAGGGTGGTTGAGAAAGTTGTACTAAAGAAGGTAGAAATTTTAACTGTGACTTGAAGGAAGCCAGGGAAGTTAGGAGGCAGAGATGAGGAGGGGAAGAATTCCAGGCATGGAGGACAGCCAATAAAAATGTCTGGAATCAGGAGATAGTGTGTCTTTTTTCCAGAAACAGCAAGGAAGCTGGTGTTACTGGATTGCAGAGTGTGTGGATGGATATAAGGTATGAGAAGATGGGGGAAGGCAAGTTATGAAGACTTTGAATATCAAACAAGATTTTATATTTGATCCTGAAAAAGATAGGGAGTCAATAGAGTTTATTGTGGCATGGTCAGACCTTCACTCCCATGGGTTTATTTTATTATCTCTCTGCAAATGATTCCCAGATCCATAATTTAGTCTTAATCATTCATCTGACTTCAATTTTAATCAAAACTGCTTCCTATGTATATTAAATTGGATGTTCTTTAAGCATCTCATATTCCATGTTTCCCAAACAAAACTCCTTATCTCCTCATCCCTCAAACCCTCCCTTTCTTTCCAAATTTCCAATTATGTTGAGGCCAGAACCATCCTCCTAGTTATTCAGTCCTGTAAACTTGTTATCATCTTTAACCCGTCATTCACATATGCACCACTCGTCCAATCTGTTATAAAGTCTTGTTGTTTCTATCTTCACACCATTTCTCTTGTAAATTCCCTTCTCTACATTCATCTAGCCACTACCGTAATTCAAACCCTTATCTCACATCTAGATGACGGCCTTCTGGTAGTTTTCTGGGCCTCAGTTCTTCCCACTACAATCCACGTTTCACTCAGTTGTCAAAATGATTTTTTAAAGCTAATATCCAAAAATGTCACTCTCTACTTAATAAATTACACTAGTTACCTATTTCCTCTAGGAGCAAACAAAAAAGTATTCTGCCATTTAAAGCTCTTCACCATGTGGTTCCTTCTTACATTTCTAGTCTTCTCACACAGCATTCATGTTCATCAAATTAGATGATACATGCAAAGTATTTTTTAAACCTTAAAGCAATACATTAAATGCAAGCAATCAAAATCATTCTTATTCTTAGGAAGATGCTTCTATGGTTATAATTATCTACTAAATATCAACAACATGCATGGTATTAAAAAGACAAATGAACTTACCAGAGTCCAGATTCATGAAGAATGTGCTACTGAGAGTCCAAATAGAAAAGGGATTACTTATCAATGTAAATTATTCCATATGCTATTTTCATCAATAATATTAGACCAACTCAATGAGATCTACAAGCATTCAAAAGAGAAAAGTCTCTACATCTCTTTCAGGAAAATAAGCTGAATGAAAAACACATCATCCATATTTCAACTTTCATGGGCAGATAGAACATTCAATTGTTATCCATGCACACACATGTGCAAATTCACAGAAACATACATCTGGCTCTAGAGTCAGAGTGCCTTGGCTTAATTCATGTCTTTGATATATCTACTATCTGTGTGATTTTGAGCAAATCACTTAAATCTTATTATACCTCACTTTCCTAATCTCTAAAATAAGGAAATTTGGACTAGGATGATTGATGTAGTCCCTTCTATCCCTGTCTGTGATGTTGTAAAGACACATAGGCACACAGACACGTGCACATGGATAATCCTTTTGGATTGATGAGCAAAGAGCAAATAATGAGCAAAGATAAAAATAGACTGAAGAGGACTAGACTAGAATCTAGGAAATTGTACAGCATTTTCCCTTTTAGATTTTTTTAGATCTTCATTTTCTCCTAATCCCTTTCCCTGTCTAATTAGGAAAGTAATAAAAACAAAACCACTGTTACAAACCTGTATAGTCAAATAAAATAAATTCCTGTATTTTCCATGCCCACACACATTTTTTTTTAAAAATTTGTTCTCTCAGGATATGGGCAGCGTGTTTCATCTTGAGTTTTGTGGTATTGACCAGAATTTCTAAGTTTCAAAGATGTTTGTCTTTATAGTATTATTTCTCTTGTATAAATTGTTCTCCTGGTTTTGTTCACTTCACTCTAAATCAATTCATATAAGTCTTCCTAGGTTTTTAGATGCTACTATGAGATTTGAATTATGAATTGGGAAACTCTGAATTCATAAGTATCCAAATTGTGGGTGACCCAAAGAGCAATGGAAAATGGATGGTAGGATTAATTATTTGGAAGCATTTTACTGAAAATGATTTGTATAAAAAGTGACACCAAAGACCATATATAATCTGAAAATAATTCGAACCATTCGTGTTTTAAGAGCAAAGATAACCAGTGGAAAATCTGAGTGCCATGCTGATATCTATGAAATATTAAAAGCAGAATAAGAGCTCTGAAGCATTGGGTAAATCATCTATGGCAGATTTTCTTAAGTATATGGAAAAGAATCAAACAGGATAAGGAAACATGAAGTGCTGTTGTCTCCAATTATAGAGGAAGTACCTATATATATGAAATGATAGATCTGTTGAAACATTAAAATAATTAATCTATTACTACCCACCATTGTCTGACAGCTTCCAGTGGAACCCAGAATTAGTTAAGTTAAAGACAAGGACAGCAATCACAGCTAATTGTTAAGATAGTACAAATGTTCCATGTATTAGAATATTAGTTTCAAGTCTGACTCATGATAAATAGACTGGGTAGATTCAGACCCTAAAGAGTGAATATAAAAAGTTGTACCTTAAATAACCTGTTTTAACTGCAAAAGAAAGGGAGGTATGTGAAGTGAATCCTCTAAAGAAAATACCTTTGAATAGTTCTCATTATTTGTTAATTGAAGGAGGATATGAAGAACAAAAAAACTTTTGTTTACAGTATCATATTCTCTCTATTTTTTAAAACAAGTCTAAATCCTGTAAATCACTCTTATTTTATAGCATATAGAAGTCTGTCCTGCTACAACTTTTTTTTTTTTGGCTAGCCAATGGGGTTAAGTGATTTGCCCAGGGTCACACAGCTAGTAAGTGTTATGTGTCTGAGGTCGGATTTGAACTCTGGACTTCCTGAATCCAGGGCCAGTGCTCTATCCACCTAGCTGCCCCTTACAACTTTTTGCCAACCAATCACAAACAAACTCTTAACAAGGAGCTCCTTTTAGACAATTATAATAGACTACTCCAATCTTTTTATGCCTTCTCTTATCTCAGAAATCCAACTCAACTTCCATCTTTTAGCAGATGACCTCACCTCCTGCTTTACTAAGACTGAGAACTTCTGGGTTGACACATTAATCCTTTCTACCCTTCCACTTAACCTCTTAATGTCCTCACACAATGGAGTGTGCTTAGAAAAAAAAGTAACCAACATTGCCCTTAAGATCATGTCATACAAAGATTGGGTGAAGGGAATGAGTACATTTACCATGGAGGAGCTGGGGGGAGTATCTGAGGTTTGGATAGCAATATGATAGTCACCAGGCAGTATTTGAAGATCTGTCATATGAAACAGATTTTTGATTATTATTATTTGCTCAGCCCACCAGGCAAAACTATTAGCAATTGGTAGAAGTTGCAAAGAGATCAAGTTAGGCTATCTTAGGAGTATACTTCCCTCTCATTAGAGGTTTTAAGCAAGTCTGGATAACTATTTTTTATAGTTATTGTCGAGTCATTTCATGTACAAGCACAGGATTGGAAAGGATGGTTCCTCCAAAATCAGATCTTGTGAATGAGGAAAAACAGTGAATTGTGTATTTTGACCATATTATCTAGTATAGGAAGTATGAGATGAAGAGTAAGTAGGACCTTGATTCTCTAAGACCTTAAATGTTGGGACTGATAGACAGTATAGGTTTTGAGCAAACAATGACAGTGTGACAGATAAGTTACAAAAGGTAGAAGAGTGAAGCATGAAATGGAGAAGGCCTAAGGAGATTAGATCAATAATTAGAATAGTCCAGGTAAGAAGGGCAGAGGTCCTGAACTTCCATGGTTACAGTAAGAGATGGGGAGAGACTGGTGTCAAATTAGGAGTATTATTGGGACGAGGGAGAAAGAAAGGTCTAGGAAGGGAGAGAGACACATCAAAGAAGATCCTATATTTTCCAGACTCTGAGACTAGTAAGATCATGATGCTGTCTGTACAAAGACTTTAGGGATGAAGGTAAGCTTTATTAGCAAGTTAATATTCAGAGGTACATGAAAATACTCATCTGAGGGGAAGAGACATTCTAATGGTGCTTGAAAAGATGATCATTCTCTGTTAAATTTTCACTCTAAAGTTTCAGGCAGAACAGCAACTAGTTATCACTAATAGCAAATCCTGTGGTTAAATACCTTGAAAATCATCCTGATCCCAAGGGTGTAATTGCTACCAGGTATACCCTACGTATATGTGGTCTGTAAACAACATCCTTACTGAGTTTGGCCATGAAACAGTGGTTCTTAATTTGGAGGTTGTGGTCTTTTTTTTTTTTTAATTACATTTTTATAACTTTTTCAATACAATTTTTTCCATTGTAATTCTATATAGTTTATCTTATGCTTTTAAAAACTTATTCTGAGAAGGAATTCCAAAGTTTCCATAGCCCACACAAATAAAGATTAAGATTCACTTAACCATAGTCCATTCTCAGTGGCCCACTCCACAAGATCATTAACAACAGTTCTCCCCTTAGAATTCCTTCCCTACCTAATGGAATTTGGTGTTGGGAGTATGAATCAAGATAAGAACATTTATAAAATGGTGATTTTTTTTCTGCTGAACAATATATAGCCATATTCAATCCACAAGATAGCACCATTCTTCTTTCATTGTAAGTTAAAACTTCAGCTCATCTGGTTCTAATATGCAACATGAAGTTAGGACTACCTGGAAGTTTCTTGATTTATCTTTTAAAAGGTCTACATATCTACATTTATATAGCTATAAATATGAAGTATTTTATATATGTAGATATGGCAGAAGTAGTTGCCTAACCTCTTCTCTCATGTAAATTAGGATTTATTTTTTCCTTTAAAAGGTATCATGACTCTCTTGTTTGGCTCAAGGGACTAAATACTTAGGCTGTCACTTTACTGCCCTATCAACTGAGTACGAAAAAGCCAGGAGGAGCTTCAGGCCTGCTTTCTAATCCTTGGTTGGTGGGCCACAATGGAAGATTCAGGCAGCTTTATATTCAGCTGGATCAACGTAAGGTGTCCTTAGTCTGTCTTGGTTGAATATTCTTCTGCTATGGTTAAGTAGTTATTATTTTCTCAACTGTTGAAAGACTTTTTTTTTTTTTTTTTGGCAAAGCAATTGGGGTTAAGTGACTTGCCCAGGGTACACAGCTAGTAAGTGTCTAGAGTCTGAGGCCAGATTTTGAATTCCAGTCCTCCTGATTTCAGGGCCAGTGCTCTATCCACTGTGCCCTAATTTTTCTTTTTTTCTAATATTGAAGTTAAACTACCAGGGCCCTGCCTTGAGTCAAGCTAGCCCAGATAAAGCTATACATGGATTAACTCCCTTCATGTAATACATTTGTCCTTTAGTAGCGTCTGACTCTTCATGACCCCATGGATTATACTGTCCATGGGATTTTCTTGGCAAAGATACTGGAGTAGTTTGCTATTTCCCTCTCCAGTGGGTTAAGGCAAACAGAGCTTAAGTTACTTGCCCCAGGTAGCATCAGTGATCAAATTTGAACTCAAGTCTTCCTGAGTCCAGGCCCAGAGCTTTATCTATTGGGCCATCTAGTTGCATATGTAACATATTACCCTGTTGCCCCAGCTCCAAACAAATGCCATAGAAAAGGAGGTCCTTGCATGATAGTAACTAACAATCCTAGAAAAAATGAATATGCTTATCCTCTCATTAGGATAGCGAGAACAAAGTGGCTGGTACTGGGACATTTATTGAGTGATAAGTAACTTGCAGTAAAAAGAAGTTACATGTTTTCTGGATGTGTTTAATATGCAATTATTTTGGTACCTTGTGCTTCCTTGTTGCAAAGGTTTTGTTTTTCTCACTTTACCCCCACCTCCTTCACCATGAAAGAGGAGCTATTGATTGTGTTTTCAGGGGGAAAAAAGGAAAAAAAAAAGGGTAGGCTATTAAAGCATTTTGAAAAAGAAACGCATAAGGAAGTAAACAAGAAGAAAAGCTTTGAAAGTGACATCGATTTTATTATATAGTTTTTGTGTCCGTTTTAAAGCAAGCTGTAATACTGTCTCCTGTCTCTTTAAGTGAAATCTCTTCCAACTTGCACCCAGTCAGAAGTTTAACAAATCTACTTTTTTTGGCATATAACCCATAAATGACAAGCTACTTTCTTCTTCTTCCTCCTCATGAATTTTCCAGCAGCAAATAAGTGGCTGTTCTCCCACTAGGAAGAGAGGAATAGGAAACAAAAATGTTAGGGACACAGCAGGTATGCTGTATATGTAGTACTGACAATGAGGAAAGAATGTCTGACTCTGAGGCCTAGAATCCTATTAAACACCAAAGGCAAAATGCCCCTTCTCCCTGTGAAGTGTGGTTAGAGGCATGCTTTGCTGTTCTACACAGTATGGTATTCTTAGACACCGTGGCAGTGCTCCCTCACTGACAAGCCAGGGGGCATAAGGTTGTTACTAAATCTACTAAAATGTTGTGTATCACAGTACAAAGAGACCTGCCACTATTCACTGGCCTTTCTGTTGCTGATCCTCAGCTCATTTTGGTTAGCAGAGTTGAAGCCGTATTTTTCCGGTTTAGGGCACATTCACAAGAGGCTTGGAAAACAGACATGTATGCCAGCAATTAGTTCAATTTGCCAATGCTTAATAGAGCTGTTCTTCTTGGTTATATTGACCATGAGTAGATTGAATGTCTAGTCCTATTGTAGATATGATGACAGGAAGGTACACTTAAAGTCTTGACTTGCCCATTTGACGGCTACCATTTGCATGATCTGTGGTCATGCAAAGTTATTCTGCAGTTCCCCATCCCCCACTCCTAACCGTATTACTTGATTCAACATTGGCTATTGCACAAGATTCCAACAGCATGCTACTTCCTTCAGACATTACCATCCCATGTGTGGTCATGAAGGTAAATGTCACATATGAGAGACTCTATCCTAACCTAGTGTAACTCCTAAGAAAAAGCAAGAGTTCTGCTAAAGAGTTTCAAATTTTCCTTGGTCCCAGACAAAGAACACTGAAAGATATCTGCTAAAAAGTTCATGGCTTCTGGTAGGTCTGTATTAGCAGAAAGAAGCAGAAAAATAATGGCATGCAATGTACATGCAGATCACTAAAAAAAAAAAAATCCCCAAGACCTTTAAAATAGAAGTGTTTTTTGTTTGTTTGTTTGTTTTTGTACATTTAATCACAGGCTGTTTTTAATAGCTAAGAGATTAGTATATGACTGTATAATTACTGTCAGAATGAACCAAAGGTCTTTAGGACAAAGGTCGTAGGCTTGTTCCTTTAGGAGTTGAGTCAAGCCTTTCCACAAAGGAGGGCTGACTTGACCCCATTTGTTGCCCTCTTTCTTCTGTCTGGAAGTCCTCTTCCACCTTGTTGAACAGGCTGCTAAACCTGGTAGGAAAAGAAAATATTAAAATATCATCCTGCTGTATGAACCAATTTGTCTATGAGACATATGAATTTCTGAATATGCTGGAAATGACCTTAGCAAAGCCAAATATATCTTTAGTTTCTGTAACACAGGAAGAGTATCTATTTTCAGGTGTCCAAGTAAGGCTTCAGAATAATTATAGACACAAAGTAGGGATTATAGATACAAAGTAGAGCTGACTTTTTATGTATCTCGGCTCCATGTTAGTGGGGCTTTATGTGTCCTTATACAGTGGATAGAATGTTGGGCCTGGAGTCAGTAAGACTTGAGTCTGAATCTGGCCTCAGACACTTACAGGCTACGACCCTGGGCAAGTCACTTACATGCTATCTGCCTTAGTTTCCTCAACTCTAAAAATCAGTGTAATAAAAGCACCTCCCTCCCAGTGTTAATGTAAATCTATGAGATAATATTTGTATTTCAATTAGCACATTGCTTGGCATATATTGGGTGCTTAATAAATACTCATTTCCTTCTTTCCCTGCTCTTCTTTTTAAAAACACTGAGACTAGGAGCCAGTACCAATTCATTATTATTTGAGACATTCCAACCTCAGTCAAAGTCTAATCAGAGCATATGCTTTGTGTATCTTACCCAGGTTTGAACCTAGCAAATAACATGTACAAAGACACTGTTTACAAAACCCATAGTTTGTGGAGGTCTTGAGAATGACTTGAAACCTTTCACCTCTTTCTATACTCTAGTTGCACTGGATGGTGTTCTCAATCTTATGATATATACCTGCTTCTTTTCTGGCCAGGCTATAGATTCTATCACCTTTCTCTTCCATACCTTCACCTCTGAACCACTCACTTCTCTTTCAAGTGAGTGGTTAATAATATCATAGCAACGGTGGTAGACAAAGCCTCAGCCAGCCTGTGCCCACTTAGGCTTTGCTTCAATGCTTAAACAAGTCATTCTGTGAATTCTTATTCTGCCCATGCCCAAAACTATGATACCACATTGACATACTTGTCCATGCACCTCTCTTCTCCCTCACCTGATACCCCAGTACGACTGCATTCTCTTGGAAGTACTTCTGATGTTCAAATATACTTAAGACCGCTTTGGGAATTTCAGGTTGTTTCAAAGTCTGGTGGTGGGGAGGGAATACTATGTTCTTCTAACTGATCCAGGGTATATGCCAGCACATTTGTGCCACTCCACTCCCAATTTTCCACAGAGAAGCCTATAAAAAGTTAGAGAAGAAAATATAAGGTTTTTCTCAAACATTAGTTTCTGAAGTTTTGGAAATGTTAGAGGCTTAGTAGCTTCTGCTTAAAACAATCAATAGCTCTGAGTATAACTACTACCTGATCACCTCCTTCAAAGAGATCCTTACCTCAATAAGCAGTGGGGTCTCAAGCAAACCTGAACACACTCATAAAAGGAGCTCACATGTGCCACACATTGCCACAGCTTCCACATTTGGACAGGGAAAAATGCTCATTCTGTTATCTCCCTCTCCGCTAACCATTACTAAATCGTGAAGTGATGAACAGAGCTTTGGCTAGTAATCAGGAAGACTGGCAAGGACAAGCCCTCTGTTAAGTACTCTGGGAGCCACTCCCATCCTCTAGCTAGGAATTGCTAACATCTGTGGAGCCAGATGGTTCCCGAGGAAGAGTGAGGCTGGTAACTTTGCACAGCCCTCCCTCGCTTAAATCCAATCCACTTGCAAGTTGTCGCATCACCTTCTTGATGTCATGATCCCCTTCAAGAACGAAGGACAAACAACAAAAGGTAACACCTGTGTCTTAAGACCTTAGGTGAACAAATGCAGCACAAGGTCATCCTCAGTTTTTAAGTTGCTTATGGGAAGTAGGGCTGAAAATAAATAATTGTAGAAGAGTAGCTGGATAGGCAGACAAAGAAGTGGGGAAACACAGTATATCTTGCGCATAGAAGGGTGGGTAATTTCAAGGAAAAAGAATAAAAAGATAAAAGAAAAGTCTCCAATAGCAAATATTGCTTAGGTCAAGAAAGGTAAAGGGGACAGGGGAAGACCTTTACCACAGGGTCTCTGGCCATTTTAAAAAAGTATTTCTTGTGGAGTAACTACTACAGATAGACACCAGATTGCAATGGAGTTTATAAAATAACATTTTTAATGGAATGAGTGGTTGGCAAAGGAAGTGGAAGCATTAAGTAGAAACTACTGCTTTGTTTCTAGATATTTAGGTGTAAGGGGAATGAAAACTAACTGATGGGTGGAGCAGGTATGGAAAAGGGAAGGCTGTTTTTGTTTTGTTTGTATGAAGTGAAAAGCTGTGCTAGTGTTTTAGACTGAAGGGAAGTAGCCAGTGAAGAAAAGTGACTCGAAACACACCAGCCAGTTTGGATTTTTGAGAGAATGAAGTCACAGAGAAGACGGTATGAAGAGTTTGCAACCAAATAACCCTACTGTTCATTTAGTAGCAGTTTTCCACAATTATAAACAACAACAAAACTTCCTAGAAAAACATTCTTCATTAGTTTTTAACCCCAATGTAAGATCATGAAAATTATTTATTTCATCAAATGAGATATTAGAACTCTCTCACCAATCAGCTTAGTTGATTCCTGGGCCAGAGATGGGTTTAGTGACTGCCTAGTTTCATAGAGGCACTTGGGTATCAGATGATTCCTTTGAACCAAGTTCTCCTTTATTGCAAACCCATTATAGAAAGCTGACTCTTTACAGATCCGTAATGTAAGGTAATGAGTATTCACCCTTTCCTAGTTATCCCAGTGATTTAGAAAATCAGATACTTCCTATTAGAATTCAGTGAATCTCAGATTAAGTGTACCATATTTTGTTTTATTATCTACAAAATTCAGGCCCTTAAATACCTTTATCTAACATAAAGCTTGCAAGGTAAATTATAACCATATAAATAAAATAAAACTATTTATTTTGGCTTCAACTATGTAGATAATTACCTAAAGTTTGTGGTTTTTCATGTGTAGAGACAACATGTTCATATGACATTTGTTTGTCTTTTATCCTTATGAAAAAGTTTGAGATAGCTCTATTATGCACCCCCTTTGTCCTTTATGTGTCGTTGATTTCCTCTCTGTGGATCCAGTTGAGTTTAAAATTTTATTACCTTCATTTGTTTCCTGTTTGTCACTAGTAACATTGATGGTATAGCCTTTACACTGAAAATAAGAATAACATGCTTATTAAAGGCTTATTGTTAAAAGCCAAGAAAGTAACCTTGAGAGAAATGAAAGGAAATGGGTGAGGGTAGGAAGGATAAAAGGAGATTGTAGGTGTTCAGGTAGGACATCTAGGAAGTAGAATCTCTTTTCCTTTATTAGGTTTTATCTATAAAGCAAAAAGTAAATTTTATAAGTTTCATATCTAGAAATTTTATAATTCTTTGATTCATGGTGTAAGTCAGGACACTGAATTCTTCAGCCAGAATTATGATGTTAACAGGCAACAATGAACTGATCCCAATAATAAAAGAATTTTCAAATTCTGGTTTGCTATCAACTGTGGGTACAATCTGAGTGTTCACAATGAAAGCCAGAAAAGGAGTTTACGTTGTGTGACCATAAATAGAATTGTGCTCCATCAACAAATATGTTTATAGAGGTAACTTGTGAGAGGGTTGACCCATTTATCCAATGAGTAAGATCAATGTAAGTTATCTGGATAGATTAATTTTGGGTTTTTTTTTTAAATTATTTATACTTGAAACAGAAAAATATTGACAATTAATTTCATTTTTGCTTTTTAAAAAGAGGCAAATATGGGGCAGCTAGGTGGTGCAATGGATAGAGCACCAGCCCTGAAGTCAGGAGTACCTGATCCGGTTCAAATCCAGTTTCAGATCAAACACTTGACACTTACTAGCTGTGTGACCCTGGGCAAGTCACTTAACCCCCAATTGCCTAAAAAAAAAAAAAAGAGGCAAATAAAAACCATTTTTGCTATTAGAGAGACTCCCTTTAGTTTAATTCAGTGCTGCCATTATTTATGAAGATTCTTGGTGATATCCCCCTCTACATGATTATGCACAGATAATCCATCAGTTCTAAGGCCTCATGAATTTGATCTTGTTCAGGTCTGGCAGTGGTGCCAGATAGATAGATAGATAGTACAAAACTCGTTCTCACAGGACCTTTGACAAGAGGAGTGGAAATTTATTAATAGTACTGTGTTAAACTTTATATTGATCCTATAGGGTTATTTTGATTAAGATACAAGAATGCAAATTATTATTACTCAAAAGGGAATTTAGTACTATTATACATATAAAGAATTTGGCCTTAGCAGGTTTAACATAAACTCAAATAAAATGTAAACTGTTAGCTTTACCACAAATTCCACCAAGGCATCGTTTGAACCAGGAAGGAACTTTATTAACGGGCCAGGAAGGCCAGGCATCACATGGTGAGAGCACATGTGTTCACACCTTTTTATTCCTTATTCCCAATTTGAATTTCCCTCTCCTGCTTCCCCATTGGCTGGGTACTATAGAGGTTACAGCCTATCCAAAGTGCTTAATTTCCCCACGTGAGTCTCTACCCTAATTCCATCTCCCACTCCCCATAACTCAGCTACCTGGTCCTTATTTACTTTTGCCTTTATTTGGGTATGCCTACAACTCTTTTGCTTGGGATGTGAATACCTAACCTCAGAACTGGTTTTTGGTGGTTAGACTATTCACCCACCAATTCTACTTTATGGCTTCCTTTGTTCAACTTCCACCTAGCCCTTAGATTGCATTCCCTAGGTTCCACATGACTTTTGTGGAAATTAAAAACAAAACAAAACAAAACAAAAAAAAACAACTAGCTATTTCTCACATTCCTTCCTAGTTTAAACTGACTCCAATGTTGTCACATAGTTGGTCACCCACTGATTGAGTGATATGCAAAAGTAACATTCCCAACCACATTTTCCACAAAACTGCACTTATGGGGAGAAGATATATCTTAGCAGTCATGCACTCTCTTTCTCTCTCATTTACATACACACACACACACACACACACACACACACTACTGAGGACATTTGTAGAAGATACAAGTTTAAAGGAAAGAACCTCTGAAAGAAAATGGAATAGATGATCACCAAAGTACATTCAGACTCCAAATACTATCATCTTTATATCTTTACAACATATTCTACAAATACACATGTATGTAAATATGCATATATATATGTATATATATATATATATCTACACACACACACACACACACATATGTATGTACTCAAACTTCTAATTTCCTCGAGGGAGGGAATGCAAATAGTATGTATAAGATGTTCGATCTGAATCTGTCTAACTCCAAGTATGTCCTATCTACTTCAACATGCTATCTTTTCATGTGTATATGTGAATGTATGAATATGTCTGTATACAAATGTATACACATCCAAAACAAGAGTATGGACAATTTTAGTTCACTCTGTATTTTTTAAAGGGATTTTTGGGGGTGCTATTGTTGTTTTGCTTTGATACATGTGTGTTGTCTCATTACCTTTGTGGTTGGTGGATGTTAAAGGACATTTGCTTTCTACATCTCTCCCTGAAGATGGACTTTCAGGTAAGGTCAGAAGGGCCCATATATTATTTAACTGAGCCTTTAGCTTTTCAGCATTCCTGTTGCACAATTTCTCCAAATGATTCTTTGCCAGAGCTGAACCTGAACTTAAAATAAATCCTCACTCATTTCTTTTTTATTAATAACCTTAAGTCTAATAATTCATACCAAAATGAAATCAGAAGGTTGTACTTTATTTCTCATAAGGCAACGAGCTTGGTGCTTAAAGTGCCTTAAGATAGGTGACATGTGATTTTTCTAACTTCTCTCATTTTACTAGTCAAATAAAGTCACAGGACACTTTTCTCGATTACCAGTAGATATGATCACATGACCATAGAGATTTAATAACCAATGCCCCAACTTTGTAACAAATAAATATTTTAAACAAGTTAGTATTTAAAAATGTATGCCCCCTGAGTCTATATTTTTGAAGATATAGTTACTTCAGCTATATGGCTACAGGTAAAGAATTCCTGATCAGTTATAGAAAAGAGCAAACTATATATGAAATCTAGGGTCACTGATATTTACTAGTGATTACTTTGAAAATAAATATGCTGCTTCATGGCAGGTGATTTAAGAAAGTCATTTTTTTCCCTAAATGTCACAAGATTTTTTTTCTTCTCTTTTTTTCCCTACAAGAATCATTTGGCATTTGGTTATGTGCTATCATAATTCTATTAAATTATGTGTTTTATTTACATTACTTCACTAGAACAAGTTGAATATTCTAACAAAGCCTTTATTACATTGAAATTTCTGCTGCTTTCCACAGTTGTATTTACCCCTTTTGTAGACAGCTTGTCTACTTTTTGAGACTAAGGTGTTGGTAATTTGTTGTGTTCAAAAAATAAGCAGGGCTCTAAGCAGATCTATATTAGCTTGGCACAAAGGGAAAGGGACAAGTCACAATGACACTGACCACCTTGCTATTCCTCTCATTAAACACACTATCTCTCCCAGTGTACATTTTCACTGGCTACGCTTCCTGCCTGGCATATTCTCCTTCTTTGTCTGGCTACCTTGGTTTTCTTCAAGTCTTAGCTAATATGCCACAGCCTACAGAAACCTTTCCCAATCCTCGTTAATGTTAATGCCTTTCCTCTAAAATGAACTCCAATTTATCCTGTAACTTATTTTATCTGCACATAGTTGTTAACATATTGTGTCCCCAGTTAGAATTTGAGCTCCTTGAGGGTAGAAACTGTTTTGTCTCAAGTGCTTAGTGAATTACCAGGCACATACTAAGAGCTTAACAAATACTTAACTTGTTCACTTGTCTTTGACTCAAAGGTTTCTGCATATGGTCTATACCTCATTGCTAGTGAAGTGAGAAAATGTTTTTTAATGGGTTGAAAGACCAGGAAGGGGATATAGGAAAGGTTACAGACTCACTGTCTTCAAAATCCCATGGTGCCTAAGGCAGGAACCTAATTAAAATGTAACTGAGAAATATTTAACAAACAAAAAAAAATTTAACGGAGATAATGCTAATTTGTGACTTCCTAGGTCCCTTTCCATTTGAGTTTGACACCACTGGTGTAGAAGGTGGTTCATAGTCTGAGCTGGATTTACCAGTGTATGATAGCTTGTGTTTATATTGACCATAAGGTTTACAATGTGCTTTGCATATATGATCTCCTGGGAAATAAGTGTGATTGTTATCTCCATTTTCCAGAAAAGGGAAATAAAATCAAAGAGGTTAAGTGATTTGATCAGGATATGAGGTCTTAATTCTCTCAATCAGGATTTGAGATTTCAGGAGTGCTAGAAAGACTCATCTGACTCAAAAATTACCAGTCCAAAATTAGGCATTCATTTCTACTAGTAGAGATTGTTGTTTTTTAGCTTAACAAAACATAAAACTCCCAGAAAAAATAATAATTTAACTAATATTTATCAACTATTGCTAACTTATTAATTCATCTCTAGGATCTTTCCAACAACAATCATTTGCATTTCTTGAGAATCTTCTATGTTCTAGGAATAAGAACCTTTTTTTTTTTGCATTAGGGAAACAAAAATTTTAAAGTTCATGGCCTCAAGGATCTTGTATTATATAAGGCAAGATAGCACTGAAAAAGGAATATGTTTATGCAAAATAAATACACTAAGTATTTTTTTTTGTTTGTTTTATTTTGTTTTTCCAGAGGAGTCACTGACACTTAGATAGATCTGGAAAGAATTCATGTAGAATAGTGGTACTTGAGCTGAACTTGGGAAGAAGCTAGGAGTGAAAGATAACAATGGAGATTCCATTCTAGGAATGGGGAACAGCCTGGACAAATGCATGGAGATACTAGATGGAATGTTGCATGTGAGGAATAGCAAGAACTGCCATTTGGGTGCATGAAGGGCACAAGTGAAGGATAGTCATTTTACAGAATCTGGAAAGGTGAAAAAGACTGAACTGTTTCTGAAGAATTTTAAATGCCAAACTGAAGAGTTTGTATTTAAATCTGGAGGTAGTAGTGAGCCACTAGATATAATTGAGGATGAAATTAACCTAGACAAAAGGAGTTTTAGGAATACAATTTTGGCATTTTCATGAAAGGTCAGCTGGAGAGTAGGAAAGTTTGAATCAGGCAGACCAATTAGGAAACTATTACAATAGTTCAGATCAAAAATGATGAAGATTTGTGTTAGAGTGGTATCCGTGTGAATGGAGATAAAGGAGGAGATGCCAGAGGTATTTTATATGACCGGACTTAGCAACTACTTGCACCGGTGGGGTGAAGGGAAATGAGGAGTCAAAGATGACCCTAGGTTTTGAATTTGAGTAGTGATACTCTCAACAGAAATAGGAAAGTTCAAGGGGGGGAGCCAAGATGGTGGAGTAAAAGCAGTGACTTGCTTGAGCTCTCCCCCAAACCCCTACAAATAACTGTAAAAAGGACACTAAACAAGTTCAAAAGCAGCAGAACCCACAAAAAGAAAGAGTGAAACAAATTTCCAACACAAGACAACCTGGATGGTTGATCAGAAAGGTATATCGCACCAGCCTGGGAGAGGAGCGCAGTTTGGCACGGTGCATGCAGACCTCAGAGAACCTGGAGCAGACCTCAGAGGACTGAATCATGGGCAGCTATGGCAGTTTCCAGACCTCTCAACCCACGGAGGCCAAAGAAAACTTAGAAGGTCGATAGGAAAAGTCTGTGTCTGCTCTGAGAGAAAAGAATGGGTGCTCCCAGCCCTAGTCCCTGAGATTGGCCCTGGGGTGGTGGCTACTTCCTGAGCTTCTGGACCACAGACTGAGGGTGAATCAAGTAGCTGATCAGAGGGGGATTGCAGGGATCTCTCTGCTGGTGCAGGGTTCTCTTGCTTTGCCCCTGCTTGGATCTAGGTCACAGTTCTGAGTGGCGGTACTGGGGTGAAGAGGAGCACTGGCATGGTGGAGCTTATAGTGGCTGTGGAGAGGAAGTCCTCCTCACAGTTCCAAGACAGAAAAGAGTGCTTGTAATCACTCACAGACCAGAGCACAGGCCAGGAAAGAGTAAACACCTTGCCCTTGATCTTAGCAACTTGGAAGAACTGAAAATTTACAGGTCCCTAGAAGAATCTCTGAAAACAGCTGCACAAAACCCCTGAAGCTTGGGACAGTACATTCTCCACACTGGAAGCAGATTCCTACCTTAGCAAAGAGTTTATAACTCAAGTAATTGGCTGGGATCATGAGCAAGCAGTGCAAAAAGAGGCAGACCATACAATCTTACTTTGGTGACAAAGAAGACCAAACATACAACCAGAAGAAGACAACACAGTCAAAGCTCCTACGTCCCAAGCCTCCAAGAAAAATATGAATTGGTCCCAGGCATGGAAGAACTCAAAAAGAATTTTGAGAAGCAAGAAAGAGAAGTAGAGGAAAAACTAGGAAGAGAAATGAGAATGATGCAAGAAAATCAGGAAAAACTAGGAAGAGAAATGAGAATGATGCAAGAAAATCA